>NC_086381.1:65768239-66382940 GCF_036588685.1 Mytilus trossulus | reverse complement strand
CCATCAAAATATTTGATAAAAGTGTTTGTATCATTCTAAATCGAATAAATTCCAATATCATACTTTTATTTGTATTTGTTATGATTTTTTCTTGATAGATGTGCCGAGAACAATGGAGAAAGGAAACATGGATTTGAAAGATAATTACTCTAAATTAGCCAAATTACTTCAGTAAAGGCGCTTGGAAAAAGTCACGCAAAACTTGACCGGATTGTAGTATAAAACAAATGAAAATTAAGTTTTATCAACAAAAAATCCGCCAAATGACCGAAATGACGCACAAGATGACCAGTAACACTAAATAGAAAAATTATTTCAACGATATCACTACTAATTCGAGATAACCGATGCGTAACATACCCTCAAAAAACGCATGTGTTGTATTGCGAGAGTGTCTTTTTATTAATCAGAACACTTTGATCAATTGATCATTAAATTGACTTCAGCATTTCTGTTTGTCAATCCTACTTATTAGCAATATTTGTTTTCATTAATTCTATCAACATTTTACAGGCTGACAATCAAAATGTGTAAATTAATTTTAACAGTAAATATCAACGTTCATATGAAAACAATGAAGGTTTTGAGCATTTCCAGTATCTTAACGAATGGTATATATTTCATCTCTGTAGCAGAAACCAGCAAGCAGTATAATATCGTAAGTCAGACTTTTATCTTTTTTTATTTTGATGAGGGTGCAATCTACAGTTTTTTCTATGACGTCAGATTTTGAGGGATCATGTATAAGTGACCCTTAGTTGCGGTAATGTTAAGAAAGATACTTGTATAAAACTATGAACTATAAAAAAAAATACAGCGTACCTTAAATATAATTAAAATAAAAGTTCTTTTCAGAGAAAATGGCCGCCTCGGAAAATGGCCTCATCTGAATATTAAAAAACCTGAAATCAGGTCATGTGCATACCCATGTAGACACAGGCACATTTGACATAATCAAAACTGTATGAAATTCATAGGTTTTACCTGGCCGTTCACAAAAAGCTCTCGCTTCAGAATACGGTTTATTACTTCGGAAAGAGCTACAGTGGCTGCAAATAAGTTTTCAATTTTCACTGCCAAAAAAACACAGGATATTACAGTGGTGTCTCCCCTCAAAACATGTATATTTGATATATTTTTTTAAATTATTTAATCATTCAACCTATTTCAATTGGAAGCTAATTAAATAATTTTTACAATCAAATACAATTATGTAAATAAAATAGTGTTTTCACTCCATGGTTATTTTTAGTGGGGGGATCCTATTTTTTTTATACGAAACTGTGTATAGCACCCTGAGCGTTTCAGAGCTTTGAAGGCCCAAGTTTTCGAATTTTTTTCTCAAATATAGCTAATGTTATCAATTCCTTGGTGTAGACAATTCTTTCTACTTGGAAATATTTAAAGGTGTGTACAAAGTTAGCTTATAAATATGGCCATTTCAATGATAATTCATGGCAACAAATCCACAATGTAGTATATGAATTTTTAATTGAAGGGTTATAAGCAGAAACATTTGTTTTGAATTTAAGCTTTCTGTTTTAATATTTTAGACTCCAACACAAAATTGTTGCAAGTTTTTAACACGGCATAATTTTTGTAATTTTATTTACCTTTCAGATTCGTGTTTTGCAGCCACTGCAAGATTTGTTTCGAAAATTCAGCAAATAATGAAATAATGCATCACATCTGTATTAGATAAATTCAATAAACGTACAAAAAAACGTACAAAAAAACAGGGATATACATGAGACTTGCCGAAAAAAATGTTTATTATATTTTCAGAAAATAATGAATTTTGGTTGGTTTTATTTCTCATTGTTGTCGTATTTTTTATTTTCAAAACACAGCAAAAAATATTCAATATCCGACTAGCTACAATTCAAAAGAGATATGTATCTTTACTAGAATATTACACAGCGGAGAAAAAGGGTAATGCACAATGCGCCTGTATAATTCTGATGTGAAAAAAAATTGGGATTCAAAATTGCAGAAAACCGTTTAGGTATTTAAGGTACGCTGTATTTTTTTTATAGTTCATAGTTTTATACAAGTATCTTTCTTTACAACCATTCGAATAATATTATAGTAATTATATATTAGTTTTGTATTTTTAGAAAATGGCCCAAAGATTGATCGTCTTACTTATCTTTCTCCAGATGATTATAGCAATATCAGCAACGTGCCAATCGAATTGTGGTCGTTCATTTCAGAGGAATTTTAACAATTGTTTGTCCCGAGGAATAATAGCTACGAAATGTAGGGAATAAATAACAGATGCGGTCGTTCATTGTTTCAGATTGTGCGACTTCAAAAAGGGCTGAGCAATTCAACATGTTAACTGTATTTCAGTCAACAGGAATTCTATGGAAAAAGTTACATAAAAAATATCCAACTAAAAATCCAATGCTCAAACACATCAAACGAATGGAAGACAATGAATTGCAATTGTTATATTTCTAGAAACATGGAACATGAGCTCTATTTGTAGAAGTAAATTACAAAGCATATCATATTATCATAACTGCTTACTTAAATGGAATCGTTTTGCAACTCTTTTATTTGAACTACTGTTGTTATAAACGTCATGTTTATTTTTGTGTTAAATAAAATGATTATTTATACTTTAGGCTTATAATGCAATACTTAAAAATAACTACCAAAACGTAATTCTGGAATATAAAGGGGACTTCTTGAGATCATGGTTGAACATGAAGATAACTCTCATCGGTTGGGGTAACTTACAACAAGTTGAACCCTTCTTGTGTTGTGAATAGTAAAAGGTTTTTAGGTTTATAAAACTTGAAGACAACACTTAAATTATGTCATTTTTTTCAAATTTCCTTGTCTATAAAATACATAGGATGCATATTTAGAGAGAAAACATAACTTTTACTTTATGATTATTGTTGAATCAATTCCATTGTTCTTCTTGAAGGGATGGATAAGTCGCACAAGCATATTACATAGGGGATTAATAATTGACAACATTTTTACACTAATCTCCTAAAATTGCAATCAAATAGGAAAAAGTTCCTTTTTATCTTTTTGTATTTATTTGCAACAAATAATTTATATCAAAACTTTCCTGCTCATAATCTATTAAGTTTTATTCACACGTTTATGTTGATATTTCCTTTCTATATGGGTTTGTTACATTTTATACTATGTATCCTGGTGTAGGGAATATAACGATAATCTCTGTAACAAAACTAATCCCCACATGAACTTTTTTACCTCTATCAGTAATTGTTTTTATCGAAAACTATAATTAGCAACTGGGTGTGTATGAACACCTTTAAACTAATAGCAACCGAGGTGTTGTACCAGTTCACATCTTATACTTTTGGTTCTTATTGCAGATTTACCTCAGGGTAACATCTTTTTATCGATGGTACCTATTTCGGTCGTATGATGATGCATTTATATTGTTCTTTCATTTCTCATTCAATAACACTTTTTGATGGTTTGCTTATAAATTCAATGGGGAACGTTCTGTTAACAACATTTAATTTTGTGATTACCTCAAGTAGATGTAAAGCTAACTATTTAACACATTTCAAGAGAGAGATATTCCTCTTTCATATTAAAACTTGTCTTCCTACATTAAAATGACGTTGCATTTTTTTTAAATTGTAAAGCTATTATGTGTGTGGTCAATTTGGATTTTGGTGTGGACTACAATATTTGATGGTCTTTGTTCAATATTTTTTCCACTGTTTTTTACAGTATTTTGATCAGTTTATTTTTTGAAAGTCTGTAGCAGTGCTCATACCGATGGACATATACCAATTGTTGTTTTCATAATCCTACGCCGTTTTTTGTTCGAATGTGACTTAAACGATTTATACGTAAAGTATCCCAATGGGTACTTTCATGAGGAACTAGTGGGATGTCAAGTTCAGCGTAGGTTCAAATCTTTCTGTCACCTACTTGAGGGGATCTGGTACTCCAGTCGTTTTTAGATTTCACAGTTTTTATATGTTGTGTTTTGTAGACTTTACGTCATGTTTTTGCAATGGCGATGTCTTTTTGTCCTTGACTTTAGAATTTGAGTTCCCGTTTGGTATCCTCCACCTCAGTTTTGGAGTACTGTGAACATTCACTACAGTAACTGTAGAAACCCAATCCATTTGGGAACAGCATAAGTATTGTCTATCCAAATCAACAATCTAACGGGTATTAGAAAAGTCTTTCTTAGATCTGCACTCTAAATTGAATTTTATAGAACCAGATAATGATTTATCACGCAAAACATGATATCATTGGGTTACAAATATCTTTAACTGTCATTACTTCTTAACATTCCTTTACATTTGATTGAATACATGTAATCACTCCCTACCTCTGGGTGACAGACATTTGGCCCTTCCCATACCCAAAAATTATAGATCTAAGGACAAATTTACCAATATCAATCCAAAAAAATTAAAAAAATTCTGCAGTGTAACCATCAGATCCTGGACTTTTGTTATTTTTCATCCTCTTTAATGCTGCAGTTAATTCAGAAAAATTAATATTTCCCTCCAATAATTGCTTTTCATCCTCGCTAAGCTTTGGTATCTCGTCATAACAACATTCCCGTGTTAAATCAACCTTTTTTAAACAATCTTGTTTTCTATAAAGTTTTTCATAAAACACCTTTGTCTGATTTAAGATTTCTTTTTGTTCCTCCACTATAACACCATTTTCTAAAGTAAGTTTTTGAATAGTCTTATTAATATAATTTCTAGTCTCTAGATTTAAAAAAAAAATTAGTAGGTTTTTCTCCTTCTTCAATCCACTGACTTCTTGACCTAACATATTGTCCCTGAACTTTCTTTTGTCTATACATTTTAAGTTCTGCTTTTTTCTGATCAATCTCTTCCAGATTTTCTACTGTTAGAGCATTTTCTTCTAATTGTTTTAATTTTGAAATAATTTCATTTTCAATTTTTATATCCGCCTTTTTTTTATAAGAGGCATATGCAACAGTTTTGCCACGTATTTCTGTGAGTAGAGTTTCTAAAAATAACTGGTCATCAACAGTAAATTCAATTTCAGAGTTGTCAATATTTTGTAAATTTTCATCTCTATATATCTTGACGGCATATTGTTCTTTTACTATACTTATGAGGTTTTTTTATCTCTTTAACATAGTCAGTATCATGAAGAAGGGAATTATTAAACTTCCAAAGGCCTCTGCCTTTTATAAATTCATTAATCTTGAAATAAAAGACCACAGGTGAATGATCAGACCTGTAACTATTATCAATTTTAACATCATTAACAAAGTGAAAAATATTATCAGAAATCAGAAAAAAATCTAAACGAGATTATTTAAAGGTTTTTTTTTTCCTCCAAGTAAATCTTTTCAGATTGGGGTATAATTCTCTAAATGGATCAACTAGATTAAAGTTTTCCATTAGCTGTAATATTTTTTCTCTAGACTTTGGGTTGTTGATATTAACATAATTATGGGTATCAAGATTAAAACTTTGAATGAGGTTAAAATCTCCACAAAGAATACAAGATTGGTTATCAAATTCCTCAATAATGTCAGCCACCTTTTGATAAAAGCAAGGAATGTCTACATTTGGCCCATAAATATTTACTAAAGTAATTCTTTGTTCTTCAATTGTAATGTCCAATCCAAGAAGATTTCCACCCTCATCTTTTTTAACTTTGTGAATTTGAAGCTCAAAGTTTTCATTAAAAAAGATGGCCACACCTCTCTGATTGGATGTAAATGAATTGAAAAGGCATTCTCCCTTCCACTGATTTTTAATATTTAATTCATCTTGTTCTGTAAAATGTGTGTCCTGAAGACAATATACATTAAATTTCTTCGACTTTAAATAGTTCAAAACATCTCTCCGTTTCTCCTTTGTATACAGACCTTGACAATTATAAGAAATTATTTTAAGAATATCACCCTTCATGCATGCGTTTAGCTTTATCAATATTTATAACTCTAATGATTAGTGAGTATACATAAATATACCATGAAATTTGTGAAATCAAGGGACTTTTAAAGTTCTTTTCCTTTAAAACTGTATAGTTTTTCCAGATCTGTGAAACCTTAAGACATATTTGTAATTTACAATAAATACATATATAAGAAAACATAAAATACAATAGCAAGACAAAGTCCAACATAAAAATCAAATACTAAATTTGCACTCTGAGACATTCACTGTTGTTGTATAGGATAGTCACTCTAAATGGTCTATGGGAGATAACTCAGAAGAAATTTCAATAAATACATTGGATTCAGATGGAAATTTAATTTGAGCATCCAACAGTGAATATCTGTATAGTTCATGTTATGTACATATTTTGAAAGATTATTTCATTCCTATAATTTCATATTACATTTAATTTTCTTACTGTCATTCTTTCGAACACACACAGATACTTTTCCATTATATGTGGTTAATGGCAAAAAAGAAAAGATCACACAAGAAGCACAAGTATACAAATGCCCATTGTTCTGCCTTCAAATCTGATCCAGTCAGATTTGTCAATAGTTTTATCATAAGATGTTGTCTTTATAACGCATTCATTCATTTTGAAAAACAGTTTTAGTTAAATGAACTATTAGATGCATTCTAAATAAGCCTATTATGTACAATATTTCAAGACTTTCAGAGTTGTTCAATTGACTACATGTAGATATTGGAATTTCTATGTTTGTCCTTTGTATTTAAGTATTAAAACTCCCAAGTCAAATGCACAGATTTATATAATCCTATGTCTATTTAAGAAGGCAGATATGTTTTATACTCAATATATCTCTGATACATTTGTACCATTAATGATCAATATTCTCTATGATATTATGAGATGCAGTTGTAAATATATAAGATTTATCTAAATATTAATATTTCTTGCTTAAAAGAACAGTGCGTAGTTGAGAGATGATTTCAAAAAATTAAAAACTCTGACTGACTTCAAATGTAGTGTCACTATATATATGTAGCAAAACTTTTGTATCACAGTGTAAATCAAGTTAATGCATGATCAATATATCTTAAAAACTAACAAAACTATATAACAGTCAAAAACAGACTGCACATTATGAGTCTGTGTATGCATATCTTATTAATAAGTAAGTTTCAGCAAAGATTGTGTAAAACTTACTACAGTAAAGTCATTTCATTATAATGTACATGTACCATAAACTCAACCAAGGAAAGATAATTTTAAGCAAGCGTCTCATTCTTAAATTTGGAATAAACATCACTTTAAAAGTGGTCTGTACTTTACATATTCTAACTTCAACTCATTTGTGTCAGTCTGTATTTGATAAAATAAAGAAAGCATATAGCAACCACAGCATTAAGCACATTATAGCAGTTCAGAATAAAAGTAAATAACTAGCAATAGCAAAATTATAAATAACTATACATGTATAAGCAGCAGAGAATAAACATATAAATGATTAATAAAGGCAAAAATTTTAACTCAGCAAATTGGAAAATGAGTATATGTATATATAAATCAGAATTAGCATTTACATTGATATGTGTCTGCCAATATATTGCAGATAATCATGCAAGAAAGCATAGAGACCAAGCAAAACTAAAGTAATAAAAAGCAAATAACAAATAAAAAAAAAAAAAAAAAAAAAAAAACACAAACCAAAAATTAAGTATTTGCATAAATAGATTATAAAGCTGGAATGAAATTCCCTGTTCTATACTTACAATTTGGTATAAATTTATTAATGGTATCTGTGAAAATATGATGAAGAAAAAGGTTATACATGTACATGTATGTATTTAAACAAATAACTATGGCAATGGCTTATTGTTTTGCAAGTAAAACTTTGTATAAAGACATGTAAATAATTAGAAAAAGGTATATTGTTTTGTATCGCTGATCATTCTCTTGTGCTCCATGGTTCCCCTCTATTTTTACGGGTTTCAAGTGTCATATGTGCCCCGACATCTCGAATACGTGTTTGCAATTTTTCTTTTTTGCGTATTTTGTAGGCTATGTGAGACAGAAGGAATCTTTCCTCTTTCATGGATACCGGTAGATCATCTAGAATACGAATTTGACTACCTTTTAAATTGTGGGCACTGGACATAATGAGTTGTTTATCTCCATAGTGGATTAATCGAACAATAATTGGTTTGGGTCCACTACCCCTTGTTGGTACGCGGTGAGCATTAGCAATCGGAATGGCATTTGCTTTTCTCTGTTCAATTTTTAAATTTTCGCTAAAAAACTGACGAGTAACAGAATAGATATTCTCGTCTGCATTACTGTCATCAATACCATAAATCATAACATTATATTTTCTTTCGTGCTTTTCAAGCAATGTAACCTGATCCTTTAACTCATTCATCTGGGTTTGAAGTTCGTATTTTTGTTTTTGTAATTTTTCACCTTCATTTGCTTGTATTTGCAGATCCATACCTGCAACACCCTGTTCAAACTCTGTGAAGTCTCGTCTCAAAGTGGTTATTTCTACCTGAGATTCATCGTGTCACCCAGAGGCAGGGAGTGATTACATGTATTCCAAAAGATGGTAAACCAAAACAATTTCTTAAAAATTGGAGACCTATTACTTTACTTAATTCTACATATAAATTGGCATCAAGCTGTATTGCAGAGAGAATAAAATCTGTTTTGTCAAAATTAATAAGCTCGGATCAAACTGGTTTTGTTCCTGGTAGATATATAGGCGAAAATTGTCGATTGCTATATGATATTCTACATTTTACTGAAGAAAATAATATTCCAGGAATTCTCCTGCTGATTGATTTTGAGAAGGCATTTGATTCCATATCTTGGTCATTTCTTTATGATACATTAAGATATTTTAATTTTGGTGAATCTGTTATATCCTGGGTTTAAACCTTCTATAACAATATAAAAACTGCTGTCTGTCAGAATTCTTCACTATAGAGAGAGGCTGTAGACAGGGAGATCCTTTATCCCCTTATATTTTCTTGCTATGTGCAGAAATATTAGGCATTTTGGTAAGAAATAGTAAGGAGATAAAGGGTATTACTATAGATGATACAGAGTTTGTACTTTCTCAATATGCAGATGATACATCCTTGATATTAGATGGCTCGCCAGAATCGCTCGATGCATTTCTTCGTGTTCTCCAATTGTATGCTGAAATCTCGGGACTTAAGATAAATATAGAAAAAACAAGTGTTATTTGGATAGGTAGCAAAAAACATAGTCAGGATCAAATTTGTGTAAAGTGGGGATTGAAATGGGGCTCCAGTACATTTTAACTACTTGGAATTACTTTTTCAGTCGACCTAGATAGAATGATTAATTTAAATTATAGGCCAGTTTTAGATAATATAGACAACACTTTAAAAAAATGGTCAAAACAGTATCTCACCCCCTTTGGAAAGATTACCATTTTAAAAACTTTGGTCATAGCTAAATTAAATCATCTGTTTCTATCTATCCCTAGTCCAGATGAGAATATGTTACTTAATTTAACAAATAAAATATATGCTTTTATCTGGGATAATAAACCAGATAAGGTCAAGCGAGATCTTTGATGTCAAGATTATTATAAGGGTGGTTTAAAAATGCTAAATTTAAAAGCATTTATACAGGGACTAAAACTTACATGGGTGAGACGTTTGTATAATTCGAATTCAAAGTGGGTGAGATTAGTCTCCATTGTGGAGCAAATAAATTTTATTGAAAGAAGTTATATTGGGCCTATTAAAAGGTCATCAAATAAATTTTGGCAAGAAGTTTTTGATGCTTGGAAAACCCTTAATCAAATTAGAAAACCAAGATGTATTGATGAAATTCTATCTTATTCTTTATGGGAGGTAGAAAACTTTAAAATTGGTGGTTCAAGAGTCTACTATAAAAACTGGGCAAATGCGGGAATTTGGACAGTGCAAGATTTGTTAGATGACCAGGGCAAAGTTATGTCATTTCAAAATTTCCAACAATTATATCAATTTAGGCCAAATATTTTACATTATTATGGAATAGCACACTCGCTTAATGAGTGGTTAAACACGATAAATATTGAAGTAAACGAGAGAAAAATGCATGCAATACTACCTTTTAACATAAGTATCTTTTTTGAATCAAAAAAAGGTTCAAAAGAGATGTACAACATATTGAATGAAAAATATATTACATTTGCTGCAAAGGAAAAATGGGAGAACCATCTTAATATGACTGGTATTAACTGAAAAAAAATACACACTTCGTGTACAAAATATAGTAAAAGCACTAAGCTTAGCTGGTTCCAATATAGAATTATCCATAGAATTTTGGGAACTAATTCACTACTTTACAAGATGAAAATAAATAGTAACAACATGTGTACATTTTGTAAAGAAGGACCAGAGACCATAGAACATTTATTTTGGAGCTGTCCGATGGTCGCCAGTCTCTGGCATGCACTAAACATTTGGATTTTTGAAATGACAAATATTGAACTGCCTTTGAATATTATAATTATTTTATTTGGTATCTTAGAAAATGTTAAATTGATTTTTGTTAAAAATAAGATTATTCTTTTTTCGAAATACTACATCTACCGAACAAAACTACAAGAAGTTTTGCCAAATTTAAATGCTTTAAAAAACTATTTAAAGGAACACTTGAATTTAGAAAAAAACATTTCATTTAAAAACCTCTCTGTAGAGGAATATAACAAATACTGGAGTCCCTGTGCCCCTATCATAGAATAAATAATAAATGTTAAAATTTGATTGAAACACCACTTATGCATATCGCAAGAACAAGTAAGACTTCAATGTTATAAGATATTTATTTATTTTCAAGCTACTATTGCACCATCATCATGATCATATATATTCAATTGTTGTTTTATTATCTAATACTTCTTTTGTTTGAAAATGCCATTCTGTACACCTTTGTTCATACATGTTGTGCTAGTCTATTTGTTACAATAAAGAAAATTCATTATAAAAAAAAACAACATTTGATTGAAAGCCAAATATGTGTCTGGTTAACATAAATGCCATACCTGTGGAGTAAATTGAAATTGGACAACACCGTTTATGTATATATTTACGTGTTTATATCTAAAATGAATCTCCCTCTGTGGTTGAGTGTGAGAAAGATCGATAAGAATTAGATATCCGGACGTGTTAGACAAAAAAAACTAAATAAAGTATGTGCTTCTTGGTCTGGTAATCCGCGTTACCTGGATCTTACTTAGCCAGAACATGTATAATAATTTCCATCGACCAGGACCATACTGAGAATACACTATAAGCTGTCGACATCTGAAGATAGTATAAGGTAGAGTATATTTTATGATGAGTTTAAATTAAAAGAATAAGACCTATGAAGGACAATGAAACAACTTTCTATCCAAGTCTCAACATATAAAAAGATAACAATTAAATATGTAGTACGACCTTCAACACAAAGCAATTACCCATACAGAGCAAACAAAAAAGAGCCCTAAATGACTAGTGCAAAATTTTTCAAACTGGACAACAACTGACAGGCGTCAACATAAGCTCTATTCTAATACAGGAGTGTAACACCACAATATTAGAAGAATCAATTCAATTGGCTTAACTGGATCAAGCAGACAGTTGAACAAAACAATAAACTGAAAATGTGTCAAAAAGAGAACAACCTAACCAATTATCAGAAAACAGTCCAAGTCCATCAATGGGTCTTTACCACAGCAAGACAATTTTGCAGCCACACTCTGGCTTCTGCGGGTTCCTTAACAAAATAGTGTGCTAGTTCAACATAAATGGACTTCACACTTAACTCCGGAACATATAAATTAACTGAAGTTGAAAAAGAATACAAGACTTACAAAGGCAAGAGGCTCCAAACTTTGGACAGGCACAATATTGCAGAGGATATATATATTTTGTGAGATCGTAATCCACCCCTATATATCTAGACAATTTAGTATAAACAAACACATAGCAATGCGTACAGTAAAAAAACAGTCGAATTCCGATGTCAGAAAAGAGTCTGAGCAAAATGAAAATGATACATAAATTAAAGGCCAGTAAATGACAGCCTCCGGGTGGTTAATTTTCCTTTCTTGTGTTTATGGACTTCTTGCTATTTGGTCGGGATGTTGGCTATTTGACACATTTCACGTCATCATTTTTATTTTAGAATTTCATTAATATTAGGCTAAGATCACGTTTTTTCAAAAGCTAAATAAAGTAGTAAATGTATCCAAAAAAATATTTGACAATCTCGAATCTTGTTTGGCATCAGAATATTCAAATTAGTCCTGAATATATCATGTATATGATTTGATTTTGAATGTCTTCTGTTTTTGAAAATGTTTTGCTCTTCACGCATATACGTAAGGACGGTAAGCAGTTTAAAAATGTATCTGCGTTTTCCATGAAATTTTTTATTTTGACTTTTCACCCAACTTATCTATAAAACATGACCACTGTAGACAATGAATACATCTTTCAATGAGTCTTGTTCTCCTCTTTCCAATGATATAAAATACTTGTATGTGTTATTTCGTTAACGCAAATTGATCGAATTCAACAACAGAACATCATACTGATAAAGTAGCTCAATTGATATAAAATCGAAAGTTAAACAAGTTAGAACAAATGGTTTGCAGTTCGATTCCTTAAAATCATTTTACGATTTTTCAGAGGTTTTGAGAAAAAGTGGGCTTAAGTGATCCCCTGATCTTGCAGTATACACGTTTCACCTCTAAGCACAAAGAGAAACGAAAGATACTGGAGGGACAGTTAAGTTCCTTGATTGAAAAAACTTACAACGCCATGGCTATAGATAAAAAGACAAACAGACAAATAATAGTACAATAGACAACTCATAGCAAACTAAATACTAAGCTACACCAACCTAACCAAAAACTGGGGTGATCTCAGGTGCTTTGGAAGGGAAAACAGAAACGTCCCCACATGTGGCACCCGTCGTGTTACTTATGTTATTACAAATCCGGTAACTAGCTATAGTCTAAATCGGAAGATAACATATGTGAAAAGGAGGGGTATAGAAGTAACGACATAGTTAACATATCCGAAATCATCTTGAAACGGTTATTCAATAACAAATGTTCCTTAAAAATGTTTATCTAGCTTGTGACATGTCATATTGATGGGACTTGACACTCGAAAACGATCTCAACCCTCCCCTTTACCTCTAGACAATGTAGAAAAGTAAATAATGTTTGTATGTGCCTGTCATATCGTAAAACTTATGTCTAGAAGACACAAGTTATATGAGTATTAATTCCGTTTTCTTTTGAAAATTTACCTCGTATAATATATAGTACCAGACCAGAGACATATAATACATGTATTATATGTCTCTGCATGAAAGTATGTTTGTATTTATAAAGTATTTCATTAATCAGATAAAGTCTTAGTTGGCGTTTTTTTTTTTTTTTTAATCGCCCAAATCAAATTTTTACCATTAAGATGTTCGTGGTTTGAATTTACCGCGAATAGCACTTGATAATTATACAATTGTATCATAGTGTATTTAAACGTCATAGCAAGTCACGTGATACCTTTACTTGTTGTTTACCTTCCTGGTGGCAGTTCACATTTTACAGTCGTTTTAACTGGTTTAAAGTTATATTTTTGTATGTATGCTATGTAATATTATGTACATTTAACATATCAATTAACGACAGTAAATACTATCGTGTTTGATATGCCTTGCTTGCTTTTGTACAAATAATGTGTTTAAAAATATAATACAACATGTACAAGGGAGATAATCACCATCTTTATATAATCGTCTAGACGTCGTGAACAATTGGTATTGTTGGAAACATTTCTTAATAAAAGTTGACATTTTAAATACGCATTTTTGCATTTGATAGCAAGTAACATTATGATGGTTGATATACTCGTTTTTATAATATGGTCTTTTTTAGATAAATAAGGCCGTTAGTTTTCTCGTTTGAATTGTTTTACATTGTCATATCGTGGCATTTTATAGCTGACTATGCGGTATGGTCTTTGCTCATTTGTGAAGGGCGTACGCTGACCTATAGTTGTTAGTGTCTGTGTCATGTTGGTCTCTTGTGGACAGTTGTCTCATTGGCAAGCATACCACATCTTCTTTTCATTATTATTTGTTCAAAGTTAGAGGACGATCATTTTGTTTTGAAAGAGCATTGTTTGCAAGTTTGATCGGGTCAAAATATTGATTTCCTGTTGAAAGGCGACCAGACTATTTTTGTTAAACTCTCAGACCAGGATAAAGATAATATTTTATTAAATTTGTTTTCTCTGTTCATCCGGAAAGTAACACAAAAATTGACATTTCCTTAAAGCATAAGATCAGAATCAACAAATATTTGGTGTTCAACTTTCTGTATTTTTCTGCTTTATCACAATTGCCATTTTTTATGTAGACCCCAGGGTGTTCAGGAAAAACCACTGACCTTCAGTAGAAAAACCGACATACCTAGTCGAAGCCACTTATCACGTGCAGGATTCAACGTCACAACCTCCGATTGACACGCGAGTGGTGTTGTAGTTCGACAAGTAATAGCTCAAATAACTTGTGTAAAAAATTAAGATAAAATTTAAGATGATAGCCCAATAAATAGGCAATCGAATTAAAAAGGGAAAAATTGGGTCATCGGACTCGTTATCCTATTTTTTTGTAAAATAGATATATTCATAACAATTTTTTTAAGTGTCTATATTTGAGTTATTTCCCCTTACGTATCTGATACAAATGACACCAACAAAGATAGTCTTTTTTTTTCTTCTTTCAAATACAGCAGTAAAATGTGATAAAACACACATTTTTTTTTACATAAAATGTCTCCCGCATGAATAACAAAATACTCTCGAAATTTGCAAATTTCATTAAACATGTTAACTATCAATACAATATCAATGATTAATAAAGAAGGCGAGACATTTCTGCGTGTGCACTCTTGTTTGTCTATAATTTTGAAAAGTATTCCAAATATTTAGTAACTGTGCAGAGGGAAAGTGTTCATCAAACCACAAAGGAGTAGGTTCAGTAAGACCCCTTTTTGGCCCCAAAGTATAGCAGTTTTCCAAAATTGTGAAAATTTTATCGTTAAGCTATTTATTGGAAAGTAGAATGATTCTGCTACATTAATATGGGCTGTTGTTGACAATACAATGCATATATCGGGTACTAGCATCATTAAGTCATGCTAAATTACTGAAATCATCACAATTTTAGCATTTTAGTAAAAATTTTAGACGGTTTCCGTCTTAAATGAAAGTGGCCGCATTCGTGTTCATTCATAATATTGAAATGTAAGTTGTATTTAATGATAATACATAAAATATATAAAAGTTGAGGATGAACACGGATGCGGCCACTTTCATTTTTGACAAAAATTATCTGAACAGTGACGATTTTTGGCATATTTGATAGATTTTTTCATATTTAAGCTTGAATATTAGCGTTTTTGATGACTTAATCAGTTAAAATTTTTCACATAAACTAATTGATTCAATTGAAATAGACACTAAAGTGTTTAAAAAGTGTCTAAAATATTTCGTTAAATGAACTTTAGAATTGAGGCCAAAATCGGCTCTTACCGGACCTACTCCTTTAAAAATTACTCAGATTGACAGAAATATAGCTAATGAATCCTTGTTTCAGGAAGACTGACACTCATTGTTTCTAATTTATTTTGCTTTTGGCTTATTTTGTTAAACTAGTATAAAAATAGAGATATTGAAAAAGGTAAAAACGATCTTTTCTTATAAAAAAATATAGCTGATAAGTGATAATGTGAAATGCATATCTAAATGACATATTTGTGAGTTGAGCGTGTTAGTTTCTTAGAAGTCTCCGTTTTTTAAATGGCAAAGGTTAATCGATTTGTTATTTAAACACATACCCCTTTAAACATCGTTTTCAAAAATTAAAAAAAACGGAGTCATGTTTAGCCAAGTGTCTTGAGATTCTTTTTCGATAAAATGGACAAGTAAAGGAAACAATAGTAAACGGGTGTTCAAAACTCATTAATCGATAGAAAAAAACAAATCCGAAACACAAACTAAAACCAAGGGAACGCATCAAATGTAAGAGGAGAATGACGACACAACATTGAAATGTAACACGCACAGAAGCGAACTAAGCATTAGACAAATCCGTTGAGAATAACAAATATAACATCAAAACTAAATACATGAATTTGGGATAGAAAAGTACCGTGATACATGTACGTCTTATAATAATTTAACTTCACACTCAAATATAAGAGGAAAAAAACGACACAATAGAAACGCAACGTTAAAATATAACACACACAGAAATGAACTATAATATAACAATGACCTTATTCCTGACTTGGTTCAGGATATTTTTTATAGAATACTCTTATTGATGATGAAATATATGTATATTTAGTGATTATAAAATACCTATTAATTGTTATACATTGTTACTACATTATTTTGTTTTTAGTTATACTGTTTACAATGGCATCATCAACAACCACGTGTGGTGTATGTGAACAAATCAATATTACCAAACCATCCACAATCTGGTGTTTTGAATGTGACGAAGGGCTTTGTTCAGAATGCAAAGACCACCACAGTCGGTCAAAAGGAACACGGAAACATGACACCTTGCTAATAAGTGAGTACCAGAAAATACCACGTGATATTGTCAAAATCACTGACACCTGTGCCACTCATAATGAGAAGTTCACATTTTATTGCAAAAAGCATGACAGTCTTTGTTGTGGAAGTTGCATTGTAGAAAATCATATGGAATGTCGGGACTTTGACAAATTGGCCGACGTAATTCAAAACACTAAACATTCGAATGCATTTTACGAAATAGAACAATCATTAGTAGAACTTTCCGACAATATTCAAATAATCCGAAATAATAGACAACACAATTTGAATAGGTTATCTGAAAAGAAAATGAAAATTGAGGAAGAAGTCAAACAAACCAGGATTACTATCAACAACCATTTAGACAAAATACAGGAAGACATTATAAAAAAGTTAAATGAAACCGAAGTAAATGAAAGTAAGATGATAAGCGAACTCCTGGTGTCATTAAAGGAAAATGACAGAGAGATAACTGAAATCCGAAAAAAAATTGAAAATATCAAGCAATATGCTACAGATCTTCAAACATTTATTGCTATGAAGGAGCTCGAAAAACGAATTTCTAGCAAAGACCAATTCCTGCAGTCGATGGTTAACAGCGAAAATTTTAAAGATAGCGAACTTTCGTACAATCCCAATGCCACTATGCAAGATTTAGCTAGTCGTATCAAGAACTTTGGAGAACTAAAGATTGAGAAAAAAACATGCAATGTAGTCCTCACGAGGAAGAAAGACAAACAAGCCCAAATAATGCTGCCGCACATATTATCCAGATCGGTTGACACTATCAATTTGAAACTGCTTCAAACTATAAATGAAACAGGAGATTTCGTAAGGGGCTGTTGCATGTTACCAGATGGTAAAATGGCGTTTTTGCATAACTCTGGGAGAGTTGTTAGAGTATTCAACTTGAACAGCAAGAAGGTCTTTCACGTAAATACAAGAACATATGCATTTGACGTGGCATACATCAGTCACGACAACACACTTGCTGTAACATCAGGAGAGTCAGATACGAAATGTATCACAATCATCGACATACAAAGCAAACAAATCAAGAAAATAATACCGGTCGATTCTCATTATTATGGCATAGCAGTGACACCAGAAGGCAAACTAATTTGTTCTGCAGCAGGAAAAGGAATTCAAATGATCAATCTGCACAACAGCTCAATAACTGATATAGTTCGCGATAATCAAATACCAGTGGATTGTTACGTGGCAATATTTGGTGACAAAATTTACCATACAAACAACAATTCCGAATCCGTAACATGTTATGATCTACAAGGTACTGTAGAATGGACATTTCAGAACGAACGAGTCCTCGGCGGTCTGGTGGGTATATCTGTCGACAATGATGGTAATGTTTACGTAGTAGGAGAATCGTCGAATAATGTAGTAGTTATATCTACTGATGGACAACAATACAAAGAGGTAGCTAAAGACAGCGATGGACTTTTCAATCCTCAGTGTCTTGATAATAACAAAAATACAAATCAATTACTGGTTTCGAATTTTAGTACAACGGCAATGACTTTTACTTTGATTTGAATACTGATCATTTAACATTAAACAAGAGAAGTGATACCAAATAATTTTAATCACCAAATTCAAGTTGTAACAGAAGTTTGATATCGTTATTGTTACATTTATTTTAATTTTTGTCAAATGCACGATGTTCTCATACAATGAAACATACATAACTTTTCTGCTAAACTATTTGGAACTTATATCTCATAAAAATAATAAAGGAAAATATAAAGTAATTGTTTTAGGCAAGTCATAGCCTTTTCTATCCCAACTCAATGATTACGTTTACAAAAACCGAGTTTCAAATGGAGTTTTTACAATTAATTAAATGTCAAATGAATACTTTCTAAAAATTCAGCCCTTGTTTGAATGACCAGGGGATAATTTTTTTATTAACTTGTAGAGTAACCTAAACTCCATATCGATGTTGACATTTGTAAGCAATCTATCGTACTAACAGATATAATAGATATACAGGCATGGGTCTTTCCAAATAAATAATAATAGTTGTGCGATTTATTGCTTAAGTATAACAACTTAAGTATGAATCTTTACGAATAAAATTATATGCGATGTTTTTACATCAATAAGAAACAACAACTAAAATAAAAATCTTATAATAAGCTCAACATACGATATTCTACAATAACTAAGTGTCTTTACTACATGTCTTACATTGAATGGGTCTGAGTCTACAAACTTTTTACATCAACTAGAAACTACTCAGAAAATAAATGGCATCTTGAGCTCAACATACGATATTCAACAATTACTAAGTGTCTTTACTACATGTCTTACATTGAATGGGTCTGAGTCTACAAACTTTTTACATCAACAAGAAACTACTCAGAAAATAAAAGGCATCTTAAGTTCAACATACGATATTCAACAATTACTAAGTGTCTTTACTACATGTCTTTCATACCCTCAAACACCGCATGTGTTGTATAACAAGAGTGTCTTTTTATCATTCGGATAAACCGATAATTAAAACGACTTCAGTTTGTCAATTTTACTTATTAGCAAGGTTTGTTTTCACTTATTTTATCAAGATTTGAATGACAATCAAAATGAGTTAATTAATTTGAACAGTAAATATAAAGATTAATATAAATCATGTGAAGGTTTTGAACGAGTCCATTATCTCAACGACTGGTAAATACTTCGTCACTTCAGGAAAACCAGTAAGCAGCATAGTATCGTAAGTAAGACTTTTATCTTTTTTTGTTTGAAGTGGTGTTGGTGGTTTTCAATATCTCCTATTTAGATAAATTGCAGTTTTTTGTTTTTTATTTTTTATTTTGGATAATACTTTAATGAGAAAACCACCTCATTGAGTTCTAGGATTAGTTGTTGTTTTCAAAATGGATGAAATAAAATTAACGGTACCAATTTTCTTGCACCAGATGCGCATTTCGACAATACATGTCTCTTCAGTGATGCTGGTGGCCAAAATATTTGAAATCCAAAGCTTATATAAAAGGTGAAGAGCTATGATCCAAAAGGTCCAAAAAGTATAGGCAAATCCGTGAAAGAAAACAGAGCTTTGCATGAGGGAGATATAGTCATAATAGCGTGACAGTTTTTATTCACATGCTTAGGTTCCTTCAGGCGAATGAGGCAATTAAAATGTAATGATGAAATAGATTTACACTTAAATCACTGTTTTCTAGATCTTTGGCATTATCATGTGACCTTTTTTGTTTACAATGAAATGGGAATACAGGAAAACTGACTATGATCTCTTAAATAAATACCGAAAGAAACGTAGGTTTTTGTAACATACGGTATCGAACGAAAAACAAACCGTCAGACCATACATACCACAAATCTACTTCAACTTTGATTAAGGGATCAACTACTTAACTTCAAGGGGAGGTTATGTTGGGGTTTTTCTTAGCGGGTATACTTTTATTCAGTCTTTCAACGCTATCAATCAAATTATTGTTTTTTTAGAATTGAACATTATACGGTATTGGGAAAATCTGGATTCAGAATTAATTTCTTTATTATTTGCAAATTGGTGTTCAAAATATTTTTTTAGGAAAAAAACATTAACCCTTACCCCAACACACAAAACTCGCAACTACTTACGTTTATCCCATTTTTCAGGGAATCAAGATACAAATAAAAAAAATTCCGATATTATTCGTTTGTGGTATATTTTTTGTATAGATGGGACGTGAAAAATTGTATTGTTCAATTGAATTTCATTGTTGTTGTTTTTTTCTTTCTCATCGTAGTCTTATTTTCGAACAACAACGCAGGCACACTTTAAATAACCAGCTATGCGGGTTTTTCAGTGTGCACCACATTTTTGTGTTTTTTCTTCATAGACACAAAAAATATAACAGTCATTCCTTAAATATATTTCTTTCGTTTTGTGTCCTTTCTTCAACAATTTGTTTGCTACATATTTTCGCTCTCTGCCATACTTTTTACAATAACAGTATTCAAACATTGGCCTTCAATGTTTGTCCCTAATATTTTATTAACTGTGCATTTGCATTCAGATATCGCAGATCTAATTTATTCGTTCATAATGTATTAATTTACGTTTTTTGATTGAGTTAAGCCTGCCAATTGATATTTTATCGTGTGTTTCTCTATGTTGTGATGTTATGCTATTGTTTCAGACAAAGGGAGAAGGTTTGGTACCATTAAAACGTTTTTAAATCCCGCTGCAAATGTTTGCACCTGTCCTTAGTCAGGAATCTGATGTACAGTAGTTGTCGTTTGTTTATGTAGTTTATACGTGTTTCTCGTTTCTCGTTTTTTTATATAGATTAGACCGTTGGTTTTCCCGTTTGAATGGTTTTACACTAGTATTTGCGGGGGCCTTGATAGCTTGTTGTTCCTAGTGAGTCAAGGCTCCGTGTTGAAGGCCGTACATTGACCTATAATGGTTTATTTTTTAAATTGTTAGTTGGATGGAGAGTTGTCTCATTGGCATTCAAACCACATCTTCCTTTATCTATTGGAACACGTGTAAACAAGTAAACAAGTTTATTTGTTTATAAAACATTAATTCACAGAAATATAAAACAAAAGGATAAGGGGTTAATGCCTCATGCGACTATGTGAGTTCTGCTGTCAAAAAAAATATCTGCAAAACAGGATTGCAAAAAACCGTTTTAGTCAGTTATATGATTATCTGTATAATATTATAATAATTCATTTATTTTATATTTGTAGAAAATTAGAAAATGGCACAAAGATTGATCGTCGCACTTATCTTTCTCCAGATGATCGTAGCAATATCAGCAACGTGCCAATCGAAATGTGGTCGATCATTTCAGAGAAATTTTAACAATTGTTTGTCACGAGGAATTATGGTTTCAAAATGAAGGGAAGAAATAACAGATGTGGTCGTACTTTGTTTCAGGTTGTGTGAATTCAAACAAGGCTGAGCAATTCTGCATTTAAACTGTTTTACATAAAGTGTAAATTGATGGACTTGCATTCTTGTTACCTGACTGTTGGTCTCAGATTATTGAAGTACACTACAAATCGTATGAATGTATCATTATTGATTAATGAAATGCAATCGTTATGCATATCATACCAACAAATCGTGTGTTTAAACTGCTCATATTATAAACATTGTTATATTTATATTCGTTAAACATGTTAAACAAAATTTCTTTTTAGATTTGAGTTTATTATGAAGTATTTGAAGATACCTGTACCGAAAGGGGAACTGCAAAAAATAAACTGATGGACATGTAACCATGAATTCCAAAATACAATTGTGAATTTAAAATGGGAACAGGATGTAGCACTCTGTTGGATAAACATTGTATCAATATGTTCGGATTGTGTTGCTTGTGATCTTTTGAATCGATAATGTTCTGTTTAATCAACGGTGTCAATAGATATTCAGTTTGCAAAACCTGGCGACGAAAGTAAGAAATGTCTTTCATTGTCCTTTTAAATAAAAATGCCTTTTACATTTTTTTTAAATGTATACTTGAGAAAAAAGTAAAATAACAAAAAAAAAAGAACTCCGAGGAATTCTAATCTCAAAGTGCCTTATCAAATGGCAAATTGAATGGCTTAAGCACATCAAACGAAATGATAACAAATATCATATTCCTGTCTTGGTACAGGCATTTTATTATGTAGTAAATAATTGATTCAACCTGGTTTTTGCTACACGTCTCACTGGTATGACAGTCGCATAATTAAATTCAAGTATATTGACAACAATACAAACAGACAAAACAGGTAAACTTTTCAAAAATAGGGGTTTAACAGTCAACATTGTTTTATAATATTTATAAGTATAAAAAAAACAAATATGTCAACAAAGAAAATCAAAACGGCATTTTGACACAGCACTTTAGCAAAAACGAAAAGTACTACAACTATTTTCTTAGTACTATGAGACAGGACAATTATTTTCATGTGTTTATGTATCCTTTGAACATATTTATACTATGAACAAATTGTATTTGCTTTTTACAATTAATTCCAAGTTTGACCAAGGCTGTCAATGATATATTATATGGAATTTATCTATATGATTTATCAGTGACTGTCGTGGATAGTTAGTAAACTTGGAATTGGTAGTAAACAGCAAATATACTTTTTTTAGTATATGTATGTTCATAGTATACAGAAAAACAGAAAACAAAAAACAAAAAATAACGAACGCTGAAAGATTATCCTGCCACAACGGTATCCGCAGCCTATGATTTTTGATACCTTGCCTAAATTTTCTCCAGTCATAAAATCTTTTTGAAAAAATTCACAAAAATTTACATACTTCAACATGCACTCAATGCCCGCGATTTTGCAGGTGTGTTCTAGTTAACCGATTATGTTATGTTTTTTTTGTTTCTAGAAATGAATGCATTTTTTACATGCGATATTAATAATCTATATACAATAGCATATTGACAACATTGCACAAGTTTAATCTTCATTAGCAAAATATTAAGAAAAGGTTCACTTTATCTTCCTATTCATTGGAAACAATTAGTTGGTGGGAATCTTTTCAAATTATATTCATTCGATTGACTACGTTTTATATGACAACGAATAAAAGTTTTTTAGGAGGGTGAGGGTAAAAGTACTGTAATCTCCATCTTAAACCCAGTGCTTAGGTAAACACATTTAACTCTATCAGTTGATGTTTGCCATATATATCAAAAATGCATACACCATTTTTTAAAGTTAGCGGTTACCATCGAACTGAACTTGGTCACATCGACTCCTCTAAAAATGAAGTGATGCATGATTTTCCGGAGGAGTAAGCATATCCTGTTCCACATGATGTTTCTGTCAGATTACTATGTAAGAACAAATCTAGTTATGTCTAATTCAGTCTGTCTAATTTCAAGTGTTTTAAACTATGTGTAATAGCTAAGAATGAGTGTGTTCAACATTTAATACCATATGTATCAGGAACTCGTGTAACTACGATTATAGTTCTTCACCGCTTCATTCTAGCCAAGCTGTTAATGCAATGCTGTTCTGACAAAATAGTTCAGATGTTCTTTATGTGTAGATATTTACCTTGTTGTTCTTCTGTCCATAGTGTAACTTCCTCGTTATTGAGTATTTGCAACGAATATGGATGAAATTGTATTATATCTCCTGACGTGTCAGGTCAAAGTCATCACTAACGTTATGTTTTAATTCACTTCTCTGTCAAGCAAGCATCGATAGGATTTAAGTGTGCATGTTAACTGCTATTTATTTAGCTTTAATTGTGTACCCAAGCAGAAACATAATGAGGAATTTGTCTTCCTACAGACATTTTACATTTTTAGCATTGTAGATAATATAAAATAAGTTTCATAATGTGTGGATAATAAAATGCAGAGTATATAACAGTAACATGTAATTATCATTTTTTTTCAATTTATTTGCCATTTTTCAAATTGGGATACTATGTTTAATGTGTTGAGAGGCTCCCTATTGCCGGTGGTTGAACTTCTTAGAACACTCAGCTATCGATACCTCATTTGAGAATACCGTGACCTAGTGCAGTGTCAAATTATATATTTAAAAAACTTTAGGATTAAGGACTTTACATTATCAAAATTATATAAGAAACAACATATCTTATCATGATTTAATTTTAATATTCACTTATCTTATGACAATTTTAAAGTGATATCTTTTAAGAAAAAACGTATTTAATGCCCGCCACATTCACTGGGGTAACGCTGATTATGGAACGCCGGAACTGTCTTATAGTGTAAATATTTAATGTGTTATGTCGCTTTTCCTTTACGTCCTGTCATTTCTTCTTTATGTTATGTGCAGATGCCTTTATGTCCTGACACGGCATCTATGTGTTATGTCAAATTAGAAATTTGTTTGGTCAAACAAATGTATGATATGTCATTGCTAAACTTTGTTGTGTAAAATATGCATTACATTATGCTGTAACTACTATATATTCTGTGAATACTTCGGAAGTTTATGATCAACCACCTTTAACATTCTCTCATATTTTATCTATGTTGTGTCTATTCTTCTTTTACGTAGGTCAGTTAATAATTGCGTCCTGTCTCAAGTATTATTGTTATGTCAAATGTTCTAAACGTTTTGTCGTGATACACCTTTGTTCTATGTAAATCTCATGATATTATAGTCTTTTGGCGTTATGTTGTGTTTATTCAGATGTATCTCTAGTGAAAAACATAATACATCATGGTATAATTCATATGCGTTTTGCCGTAGAGTAAGGACTCTCTGTGAGCAATCATTGCGTCATGTTCAAATGCCTTTTACATTATGTGGAAACAACTAATACGTGTTGTGCAAACCCCGTTTACATTATGTGCAAACATTGTTTACCTTATGTGCAAACATTGTTTACCTTATGTGCAAACACCATGTAAGTTATGTGCAAATACCTATTACATTATGTCCAAACATCTATTACGTTATATGCAAACATCTATTACGTTATGTGCAAATACCGCTTACATTATGTGCAAACACCATGTGAGCTATGTGTAAATGCCTATTACATTATGTCCAAACACCTATTACGTAATGTGCAAACACCTATTACGTTATGTGCAAACACCGCTTAAATTATGTGCAAACACCATGTAAGTTATGTGCAAATGCCTATTACATTATGTCAAAACATCTATTACGTTAGGTGCAAGCACCTATTACTTTATGTTCAAACACCTATTACGTTATGTGCAAACACCTATTACGTTCTGGTAAACGCTTTTTGACACAGATTTAAATAAAACGCATCAATGATATGCATTTTGAAAATGAAGAAAATTAAAATTTTGACCTTTTTAACAAACTGTGGATTTTCATAATTATATTGAATGGTGTAAAAAGGCTATATACATACTATGTATTTAGTTTTTTGGGAAATTATTTTGCTCCACATTAAAAGTGTGCGTTATGCAAACCACAATAAAAGTTATGCGTTATGAAATAATTATATTGAATGCTGTAAAAAGGCTATATACATACTATGTATTTAGTTTTATGGGAAATTATTTTGCTCCACATTAAAAGTGTGCGTTATGCAAACCACATTAAAAGTTGTGCGTTATGCAAACCACATTAAAAGTTGTGCGTTATGAAATAATTATATTGAATGGTGTAAAAAGGCTTTATACATACATGTACTATGTATTTAGTTCTATGGGAAATTATTTTGCTCCACATTAAAAGTGTGCGTGATGGTTGCATAACGCACACTTCAGGTGACCCGCCCCTCTTATCTGACATTTTTTTTAAAAACTCACAGGGATGTTGGAAAAATTTGGTCCGATTTTCGATCAGACTGGTAGACGGGTGTAACAAAAAGCTGTATTTTCTGTAAAAAAAACTGTTTTCTTTCATATTAAAAACTGCCTTATCCTGTAATCCACAAAAATGACGCATACATATATTAATCTGAAAGAAAGGGTTATCAGCCTTGTTTAACCTTCACTGGCCATACTCAAAATTAAATTCCGCAACTTGAAACTCCAAATAGTGACTTTCATTTATCCGTATTTCGTCCGGTAACTTTTCGAATCGTGTCATCAAGAACGATACAAAAAAATACATAATTAAGTAAATTGTTATTGTTTTCTTCTATTTTTTTATAAGTGATGTACATATCGTTTCTTTTGTTGTCTATAAGAATAAATAGACAATTTCGTTGCTAAAATGGTCATCATAACCTAATTTTTCCTTTGAATTTCAGAAAATACTAACTATCTTTTAAAAAGGATGTGGTGTGAATGCCAATTAGACAATTCTCCACGAAATACCCAATGACATGGAAATAAATAACAATAGATCCCCTTATGGCCTCGCTTTTCGTCCTGTTTCTAAAGCTCGTACAAATAAATTTCACGTTTACCGACAAAGTACATTTATAATCAATACATTATTCCACAGTTGTTGATATGGATTTATCTATTTGTTCACTATTTCAACGAATATCGTCGTATAAATTAGAAACATAAACTTATTTTCCGAACGGAGAGTCTTAAATTCAATGAATATTACGGGATATACGGTATAAACGGTAAGCTTCGATGCGTTTAGTTATAAGCGGGAATGGTTCGATCAATATAGCTAAATACACAATTAAGCCAAATGTTCATAAAATGAATTTGCTGCACATCATTATTCTGACAAATCTTATTTAAAAAAATATAAAGTTTCATACAAATATATTCTATTGGATTTCAATGTTATCATTCTAAAATATGTTTTGACAGTTTCTGTAAAATATTGCCATTTTTGTCGAGCCTTCGACTTTAGTCGAAAAAGCGAGACATAGCGATCCTAGATTCCGTCGTCGTCGGTGTCGTCATCGTCGTCGGCGGCGGCGTTCACAAATATTCACTTTGTGGTTAAAGCTTTTGAAATTGTAAAAACTTTCTTAAACTACATAAATGTATACTGGATTTCTTCCAAACTTGGACAGAAGCTTGTTTATGATCATTAGATACATGTACATGTATCCTGAATTAAAATGTGTAAAAATAAAATTTATTTTTTTCCGTATTTTACTTATAAATAAACTTAGATTTTCTGCCAGGAAATAGTATATTAACACTGTGAAGCAACACATTCACTCTGTGGTTAATGTTTTTAGAATTTTAATAACTTTCTTATACTCTTTTGGATTTGTACCAAACTTGGACAGACGCTTGTTTGTGATCAAAAGCTAGTATCTGGAAAGAAATGTTGTTAAGACCTGTGTTTTACTTAAGAATGGACTTCCAGTTATCATTACAGTCTGAAGTTCTTCTGTAATTTTCCTGCTACTGATTATAAATTAAGAGAGTTCACTTGTCATGTTTTGTATTATTGGAATTTTGGAACCCTGTTGTTCATCCGTTTAAAGCACCATGCAACAATTGCCAGGTAACTCCCAGTTTTCAAGAATCTTAAAATGTGCAGTATGTCATTGATTCGATTCGAGCTCTCAAAATGAATCAAGATAATATAAGGACAATAAGACATTTGTAAAAAATATAAAACCCTTGTTATGTGTTGTTACTAGTTGAGAACATCTTTATGTTAAATATATGAATCAAAGCACTGAAGTACTGAACATCGGATGACCGCAAGTTCTTGTGGACAGTCACAAGCACTTGTCCCAGAAAACCAAATCACATCTCTTTACCTGAAAGTGACGTTAAAGTACAGATAGCTAGTTTTTTTCTGCGCGTGGATGATAAATTCAACCTCATCGTAGAAGTCATAAAAATCAGCAAAGTCTGGTTTTTTTTGTTATACATTATTTTAATATTTGTAAATTACAGTTACTTGTATATATAATTTTCATCCATTTGTATATCATTCTATTGCACTATATTAGTTATAGTGCTGTGCAAGTGAATGGTGGACACTCTTCTGTAATATTTCGATTTTTGTAATAGATTGCATTTGAGTGGGCATTCATATTTTCCAGCAAATCATTCAATAACCTACGAAAGAGGAAGCAAAGACAGATAACTCTGCATGTGATATCGCAAACGTTCTTGAGATATTCTTCCGCATGCGGTAACACACTTTTTCTGTACGTGTGTATAAATATTTAGATTTGTTTACTTTATTTATGCTTCTCTTTATTTATGTTAAAATATCTTCGTCCTCAGACAATATAATCTGAAAAGACGTATATATTATGTGTTGACTTTGTCAAAAGTCTATAATAAATAAATGTAATTTGGCGCCTCAAAAACTATATGTTATGATTATGTATGCAAGATATGGCGACCTATGAAATGCCCCGCTTGGTGCAGTTGGAAAAGAACATTACATAAATAAGGACGTTAGTGCTCTCGTTTGAATTGTTTTGCATATTCTTTTTGGGGCCTTTTATTGTTGACTATGCGGTATGGGCTTTGCTCATTGTTGAAGGCCTTACGTTGACATAAAGTTGTTAATTTCTGCGTCATTTTGGTCTCTTGTGGAGATTTGTCTCATTGGCAATCATACCACGTCTTCTTTTTTATATCAACTTATTTTCCGTTCACATTTTCCGTAAAGAAATGAGGTTGCATTTTGTTTTTTACATGTAGCTTTTTTTTTCTTCGAATAACAGGGCGGACCTTTTAGTTTCAGTCGACATACACGCTATCTTGAAATAATTACTTTTCACATATAAATTATGTTTGTTTGCTTCATGATGTGGCTGAAATTCAGCAACAACTATTGGCTTACATGAGATAAATATTTACAGACTGTTCTCTTCTGAGGATATTAAACCATCAAATGCCGGAAAATTAACTATGTGTATTACATTTCAGATTAAATGTAATTAATTCATGGTCGTTTTATTATGCATATATTACACACTGAAATTGAAAATTGAAATATCAATCATTAATAATACGTCTTTACTTGCATTGCTAATCTGCAATATGTAGACGTTACGAGCGATGTTCGTGTCTATACGCGTAAAATCGGACGTTTTTCATGGTTTAGACGCTACAAAAATACTTCTAGAATAAGTAAAGTTAATGTACCTGTCTGGTTAGGGGAGGGTTTGGATCCTGCTAACATGTTTAACCCTGCCACACTATGTATGTATGTGCCTGTCCCTAGTCCATGTAGTCAGGAGCTCGTAATTCAGTGGTTGTCAGTTGTTTGTGTGTGACATATTTGTATTTCGTTCATTTCAAATAAAATACAGCTCTTAGTTTTCCAGTTTGAATTGTTTTACATTGTCATTGCGGGGCCTCTTATAGCTGACTATGCGGCATGGGCTTTACTCATTGTTGAAGGCCGTACGGTGACCTATAATTATTAATGTCAGTGTTATTTTGGTCTCTTGTGGAGAGTTAATTGTCTCATTGGCATTCATACCACATCTTCTGCGGGACCCCAATAACGGCTTTAGTTGTTCTCGACAATTGTCGGTATGGTGGCCTTATACTTCAAATGGAATATTTATGCAGTCTTTGAAAGTACCAAACAAATAGTTTTCACAAGAATAATATGACGTACGTAACTGTCAAATAAGCACCTTTCAAAGAAGAACAAACAATTTATAAAGACTATTGATATTAGGAACGATTTAAAAGATATTGTCTCACGATCTATACTCCCGAGTTCTGCCCTGTTATTCGAAGCAAACAAATACTACATGTAAAAAACAAAATGCACTCTCATTTTTTTACGGAAAATGTGAACGGAAAATAAGTTGATAAAAAAAAGGAGACGTAGTATGACTGCCAATGAGACTACTCTCCACAAGAGACCAAAATGACACAGAACTTTACAATTTTAAGTCAACGAACGGCCTTCAACAATGAACAAAGCCAATACCACATAGTCAACAATAAAAGGCCCCGAAAACAATATGTAAATACAGTAACTTAGTGTCGTTCAAATGTTTTCCGCAATATTTAAAAAAATCTACCACAGATTGTATTATTTCGTTCCCGCGAAAAAAAATCTTGTCTCCTTGAAAAAGCCCCCGGCTGCGTCCTAATGTCCCTTTCACGAAGTTTCGAAATACTATTTTTGAATAAAAATTATATATCCGTGTTTGAAACAAATGTCGGTTTAGTAACATTCAAAACCAATTGCGTGACTTACATGTATACTGAACCGATAATATAAAGTGATAGTACATGAAATATCCGGCAAACTTTCTACTCCGTCTACCTCTATGTCGATAAATGAAAGACACATACATAAATATCTCGTTGCGCTGAAGATAAGTTTGCAACCGTACTTTTTGGAATAGTCATGAATTATATTACAGTGCTAATATTGTATAGATAATAAATTTTCTTTCAAACATATAAATTGTGCATTTTGCCACTATGTACGGAACTGATGTCTAGCGAATTTGTCTTAAAGTTCTCTAAAGTAATTCAACATGTTACCCGGTCTAGTGTATTTTCTGAAAAGTGTAAGTTTTTTCTTAGTTTTTACAGTTATATATTCGTATCGTTTTAAAGAAACATTGGGAGCATCATCCGAAACATTCTTCGTCCGTAAATTTTAAAGAAGACTCTTTAATGCTATAAGATAGAAACGAAAACAAAAAATGCTCGTGCAATTACACACCCAAGTTTTACTCATTTAAACTTGCAAGTGTTGCACTTAATTTAAAATTTGCGAGTAAAAATAAAACATTCAAACTGTTCCGGGTTGAGGGCAACATTTATCAATATCATAGAATGATAAAAATAATCAGAAAAATCAGTAACATATAGATAAATCAAATCGTAGTTTTAAAAGTATCTCTCTATATATGTAGCACAATATATGCACCGACAATCGACTAAGTTGTGAGCTTGTTCTGTGTGTTTTATGGCACTGCGTTTTTTGTTTCGTTGACTATTCAAAACCACGCTAGGTTGCCGCGGACATTACCTTGAACAAGAACTATCTTTAAAAAAGATATCCGACCTATTTAAATTTGAGTATATGTTTAAAACTATCATTTCGATAACCTTCAGAAGCACAATGACTTAATGATGCAGGACCTCTTTAATTAAATCTCCATCTGAATGTAACTACAAGAAATTCTATATTAAGTATGGTTATACTAGGGTAATAATATATAAGAATATTGTGATGACACCTAAAAAAATTATTTGTGTTCAGTATTCTTGGTCCTCGTATCATTGTGTTTACATTCACCAAAAACCCCGCGGAAATCTTACATGCGTAGATGCGTTCTAAAAGTCACGTACGTTCGTACAACAAAGTTTACATTAAAAAAATTATAATTATCCCGAATAAACAGCTGTCATTGATGCAAAGAGCTATTGGAGAAACAATTATTTTAATAAAAAATATAAATCTTTGTAAGATCTAGTTCAAATATTTATAGTTTTTCACTTGCTTTCCATCACGATATAAATAACGAGACATGTTTTCAAACACAACCAAATCATCCACTATGAGATCATTTTGTCCAATCACACAAAGGATTTTCGAGCATGCGTATTCTGTTGCCATAGTTAAGCGTCCTTAAGTTCGAAGGGCACAAACAGAAACTATACCGAGTCGACTACGTCGGATAAAGAATACAGCGAAGTAGTTCAGAGCTTTTTAGAAAGCTAAAACTTATAGTTTTCAAAGTGTATATATATCACTGATGCGTTTTGTTTTAATCTGTGTCAAAAAAGCGTTTACCAGAACGTAATAGGTGTTTGCACATAACGTAATAGGTGTTTAGACATAACGTAAAAGGTGTGTGCACCTAACGTAATAGATGTTTGGACATAATGTAATAGGCATTTGCACATAACTTTCATGGTGTTTGCAAATAATGTAAGCGGTATTTGCACATACCGATGAAGTTTTTATACATAACTTAATAGGTACAACAACATGTATTTGCTGATAACGTAATAGGTGTTTGCACATAAGGTAAACGATGTTTGCACATAGGGTGAACAATGTTTGCACATATTAAGGTAAACGAGGTTTGCACAAAACGTATTTGTTGTTTGCACATAATGTAAAAACCATTTGCACATGACGTAATGAATGCTCACAGAGAGTATCAGCTGTACGGCAAAACGCATATGAATTATACCATGATGTATTATGTTTTTCACTGGAGATACATATGTATAAACACAACATAACGCCAAAAGACTATAATATCATGAGATTTACATAGAACAAAGGTGTATCAAAACAAAACGTTTAAAACATTTGACATAACAATTACACTCGAGACAGGACGCAATTATTAACTGACTTGCGTAAAAGAAGAATAGACACAACATAGATAAAATATGAGAGAATGTAAAGGTGGTTGATCATAAAGTTCCGAAGTATTCACAGAATATAAAGTAGTTACAGCATAATGTAATGCACATTTTACAGAACAAAGTTTAGCAATGACATATCATACAATTGTTTGACCAAACAAATTACTAATTTGACATAACACAGAGATGCCGTGTCAGGATATAAAGGCATTTGTACATAACATAAAGAAGAAATAACAGGACGTAACGGCAAAGTGACAGAACACATTAAATATTTACACTATAAGACAGTTCCGGCGTTCCATACTGATGACCGTAACTCCATTCAGGGCAAAATCAAACACTTCAAACGCATGAATAACATCTGTCATGCTCCTGACTTCTAGTGTAGAAAAATGAGGATCAAGTTTGATTTTATATCTAGCTGAACCTTTTACTTATATGATGGTCGAAGTAATGGCATTACCGTGACAACAAAAATTATATACACAACAGGGAAAAATGTCAAACCTAGAGATACAGCAGTCAATATTGTGTTACAGTGTTTAAATCTGTAATGGTGTTGCTGCAGCCATCATTAAATTGTCTTCTCTGTGTCTTCCAAACAATAATAGCGCTACAGACGAAACAAATAGACAGTTATATTGTTCTGACCTTAAAATTGATGGGGATGAGCTTTAAAGAAAATGAGACAAAGAAACGTTATAGATTCCATACCTTCAACCATATTTTTCTACGTTGTTTTCATGTAAGTCTAAATGACATCGATGCTGTACATAACGTTCACATGTAACGTTTTTAACTTCGAGTTATTTTTGTATCCAATTTCTACTCAATTAGTCATACTAGTGATAAATCATTACGGTTTCCGAAATCAACAAATTTCCCTTATTCACCGCCGCAGTTCCACGTTTAAATAAAGCCAAGATACAGTCAGAACCGCTAATTTAGTTTGTGTAAATAATTCACAGATTTTGGAACAAACATCAATTATCTTTGTTTCCACATCTATGAAAAAAGAAACTTATATATTTACTTAAGAAATGACATCTTCTATAAAAAATTTAAAAAATACGGCTTTCCAGTTGGAGGTCGGCAACATCAATCTTATAATATCTTGTAATCTTAATTTAATGAAACACCTCTCTAGATTTCACCTGTATTGAATCTTATTAAAAATCCATTTTTTGTTACAATTCAAATGACACATGGTCACTATTTTTGTACAGCTAGATTATTATTTTAAATGTGCATCTTATGAGTACAATGTCAGTATCAAATCATAGCTGGCAAAAGAATTATAAGATTGAATACATGCATTAGAGTTGATATTCCTTAAATTTTCTTAATCATTTTGCTCTTAACGAATAAATGAAGCGGCGTCAAGCTGTTACAATTTGAACCTGCATTTTCCTTTGACCTACAACATGAAATAAATAGGCAACGAAGACATCAATATGTCTTTCCGATGATATACATGTAAGAGGTGTGTTGTTCCGTTTATCCAACTCGATCAAACTAGTTTACAGAAAAATCGACTTTAAAATGAGAACTCTCTGGATATAAAAATCATAACAATTTGTATTGAGTATTCGCAGTCTCACTACCGAAAATATATTCCCGCCTCGTCTGCTATTGGCTTTTTTTTATCCCTTATCTTCTTGTATACAAGTCGCCTTTTTTCAACATGCGATATACATCAAACGTTTATGTTTTAACTTTATAATATCCTATTCATTTCCATGTATTTTCATGTATTCTAATAATAAAATGTAGTAGCAGTTTTCGTTATCATAATAATTCGTTCAAATCAAAGTGTTATCATCATTATATTATGTATGTAAATTTATAAACCACGACTACTACATGTACTTCTTAATATTTGTATAAATATGATAAAGATAATGGACATACTTATCACGAGGTACATTTATCTACTACTGTTGTTTACCTTCATGGTGGGCGTATTGAAATACTGAACATTTCTACGTCCAAGTGTCTCTGATGTATTGACCACGTATGTATGATATGTCTTACTGTGTACATTTGAGATGTTAATTAACGACATAAAACAATATAATGGTTTAACTGTCGAATTATCGTTTTTTTAGAATAATTTGTTAAAAGTTATAATGCAAGGGAGATAATCATCATCAAATGTTATCGCCTATACTTTGTAAACATCTGACTGACAAGGTTTAAAATATTTACTAATGTAAAAGTTTTCCTTTGATGCCTTAAGTATTTTAAAAGTGGCATAGCATGTAACATTGTCAGTGTTAAAATATCTATGCGTTTTGAATTATGAATAAATTTGTTCAAAGTTCGATCATTTTATTCTGAACGCTGAGTGATGCCAACTTTCATGAAATCAAAATGTTTATTTCCAACTTAAAGGCAACTGTCGTCGAGAGCACAAATCACGTACGGAATACGAACTCATAGCCTCAGACATAACAGTCTTGTGATACTGCAATTTGAAATACAAAAACATCAACCTGATCAAACAAAATGAGCTCCCAGTTTAAATCTGCCACTGATAAAACTTCTGCAATTATTAAAAAGCGTTACGCTGAGGAATAATTTGTATACATATGTATTAACCACAACTTTGGCTCAATGATTCTACACGCATTTTGTTTGATGTTCATTTCAATTACAATAATTCTCAAAAGTTCAATTGATTTAAATCCCATTTTTTTCTGTTTCATAAGGTTTTTTTACCATGCCTGCTATTGCATTTGTTATTTTTTTTAAATGTAGACCATCAAACTCTACCTCCACTGTTAGAAATAGAACATGATGGTCAAACTGCAATGTTATCACGAAAACCATAGTATTTCGGAAAAGCTTAAGTCAAAAAGCTAGGAAAACAAGTTTTATTTAATATTTATGTTTTTAATTTATGCTTCTTAACTGTTGATATCGTATTTCTGTTTTGATTTACTATCAGGGTCGTAGCTATATATCCAATAAACTGTAGGTATAAATTGCAGCAGGGCCACTAAAATCCGCCAGCAGTTCAAAAGTTGGGCGAAACCCCTTACGGAAAACGGTTTTCAACCTTTTAGTTGTAAAAAGTTTAGTGAACCAAATAATTGTCATTTCATCATAATAGTATACATGAAAAACAATTAAAAAAAATGATAAAAAAATTGATATATCCAGTATGCGTTGCGTAGCCTTGATCAGCGTAACCTTTAATTAGTTTGGCTTTATAACTTTTTTGATCTGAGCGTCACTAATTAGACGAAACCCGCGTCTTGCGTATTAAATTAAAATACTGGTTGCTTTGATAACTATTAATTAAGCCGCACAACCTGTTTCTGTGCATTGGAATTGATATATACGTCAATTGATAGTTCATATTTCGAATCTTACTTTGAAAAAGGAACATAAACAATGAGAATATTACATACTTTTTAACTACGCATCGAACATTCATCTTTGATTTTTAAAACTTACCGTAACCGGCCAACGAACACAAGCACACACACTGTCGATTAGCCTTGTTCTGTTCATACTATTTAACAAAATTCAAGAAAGTTGTACTGCCTCATACTGGTACTGTTAATGCTTTCCTGCTTAGAAATTTGAATATTTATTGTAATGACAATAGATGTAAGTACTCGAAGTTAGTATCTGACTGAAATCTGGTTAATTGATTGGTTGCTAAAAGTCGAGTGGCAAAAAGTTCATGCATGTTGAGGACTAAGATAAGAAGGGGACGTCCAGAATGAGGGTTATAAATTTCGATTGGAAAATGAAGGTTTATAGGACATGAACAGAGACTTACCTTTTAGTAGCCGACCTACGAATCCCGTAAAGAGTTCTAAACAGATTTTTGACGTGCAGAAAGCGTTCTTTCAACACTTAATATCGGAACTTAGTTCAACAAAAACTATCATGTTGTTCAGTTTCCACTTCTTTATTGATTTGCACAAGACAAATTCAAAGAATCGTCTTATTGATGATGGATTACATGCATGTATATGGAACGCCAACACTGTCTTGTTATGACCATTTTCATTATATGATGTGCATTTACCTTTATATGCTGTGCTTTTACCTTCATATGATGTGCAAACACCTTTATATGATGTGCAAATATCCTTTTATGATGTGCAAATGTCCTTATATGATGTGCAAATATCCTTATATGATGTGCAAACATCATTATAGTATGTGCAAACATACTTATATGATGTGCATATATACTCATACGATGTGCAAATATACTTATATGATGTGCAAATATACTTATATGATGTGCACACTTTCTTATATGATGTGCAAACATTCTTATATGATGTGCAAACATTATTACATGATGTGCAAATGTACTTATATTATGAGCAAAGATCCTTATATGATGTACAAATATACTTATATGATGTGCAAAGATCCTTATATGGTGTGTGCATATCCTTATATGGTGTGCAGTTTCTCTTATATTACGTGCAAACATCTTTATATGATGTGGTTGTGTCATTATATTATGTGCTTATAATCTTATATTATGTGGTTAGGTTTACTTCATTATATGATGTCGAAACGTCATTATATGATGTGCTTTCATCGTCGTTATAGTCAATGAACATGATTACGATTAGAATGATTACTATCTACGTCATAACTGATTCCGATCTGCTTCTGTAAACTATAAACCCGGCTCAAATATGTGTCTATCGCTAGCGAAAGTGCAATTTATAGGGAAAATGAGACAAAGCAATTTAACAAAATCAACGTTTCAAAAATTTCAATTGAAGATTAAAAGCAGTTAATAGAGGAGCTAGTTGAAGAAATCTCCGGCTGTGGAGAAAATGATAACAAATTTAAGAGCCTTTTATAACTTGCTATTCGGTTTAAGCATAGGCTCCGTGTTGAAGGTCGTACTATGACCTATAATTGTTTCCTCTTACAAATTATGACTTGGATGGAGAGTTGACTCAGTGACTCTCATACCACATCTGCTTATTTCTATTCATTGCAAAAGACACCATTAAAATCACAGTATATTTTCATAACAATAGCTATAAAATTATCTACTGATGCATACTATGGCGAGATGGTTTGTTTTATTAAATGTTATTGAATAATATTAATCTGTAAATGGTAAGATGTATAATGTAGTATTGAATATGTACAATGATGTTAAATCTAGTATATCATATAATCTATGCTACTAAAGGAGTAGACCGATTTCATTGAGCCGCAACTCCTCTAAAACCATACCAAGTCGGATATTTGTGTGATAGGACTTTTAATTTGTCTTTGAACCAATTTCTTTCCCACAGAAAACGCCAATTATGTGAGAAAATACCCAATTTCGAAGACTGCAAGCTTAGTCGACGTAGTGCCCACAAAATGCGAAATGGCTATGTGGGTAATTATAAAAAATGAAAAAGTGGTATCTTTGCTAATGAGACAACTTTCCACAACAGACCAAATGACACAGAAACTAATAACTATAGGTCACCATACGGTCTTCAACAATGAGCACATATTGGCATATACATATTATTTATTTTCAACTTATTTTAATGTAGTATTTTTTTAATTGCTAATAAAATTCTGAAACATTAGTACTAGTATGTCAACAGATTTGGAGTAGCGTCAACGATTTCTAAGATATAAGGGGTTGATTCCTGATAAAGTGTTTTAGATTTAATTTTTCGTCCGACTAGATCGGATTTTACCTTTGTGGTACGAATTTTGATCCTTTTCGGTAATGGCAACGGATTTTACGTAGACGATACAGTTATTGAGTTAAAAGGGGGAAAAAAACACTGAAAATCACACTTTGCCACACTTTTTCCAATTTAGGGTATTTAATATTTTATTTTCCAACCGAGATGAAGGGGGTGACGCCCGTCTTTTGCATTTTGTTACTCTTTTTCGTCTCTTTAAAAAAAATAGAATAAAAAGCATTAACTTTGTCATTGCTGTGTCCACCTTATTACTGTGTCGTCACTCTTTGTTTCAACACTTGCCCACTTACTCGCTGGAGTCTCCTTGTATCATCGGTACAGTAGATATAGGTACTAACCAAGGGGTCGTGATCGATTTTTCTTCTGACACGGTACAACAATCCTTGTTTTGTTTACATTATATCAATGTGTACTTCAATCTAAACATATTTGATGTTTTAAGAAATGAATTGTTCGTAGTTTGGTGATTAGAGAAGTCTCACTATTTGCCCAAAACAAGAATCCTTACTAAAAACATGTGCAAATACTTGTCAAAGAAGATGGCGCTCGTCTCATCCGATATGATTCTATATTCATTGCAACTCTTTTTCTGATAAAAGGCCACTGTTTGTGCGTAATAAGTATAGCTGTTTCAATAATAAGCATTGAAATATTTTGTACATATGTTATTTTTCGATATTTTATTCCAACAAGAAGCGTTGTGTATAGCTGACCACATGAATTCTTCTGTACGATGCATAGTTAAATGAATGTACGGTATATAGTTGTTCATGCTTCGAAGTACCTACAAAGCTATACCCGCTGTACCGATGATACGCGATAGTAATTATAATTCGGAATACCTTGCTTGCTTGTGACAATGGTGTTCGATAAGGAGAAAACTTATCACCTTTCCTATTTTATTTACTTTTGATTGACTAAAATAATTTCGTAGTGACTAGAAATATTACATGACTTAACAGAACTATACCAGGAGATCTGGAAAGAGAATTAGAAATATATCTTAAGTGTTTTGTTGTATTAATTGCAGATGACACGGTGTTGTTGGCTGAAACAGCACAGGACCTGCAGACTCAACTTAATGTTTTCCATGATTATTGTAAGGCTTGGAACTTGAAAGGAAAGTTGTCAAAATTAAAGTCTTATTGAGGTTTTTTTTGGACGGACGCCAAAAAATCTCCGATTTTCTTACAATGATACTAACATTGAGATGATAAAACAATATAACTATTTGGGAATTGTTGTTACTAAAACGGGAAATTTCAATATGACAAAAAACATTTATCCGATAAGGCTTTAAGCCATGTACGAAAACTTGAAAACACGAAGGATGTATAAGATTTCTGTAAAATGTCAACTTCAGCTTTTTCGTTTATAAAAAAATATATAAAACACGTGCGTTTGTCCTCCAACTGGCATAGTAATTTTGAAACCTCTCTCTCTTGTTTTGTATATACTGTGAATAGTTATTATTTTTATCTCTGTATACTGATGTCATACATTGGCATTGCTAATATATAGATTTAGAGGCCATAAGTATACCGGTATGGATGATTGATTGACTGTTATTTAGCGCCACTTTCAACACTTTCATGCTATTTCGTGGCGGTGAGTTTATATTGGTGGAGAAAGCAGAAGTGCCCGGAGAGACCCCCTGCCCTTCGTTTGGAAAACATACAATTCTGGTCAATTAGGATTGGAGTCGAGCTTACCTGCCACGTGCGGGATTTGAAATCGCACACCTAAGTGTTGAAATGCTAGTGATACAGCAGTTCGACTACTTTTAAAAAAGAAGAAGTGGTATGACTGCTAAAGAGACAACTCTCCACAAGATGTCAAAATGACACAGAAATTAACAAGTATAGGTCATCGTACGGCCTACAACAATGATCAAAGCCCATACCGCATATTCAGCTATAAAAGGCCACGAAATGACAATGTAACCACTCAACCACCGAGCACCCATCACTTTCACCCGAAATTGATTAAAGGAGATATGGAACGAACCTGAACTCGGTGTATTACATTAACGTGCAGCTTTTTATCATGTTATTGTGCATATATTTCACAGTTTCAACTTTACATGTAGATGATTATGGGTGGATACTTGAGGTCCAGCAAATTGATATATGCATATTCGTACAAGAAAATGTTAATGTGGTATGAATATTAACCCTGTTTTGTACTAGACCGACACCCTGAGCCGGATTTTTTAACATGCTAGTTCAAAAGGTAAAATTCCAAAGGACGATATTTATATCACCTTAACCGGACACATTCTTCTGATTCCGAGCCGACCAGCTTTTGCTCTTAATCCTTCATCCCGCGTGCTTATATAATTAGCTGGGAAGCAGCATGTAAATAAGAATTTTAAAGTATTTTGGTTCGAACCCACGACCTCTCTTACTCAAGGCGAACATGCTACGACGAAAGTACCACCACTAGACATGCAGTAATCCGCAATATAAAAGGTTTCGTGGGAAGCCGCTCATATGCTAGTATTCACCTCTAGACTCAATTAAACGGGGACCATTGATATTTTTATGTGAGGGTGGGGGGCAAGTAGATTTGTAAATGGTGGATTCTAAATTTCTTGAAAGAGATTTTATCTATTTCAGAAGGGAAGCAAAATAGTTTGTTTCTATTTAAAATGAGAAAAAAATAAAAAAAACAATGATGAAACTTAAAAAAAATAAACCTTTTTTTTTTTAATTTCGAAAAAGGAAATACACGTGCTCCTTTCCTCAAACTAGAGTCGGTGTCTAACACATTTATTTATTAATATATAATGTACAGATCATCTGTTTCAGCTTTGGATATAAGGATCTGACAACACGTCATTTTATTTTCTGTCCTTGTATATATCAAATCAGCCAATGACATTTCAGCCTTCAAATTTTTGAAGGTGTGAATCAATCCAACAAAACCAGAGAATTGCGCGTTTTTAATCTGGTGTCTAAATGAACTTAAAACACTGCATTTATTTATTTTTACTGAGACCTGTTGTTCTCTTACAGATAGAGAGTGGTGTTTTGAATTTTTCAAAGTGAAGATTTACGGCAGCGGCTTTTAATATTTTGCGTTTATCCTGGAAACAGAATAGATTTCAACAAAAACAAATAGTGCAATGGGTCTGAATATACTCTATAGTAAAGGTACTTTTTGGTTAATTTTGGCTTTTCAGAGTTTTGTTGTTTTTATTGGCTATTATCTTGATAACTAATAATAGAGAAACCTTTTCTTGCAAGGTATAGACAAGAACATATATAATCAAAGTACTGTTTGCGACTTCAGGGAACTAGTTTATTCTTATGTCGCACTGTTATACCACTGTCCCAGGTTAGGGAGACGGTTGGGATCCCGCTAACATGTTTAACCCCGCCACATTATTTATATTATGTGCCTATCCCAAGTCAGGAGCCTGTAATTCAGTGGTTGTCGTTTGTTTTTGTGTTACATATCTGTTTTTCGTTCATTTTTTTACATAAATAAGGCCGTTAATTTTCTCGTTTGAATTGTTTTACATTTTCTTATCGGGGCATTTTATAGCTGACTATGCGGTATGGGCTTTGCTCATTGTTGAAGGCCGTACGATGACCTATAATTGTTAATGTTTGTGTCATTTTGGTCTTTTGTGGATAGTTGTCTTATTGGCAATCATATCACATCTTCTTTTTTTTTTATTAGTTTGGATTTGCCGTTTGTGGTTTCATTATTATTTACCACACCTTCATTCAATAATAGCATCAGATGATAAATTCTCTGGCAGAAGAAATTGTTGAAACTAAATTTTCAGGTTTTAACAATTCAGATGAGCGAAATGAGGCGTAAAGATTGATGCCTTCGGTTGAGGAAGAATTCGCCATAACATTATACCGCGGCAAATTAATAACTATATAAAATTGAATGCCACTTTTTCTATCCCCTCTTTTTTTGGTTACAAATGACCGGTTCCTTATATGATCCATTACTCTATCAGAGTAAGATTTATTACCAATTGTTTGTGTCTATCTTGAGAATATATAAAGAGAAACTCGAACAGCTAACATGATCAGAAAGGCAATATTTACATAAATGAAAATACTAAACTTCGTGTATTATCTTCTTATAGAAAAATTGATAACGTTAGGTATACCGAAATTGACAAATATAATGCCTTCCCTCGTTAAAACGATCATATAGCATGACATTAAAGAATTATTTATTCAATTCAATAACCTTAACCGTATTTTAGACTCCGTAAGTTTATTATTGCCAAGGTTTATCTCAAGTCTCAACCATTTTCCAAACGGTAGCAACAGATTTGGTCCTAATTAGTAGTAATGGTTACTCCACAGAAGCAGATCGGAATCAGTTATGACGTAGACAGTAATCATTCTAATCGTAATCATGTTCATTGACCATAACGACGATGTAAGCACATTATATAATGACGTTTCGACATCATATAATGAAGTAAACCTAACCACATAATATAAGATTACAATCACATAATATAATGACACAACCACATCATATAAAGATGGTTGCACGTAATATAAAGGAAACTGCACATCATATAATGATAGGTACACATCATATAAGTATATATGCACATCATATAAGTATACTTGCACATCATATAAGGATCTTTCAACATAATATAAGTCTATTTTCACATCATATAATAATGTTTGCACATCATATAAGTACATTTGCACATCATATAAGTATATTTGCACATCATATAAGTATATATGTGCATCTTTAAGTATGTTTGCACATCATATAATGATGTTTGCATATCATATACGGATATTTGCACATCATATGATGACAAGTGCACATCATATACAGGTAAATGCACATCATATAAAGGTAAATGCACATCATATAAGGGTAAATGCACATCATATAAAGGTAATTGCACAACATATAATGAAAAATGGGCATAATAAGACAGTGATGGCGTTCCATACATGTAAAGTCATTTTAAAGCTTGTATACCTTGTAATTGATTTTTTTTTGTGTTTTAGTTTTACTGTTTACCATGGCTTCATCGATACCCGTGTGTGGTGTATGTTATCAAAGCAATATTACCAAACCATGCATAATCTGGTGTTTTGTATGTGATGAAGGGCTTTGTTCAGAATGCAAAGACCACCATAGTCGGTCAAAGGGAACACGAGAACACTGCACCGTACAAATAAGCGAGTATCAGAAAATACCATCCAATGTTGTCAAAATCACTCAAACCTGTGACAAACACAATGAAAAGTACACATTTTATTGCAAAAAGCATGCCTATATCTGCTGTGGTAGTTGCATTGTAGAGAATCACATGGAATGTCGAGACTTCGACAAATTGGCTGATGTAATTCAAAACACTAAACTTTCTAATGCCTTTTACGAAATAGAACAATCATTAGAAGAACTTTCCGAAAATATTCAAATCATTCGAGAAGACAGAGAACACAACTTGAAGAGGTTAACCGAAAAGAAAAGACAAATTGAGCAAGATATCAAACAAACAAGGGCTACAATCAACAATCACTTAGACAAAATACAAGATGATATTATAAAAAAGTTAAATGAAATCGAAGTAAATAAAATTAAGATTATTACAGGACTCCTGATTTTATTAAAGGATAATTACAAAGAGATAACTGAATATCGGACAAACATCAAAAATATCAAGCAACATGCATCAGATATGCAGGCATTTATTGCTGTAAAGGAGCTAGAAACAAAATTGAGAAGCAAAGACGAATTCCTGCAGTCTGTGAGAAACAGCGAAAATTTTAACGACCATGAACTGTCGTACAATTCCAATGTCATAATGCAAAAGTTTGCAAATCATATCAAGAATTTTGGAGAAGTAAACATTGAGACGAGACCAAGTGCTGTAGTCCTTACAAGGCAGAAAGACATACAAGCCCAAAAAATGCTGCCGTATATATTATCTAAGCCAATTAAACATATCAAATTGAACCTGCTTAAAACTATTAATGGGATCGGAGAGTGCATCACGGGTTGTTGCATGTTGCCAGATGGTAAAATGGCGTTTTCGTATGACTATGACAAATCTGTAAGGGTAATTAACTCCAACGGTACCAAACATTTTGGAGTGATTACACCAGCATCGGCATATGACATAGCATACATCAATCACGACAACACACTTGTAGTAACATCAGGAAGTTCAGATACGAAATGTATCACAATCATCGACATACAAAGTAAGCAAATCAAGAAAACAATACCAGTTGATTCTGCTCTATATGGTATAGCAGTGACATCAGATGGCAAATTCATTTGTTCCGCAGCAGGAAAAGGAATTCAACTTATCAACCCCCATAAAAATTCAACAATTGATATAATACGCGATGAAAAAACGTGGTATTCCTACGTGGCTATATTTGGTGATAAAATTTATAATACAAATACTTGCTTAAACGTCGTCACTTGTTATGATCTACAAGGTTCAGAACAATGGTCATTCAAGAACGAACGCGTCCTCAGGGGTCCGCAAGGTATTTCTATCGACAATGATGGTAGAGTGTACGTAGTAGCGGATACGTCTAAGAATGTAGTAGTTTTATCTCCTGATGGACAACAATATAAAGAGATAACTACAGCCAGGAATAGTCTTTGTTATCCTGTATCTCTTGATTATGATGGTACTAAAAATCAATTACTTGTTACAAATTACTGCGATAGAGCAATGATTTTTAATTTAATTTAGATAACGAAATACTTACAGCAAGTGATGGTCTTTCTAGTTCTTATTATCTTGATTTTAAGAGGATTACCAATCAATGAATAGTCGCCAATTTAATGGATAAAGCAATGCATTTCACTCTGAAGTGAATGCACGTTATTTTGATTTAGCTGAAATTGTAATAGTTTTGTTTCAAAGAAGTTTTTTTTTAATGTTATTCTTTTCTGACATAATGATGAATGATGATTGAAGTTGTTCTGATGTATCCTTTTTTTTATATATCTCAAACAATGATGGTGATGTTTACGTTGTAGGAGTATTGTCGGAGAATGTATTATTTTTTAATGTACTACGATACAAAAATGTAGCAACAGAATGGTCTTTACAATCATTTCTCTCGGGATTAAAACAGGAGTACAATTGCAAATCAGTAACTCATGTTACCAGTTGCAAATTTTGACAAAAAGGCAATGCACTGTTACTTTAATTTGATTATTGATTATTACGCATTAAATTAAACGTTAAAATGCTGTTAAATAGATGCATTCATTCCATCGAAGTTGTATTAGTCATGTTAGCAGCATGGTATTTTTTTTTGTTTAATGTGTTTAACTTTTAAAATTTTTGAATGAGCAATAATAATGTAATGCTCAAATACCAAGATATATACTTGTGTTAATCTACTGTATTCGAAATTGAAAAAAAAAAATTAATATACATCTGTAATATCTTCCTCATCCATTTTCATATGCTTCAAATCAAAGTTTTTTCATCTCCCCCGACATTTTACGATTTTAAAGAACGACTTTTTCAGTATTCAGATACCAATTTACATGTCCTGTTTATACTTTTTATACATATGTAAGTCGACCGGACTCACTAATAAATGTATTAAGTAATCTAGGTTATCAACAGTAAACAATGCTTAAGATGAGGGGCAAAACATACCAAAGTCATATGTCGAAAATAAACAAACAACACACTGGCTCAAAAATAAAGACTAATATACAATAAATAGTTCACAAAACAAAACATAGAATACTCAAACTCGACAACACGAACCCCACCATAAAATGGATCTGATATCAGGTACTCCTGAAGGTGAGCAGTTCCTGCTCTACATGTGGCAGCCTTCGTCTTGCCCATGTTATTACAAACCTGGTAATAAGTCTTAATCGGAAGAACTTCTTGTGGAAAAGGGTTCGGGTTGAAAGTTTCGACATTGGCAACTCGTGATTTGTATTATGTTATCATCTGTGAAAAGGATATTCGATAACGGCCAAATGGCGTCCGTAAAACTAAAAAAGGAAGACTCCAACATTACGATTTGGAACTTTTGGTTGAAAAGAGTATTTGTGAACTGTAGCTCTCTATTAGGGAAATCATGATAGAAAATACCACCTCCGGAGTATTGTAGCAACTATGAGGTATATACTCAGTACGCAGGCGTTGCTTGAATAATGCTAAATGGAAATTGAAAGTTCATTATCGGTAAAGCATCTCTTGTGTGTTAAACATTTTTTAACTGACCCTTGTCAATTGTCAATTTATAGATGTAAGTCATGATACTATGTAGACTTAACTCTATCTGACGTTTTCCTTACATCAAGTTCGATGGTTTAGATGAGTTCAACACAGTCACCAAATTTTGAATTATTTAGTGAAAAAAAATCATCTATACAACAGAATGTAAAAATATAGGATACTTCTAACGTCTTCACTTTCTTCCTCAGAAGTTCTTAAATAAAGTAAGCCTCATATGAAGAAAGTAACAAGTCGACAAAAAGTGGGGCACAGTTTTTTCTCCATACAAATACCGATTGTTTACTGAAAAACGCATTCTCCAATCGTTTCAAATATGTTGTCAACCGAGAAACCAATCATCTTGATAATGTCAGTTTTAGTGAATTTGTTGTTAGAACCAGGGTAATTTCTATACATAGTATGCTGTGTCCCTCTCTTAGACAAGATAATTGTATTATGCTGGCTATTCTTCCTACCTATGATTATCCAGGATTTTCTTTTTAGTAAGTTTTGTGGAGGTTTATGTTGATTTCAAAGTGAATTATCAATACCTTATGCATTTATCAAATTGAACAAGTTATGTTTGATTTACACATAAATACGATGTTGTTTTGGAGCTTTATCAGAGAGGACAACAGCAATAGAATAGTTCTTTTTTTCAATTATTTACGTGTCTTGTTGTTTTTGGTACATAATAATGGATAGACAATCATTCACTGCGTTTCATAGTTGCCTCTTCTGAAAACGAGAAAAAAAGCAAATCATCTTAATATGTTAGAAGCATCAGGACTACATTTTAACATTGCAAGAAAAAAACATTGACTACAAATTAGAAAATGTGGTATGAGCGGCAATAAGACAACTCTCCATCCAAGTCTATAAAAAAGGCGCAATCATATTACGTCAAAGTACAGTCTTCAACACGGAGCCTTGAGTATCACCGAACAGCAAGTAATAAATAGTTCCAAAATTGCTAGTGTCCTTTCAAACAGAAAAACCAACAACATTTGATTCAAAATGCAAATGCAGATTTCAGCCTTAGTCCGCTTCCGTGCAGAAAAACACCCAAAGTCTTTAGTAAAATTGATTGAATCATGCTCTTGTATTTGTATTTGTAATAATTTATTCTTGGTGGATATGCCGAGAAAGGAGACATCGATTTGAAAAATAATTACTCAACATTAGCTTTGTTACTTCAGTAAAGGCGATTGGAATAAGTGACGTACAACCTGACAGTCTTGTAGAATAAAACAACTGCAAATTACGTTTTATCAACAAAATAAACACCAAATGACCGAAATTACGCACGAGACCACCACTATCCTTAATGGAAAAATTACTAAGGACGATATCACTATCAAAACCCCCAAAATACCTCTTGTGTTGTATAACGAGAGTGTCTCTTTGTCATTGACAACACTTCAGATAAACCGATAACTAAAACTACCTAAATTCTACTTATTAACTCTATTTGTTTTCACTAATTTTATCAAGATTTCACACAATGACAAAATGAGTTAATTAATTTGAACAGTAAATATAAAGATTCATATAAACATGTGAAGGTTTTGAACCAGTCTCAACGACTGGAAAATACGTGTAAACAAGAAAACAAGTTTTTATAAATGAATTTAGTGTATTTACTGTCGTCTGATTGGTTCAAAGTTGGTTTTTTTCAATGTTGTCAATTTTAATGGCGACGCGCCTACTCTGCCGTTTTATTTCATACGCCAATAATTATGGAAATAATTATTTAATGTGAATAATCAAAAATTAATTTTATGGTTAAATAGATTCAAAATAAATAATAACCATTCATTTAATACTAATCTAATTTACGGGAAAATATATTAAACAAAGGAATAAAGAGTCTATGCCAAATGCGAATGTTTTAGTTCTGCTGTGAAAAAAATGTCTTGAAAACCATTTTAGTCAATTATGTGATCATCTGTATAATGTAATAATTCATTTATTCTATATTTGTAGAAAATTATAAAATGACCCAAAGGCTGATCGTCGCACTTATCCTTCTTCGAATGATCGTAGCAATATCAGCAACGTGCCAATCGCATTATGGTCGTTCATTTCAGAAAAATGTTAACAATTGTTTGTCGCTGGGAATAATGGTTATGAAATGTAGGGAAGAAATAATGGATGCGGGCGTTCACTGTTTAAGATTGTGCGACTTCAAACAAGGCTCAGCAATTCTGCATTTAAACTGTATTTAAGTCAAGAGGAATTTGATGGATAAAAGTAACATAAAAACATACCGAACTGACAGGAAATTTAAAAACAGAAAGTACCTACTCTAATGACAAAATCAAAAGCTCACATCATCAAACGAAGGGATAACAACTGTCATATTCCTCATGAATTAGTATATGTGATTTATTCGAAGAAGTTAACTACAAATCATATTATATATTTATAGCTGACTATTAAGATTCAATCATAATGTAACTCTGATATTAAAACTATTGCTGTTATGCCTGCTGTTATGTATATTTTTGGTAATTAATACTTTAAGTTTATTATGCAATAATTGATAAGGAAAGTGTTCGAAAACGGACTTGCCATATCATAACTTGAAGGATAAATATTAAGATAACAAAACGTTATTCTGGAATGAAAAAGGGACTCCTTGAGATTATGGTTAAACAGGCGTATAGCTCTAGTAGGTTTAGGTGACTTATAACAAGGTGAAACATGTGTGTGTTGTGGGTTAAGTCGTTATTATAGGCATTTTTTTAAATATAAAACATATTTTATTAACAATTACCTGTTACATCAACCCTCAGTTGTCCAGGAGAGCAACTAAGGGGCCCCCATTTTTTACAATCTAATTTGTCGGTGAAAAAGCAAATGAGAAAAAAAACCTCCCACTTTAAATTATTATCATCAACCTTTAAAAATATTGTCTATCCTTGTACAAATGTACATGTAACCTGCAATCATTATCGATCTATGTATCTTTAATGTGCAAGTATTAACTTACATGTTACATAGGAGATTAATAATTTACAACATTGTTACACTAATTTACCAAAATAGCAATCAAATAAGAAAGAATTTATTTTTATCTTTTTTTTTTTTATTAAATTCAAACGATTAATTTATATCAATCCTTTCCTGCTCACAATTTATTAATTTTCATTCAAACGTGTACATGTATGTTGGTGTTTGCTTTCTTTATGAATGTGTTACATGATGAACTATGTTTCCTAGTGTAGGGAATATAGCGATAATTTCTGGAACTAAACTCATCTTTACATAACCTTTTTTACCTCTATTTATATTTGATATATATCTTTTATGTGACAATATAGTGTAAAAAAAATGTGTGTACCTGTTCATATTTTTTCCTTATTCGATTATTTAATTGTGAAGCTTTTATGTGTTTGGTCATTATTGAATTCACTGTAGAATGCAGTATTTGATAGTCTTTGTTTCAATATTGTTCCTACTATTTATCTAACATGTCTAAGTATTTTATCGGTTATATCTTAAACTTTGCAGTACTGTTCATAACGATGGATATGTACCAATTGTCGTTTCAACAATCATGCACCGTCCTTTATTTTCGAATGTGAATTGTCCGATTTTTTCTTATCCCAATGTGTACTTTCGTGCGCAACTGCAGGTATGTGTGGAGTAGGATAAGCTTTTCCTTCAATATCTTCCCTTACTTCAGGTGCTTCGGTGCTCAGTCTTTTTTTTTATATGTTGTATGTTGTAGACTTTACAATATTGTATGTCCTTTTGTTTTTTCGTTTTGCTATAGCGTTGTGAGTTTGAAATACCTTTTAATGCTGCCTTTGTTGTGTAGTACTGTGGATATTTTCTACAATAGTAACCCACCCATTTTAAAACAGAATAAATATTTTCTAGCTAAATCAACAATATGAAGTATATTTCTCAACTGTTAGAAATGTCTTTCTTAAATCTGCGCTGTTGATTGACTATTATAGAGACGGATAATGGTTTATCACGTAAAATATAAAACAAGTGGGTTACAAATATATTTAAATTTTCTTTGTCTCTTTACATTCCTCAACATTTGATTTGTAGCAAAACATTTGTCTCGTTATCATAAATGCATAATGAGATTGTAATTCTTAACCGCTTTAAGCTTGATTTGCTACATGTTCAGTCAATGAGTTTGACACATTCTTTTGTGTAGATATTTATGTTTACTATATCCAAATACATTCATCATAGATACCAGGACTAAATTTAGGTTATACGCGAGACGCGCGATTCGTCTACAAAAAACTTATCAGTGACTCTCGAATCCAAAAAAGTTAAAAAGGCCAAATAAAGTACGAAGTTGAAGAGCATTGAGAACCAAAATTTCTAAAGGTTTGCCAAATAAAGCTAAGGTGATTTATGCGTGAGGTAGAAAAAGCCTTTAAAGTTGTTATTTATGTATTATTGTCATTTTGTTTATTTTCTTTGGTTACATCAGACTCGGACTTCTCTTGAACTGAATTTTAATGTGCGTATTGTTATGCGTTTACTTTTCTACATTGGTTAGAGGTATAAGGGGAGGGTTGAGATCTCACAAACATGTTAAACCTCGCCGCATTTTTACGCCTGTCCCAAGTTAGGAGCCTCTGGCCTTTGTTAGTCTTGTATTATTTTAATTTCAGTTTCTTGTGTACAATTTGGAAATTAGTATGGCGTTCATTATCACTGGACTAGTATATATTTGTTTAGGGGCCAGCTGAAGGACGCCTCCGGATGCGGGAATTTCTCGCTACATTGAAGACCTGTTGGTGACCTTCTGCTGTTGATTTTTATTTGGTCGGGTTGTTGTCTCTTTGAAACATTCCCCATTTCCATTCTCAATTTTATTTGTATTTCAAAAAATTCTAAAATTTGTAAACAGTAAATTCAAACATATAACCATCACAAATGACAATTCATGTCAGCAATGAGTCTTTCTCAATCATTAACATGAATCAGTGTGAAGAGGATTGTTAGGAATTAGATATCCGCACCTATCAGACCAAAGACCTACATGAAATTATGTTTTGTCTTGCTTCTCCGTCTGGTATCTGCGTTTTGAAGTTATAACACATTGTACTATGTAGAATGGTTACAACATGTACAACTTACCATGAACATTCTGAGGATACAATATCAGATGTTCGTCGTTTATACATACAAATAAGAAAACTTTTGTGTGACAATGAAAAATCTCTCTATACAGGTCACAATATATCTATAAATAATCCCATGATGATTGGTGAAAAATACTTCAATCAGGAAAACCACTGAATAAATCGCTTCTGACTGTAAACAGCTGGTTTAAACGTTCTAACAGGCGCCAACCTAAGCCTTTTCCAAAGACAGGAGTGTTACACCACAACTTACAGAGATTCACTATAAATTATCAATTGAATGGCTTAACTTGATCAATAAGACATCTAAACAAAAACAAGTAAAACTTGAATTGTGTCAAAGAGAGAATAACCTGACCAAGAAGCAAAAAAACGCACAAGGCCACCAATGGATCTTACAACACAGCGACACAATATTGCATCCGGATGATGGCTCCTAGCAAAATAATGTACTAGCTCAGCAAAAACGTCACACTAAACTCAGAAACATATAAAATAACCAAAAGTTACAAAAGCAAACAAGAATTACAAAGGTCAGAGGCTCCTGAATTTATATAGTCGCAACAATGGTACGGGTATAAATTATATTTTGTGATATCTCAATCAACTCCTTATACATCTAGAAAATAATAAAAATAAAATTTTCACAGCAATATGCACAAATTAAAAAACAATGGTTATTTCGTAACCAAAATTAATCAATTTCGAAGACTGGACGTACTATCATGACTATTATCCAGAATAAATCTTCAGATTTCAAATGTTTGGCTTTAAGCGTTAACGTAACTGATGAAGGTAAATCCAGAAAAGCGCTTCGGACGCATGGAATTATTAAACGTGTTGTTTACAATTTTTTAACAACACTGGGTCGAAACTTATGCTGGTGGACTATCAGTGTCCGAGGGTATCATCAGCTCAGTAGTCAGTACTTCGGTACTTATACGATTTAACAAACTTTTTCTAAAGGTGTCCGTTTTATCAATTTTGAAATTATTTAGAAACTAAGGTATCAACTCCCTCACAGAAGGTGACTTTAGATGAATTTGGCTATTTATTTTAGTTTTTTTTTGTCATATAGCTCTTCAACAGTTTCAGTACTTATACATCTTTGGATTTCAAATATTTGGCTTTGAGCATCCCTAATGAAGGTAATTCATGTAATTATGAAACGTGTTGTTTTTTAATTCTTAACATTACTGGGTCGATATCTCTAATGGTGGACTTTCAGTCCCCGAGGGTATCATCAGCTCAGTAGTCAGTTCTTCAGTACTTACATGATTTAACAAACTGTTCTTAAATTGTCCGTATATAGAATTGAAATTATTCAGAAACTAAGGTTTCAACTGTCTCAGGCAAAGTTGACTTTAGATGAATTTGGCTATTTATTTTAGGTATTCTTGTCATATAACTCTTTAACGGTTTCGGTACTTATACAGTTTCTGGTTTCAAATGTTTGGCTTTGAGCGTCTCTGAGGAAGGTAAATCCAGAAAAGCGCTTCGAACGCATGGAATTATTAAACGTAATGTTTTCAATTTTTACATTACTGGGTAGATACATCTGCTGGTGGACTATCGGTCCCCGAGAGTATCATCAGCTCAGTAATCAGTACTTCGGCACTGACATGATTTAACAAACTTTTCTAAAAGTCCGTTTATAGATTTGAAATTATTCAGAAACAAAGGTTTCAACTCCCTCATGCAAAGTTGACTTTTGATGAATTTGGCTATTTGCTTTAGGTATTTTTGTCATATAGCTCTTCAACGGTTTCAGTACTTATACATCTTCGGATTTCAAATATTTGGCTTTGAGCATCCCTAATGAAGGTAAATCCAGAAAAGCGCTTCGAAAGCATAGAATTATTAAACGTGATGTTTTCAATTTTCTATGAAGTAACTTACTATAATGTAAAAAAAGTTTGAACTAATGGTTTGTAGTTCTATACACTAAAATAGTTTAATGATTTTTGAGAGGTTTTGAGGAAAGGTGTCTTTTGTGATCCCTGATCCTCCAGTATACAAGTCTTGCCTTTTTCCAAAAATGTTCCTTTAAAAAGAAATATCTATCCAGCTTGGGACATGATATATTAACGGGACATTACACTCAACACTAATAATAATTACATTGTCGCGTCATTATATGTTTACCAATTATCGAAAAACTAAGGATTTTCTTATCCAAGGAGTAAATTACCTTGGCCGTATTTGGCACAACTTTTTGGAATATTGGATCCTCAATGCTCTTCAACTTTTTACTTGTTTGGCTTTATAACTATTTTGATATGAGCGTTACTGATGAGTCTAATGTAGACGAAACGAGCGTATGGCGTACTTAATTATAATCCTGGTACATTTGATAACTATTTACCTATATGATACAAAAAGAAAGATTATTCAAATGATAGAGCTGAATTAAATTTTCAATATTTGATTCTGCATGGACAACAGCGAATATCCCGTTGTCGTCTCTATGATATGAACAAAATCTAATTGATTTGAAATTTCAAAAAAAAATGTAATTCAATCAGAAAGAACGTTTGTTTAAGTAGAAATTAGCATTTGCAATTGTAATTACCTTCCTGTTTTGCTTGTTTTTATCAGAAAATAAGACATACAATAAAATAATTAAATCTACAAATATATAGTAGCATCTTTTGTCTTGTAACTTAATGTCTAGTAATTTCTCGATTAAAGTAACCATATTATTTATTCAATACAAATCTATTAAGTTATTCATATTTAATTTCACATGGTGATTAAATTGTTTTTAAGAGTTTTGAATCATGTTATGTAGTAATCATTTAACTTACTTTGTACAAGGTGTCAATCTAAATTCTTCTTTTTTTCTTACTTTGTAATTAAATAATTCACACCTAACATATATATGCACATGTCATACCTTGCCATTGTATGTCTTGCAGACATTCGTATATTCAAATGAAAATAACTACCGTTTTCTTTTAAAAACTTGGTTGGTATGATAGTCCCCGATCCATGATTTTTCATGCAATTAACCCAGTTCATTAAATAAAATATACTTATATCATGTATATTTATAAAGTATTATATCGATTAAATAAAGTGGTAATTTTCGTTATTCTGATAATTCGCCTAAATCTATGTTTTACAATTAAGATGTTTGTTCTTTGAATTTACCGCGAATAGCACTTAATATTTACATTATGGTGTCATAGAGATAAACGTTATAACAAGTCACATGATACATTTACCTGTGGTTTACCTTCCTGGTAGAAGTTCACATTTTACAGTCGTTTTACACCTTTAAAGTTAATAAATTCGTATGTATGCTATGTTATATTATCATGATTGTGTACATTTAACATGTTAATTAACGCCAGAATATATAAGTGAGGTTGATATGTCCTATTTTCTTTTGTTTAAATGGTGTATCCAAGGTACAATTACAACATGTAAAAGGGAGATAATCAACCTATTAATATAATCGTCTAGACTTACGTGAGCAGGGACGGATTTAGGCGGGGGCGTGGCGGGCGTGCGCCCCCCCCTAAAATTTGCAAAGCATGGGTTGTCCTCAGCTCAATAAAGTATCTGAACAGACGACGAATATTAATGTCGTCGCATTGCATCTGTTTTAACATTCAAAGAAGTATATAACAGTAAGTTTAACAGAATCAACGTGATTACTAATAAACTGGCTCACGGTTTATTTATAAGTTCTATGAACATATTATATAATTATTTCAAAGAAAGATGTCAATCGCGGTACTGCGTTTGGTGAAAAAATAGCATAGGCTTTAAGAAGTTCAAGTAAAAAAATTGTGACATGGTAGTTGCGGATTTTATAAACAATTTCTTTGATAATTGAAGTTCAAAAACAACCCTACCTCACTTTCCCACGAAGTAGGCTAAAGTGCCCTACCCGCGGTTGGGTTGGTTATTTCACTATGACACGGCCAAGAAAACAGTCCTGTTTAAATTCTTTCTTAATGAAAGATAGGAATACTGGTTCAAGCGAAAGGTTCGTTTATCAATTTTTATTATTGTTTAATATCTCTGTATGATATCAATATATGTTTCTAACTTTCAACCTGTAAAGTTTGCCGAAGCATGCATAAACGGTCAAGGCCCCAACCCGTACAACCATATTACATAGGATCCCACGAAAATAAACATATCTTCGCAAGGACCTCATTCTCATTTTACTGGTTTGCGGTAGACATGGTAGATATGAATATAAAAAGTTTGACACGACCTCCGGAAATAGAAGAAAAGAAAAATTAAATAAAGACAATTAAAAATCGCTGGCAAAAGTAGAAATTCTTGTTTTCAAAATCTTATATTGGTCGGTGAGCTATTATTGAGTCAATTAATAGAAGCTCGCAGATTTCTTGTTAATCATGGTGATTGCAGATTGTCAGGGGTGGATTTATGCGGGTTTAGTTAGAAACTTAAATTTCTCGCTAATTTTACCACAAAATATTTATTTCTCGCCACGCTTGGCAAGATATCTACATTGCACCCTCTCTAGAAGAATATTTCAATAATTTCGATAATAATACCTCAAAATTTTTTTCGCCTCGCTCCGCTCAGCAGAAATTTAACTTTGCGCCCCCCTAACCGAAAATCCTGTATCCGCCCCTGGTGAGCATCTGCCATAGTTGACATTTTCATAACTTATCTCATGCATTTGATAACAAGTAACATTATTATGGTTGATATACTCGTTTTCATAAGATGGACTTATTAGTTCAAAGTTAGAGGACAATCTTTTTTTTTAAAGAGCATTGCTGGCAAACTTGATCAATTCAAAATATTTATGTACAGTTAAAAGGCGACCAGACTAGTTTTTTTAACTCTCAGACCAGGATTATGATAGCATTTTATCAAATTTGCTTTCTGTTCATCCGGAAAGTAACACAAACATTGTCCATTCCTTAACGCATAAGATCAGAATCAACAAGTTATTCGTATAATTGGTGTTAGAGCATCTTCTTCCAAGTAATCATGAAATTGCTCTCTTTTAAAGCCGTATTCTGGAAATTATTTAAAAAAAAATAATCTTTCTACTTATAATGAGGTACAATATGCCGGTGAATAATATATGTTTAATTCTGCTGGTCAAGAACACACTGTTTCAAGTTGTGGTGTGCATCATATAATATCCAACAGCATTCATCCTGATACTTGTAAAGGCATTTTGTTTTTGATATGGTGTATAAAATTATGTCAGAACTCAAATGAAACAGACACGCTTGTCTTAATTAATCTGCATTACTCGATTCCTAAAGACAAATACACGAAAGAAGTATAATACCGCCTACCACAAACACACATACGCACAAACACAAAAACAGAACACCATACCCACCACTTTATCCCAGAATTTCTAACTTACGCCGACTACTATTGTGAAAAATTATAATTGGAACCTACACATAAATTTTTTTTACTTTTCTGAAGAAGACTATAATTGAAAACAAAAATATATTATCTCCCCATAATGATAGAATGCTATGACAATTGACCAGAGTTATCTTACATTAATGACAGAGAGGGGCTAGCAAACAAGTCCTTAAGTCAAGCCTAATTACCGTTAAAACAATTTTCCACTAAAAATCAATGTTACTTTATTCAAATATAAGGACTTTGTTAGCTGAATATATTTATTTTATTAGATAATATGAATTTTTATGGCAATAGGTAAACATACTTAGTCTACTAACTGAAATAAATTGTGTAAAAGTTAGGTGGGGATGTATAATAATGTCCATATAATTTGCTAATGGTTTGTCAAAATTTAGCTTATATCATGCTTTTTATCAAAAAATTAAACCCTGTTATACTCTTCAAGTTGTGTACAATTGTCAAATTTCGTAAAGATCAAGCTTGCAAAACCCACTTTTGTGTGATAGATACAAAAAATTAAACGATAGAAATTTAAGATAAAATTTAAGAGGATAGCTTGAATAATAGACAATCGAATTAAAAAGAGAATAATTGGGTCACCGGACTCGTTATCTTTCTATTTGATAAAATAGATAAATTCGTAACATTTTTGTTTAGTGTCTATATTTGAATTATTTCCCCTAACGTATCAAAGTTGAAACAATATGACACAAACAAAGATATTCCGGTTTTTTTCCTGTTAAATACAGTAGTAATGTATGATTAAACACACAGTTTCAACATAAAATGTCTCCCGCATGAAAAACAAAATACTCTCGAAATTTTAAATTGTATTAAACATGTTTTAAGATCTAGACCGTTTTTTATCTGCGCTTTCAAAATCGAAATTATTAACAAAATGCAAAAAATAATGTTTCAACTGTCATTTGACTAATAGAATATATTTAATTAAACATTTCATGATAATTAAATATGGATTAAAGTTTCGAATCTAGCAATGTATGATTATATTATTATGATAATCGTCCAATGTTTATATAATCTGTATATATGTTCTGATGCTGTTCATCGGATTTTGACTCCTTTGCTAGAAATAGAACATGAGGTTCAGGCTGCAGTTTCTCACGAAAACTATAGCAATAAGAGAAAAAAAGACTATCTGGTAAAATTAAATGCCCCTGAAATGCTGTTTATACCTTTATTTCTAAAACAATCAGAGCAAAGTTTTTTCTGACAAAATAGATCAACATTGAAAAACTGGCATGTATCTACCACAAAAAGGATTTGAAACTTCTAAAAAAAGAAACCACCATCAAATAATTATCCTATAATTGTAAGTTTTAAACAGTGTTTATTGATATCTATAAAACAATAAGAACTAATATTTTGTGATAAAAATATAAATTCCAAAAGTGTGGACAAGATTTTTTAAACCAAATATTTGTTAAAAAAAACAAATCATACTTCATGTACTTTTCGTTTTTGTAAAATTGTCTTAGATTTTTCAATTGATTTAGTCAAGGGTTTGTTTGATTTTTTTGAATTTATCATTGTTTTCTTTAATATAACAGGAGCTTTGTATATGTTTCATTGCAAAAATTAAAAGTATCTGCTATTTTTTTGCTATAAACCATGTCAAGTATCTGCTATTATTTGCTATAAACCATGTCAACCTCTTTTGGAGTAAAAATAGATCCATTGTTTTTTGGGCAATTATATTGAAAAGTATAATAGATTATGAGAGACACATGTATTGACCAGCAAACAACAAACTAATAACTGCAAAATAATCAGATTTACATAAATTTTCAAGCGATTTTGTAGAGGGAGTTGTGCCCTTGAATGACAATGTGGGAAGTTTATAGGTTTTGCTAGTATTTTCTTCAACACTCTGATAAATAAGGAGAAGTTGTTAACAGCAAAAAAAATAAACAAGATATACTATACATAACAGTCAAACGTCTGTAGTAATGGTTGTTGTCAATCGATTCATAATGTGGGTTATTGCCCTTAAATCGACGGTTTTAATCAATTTATTTTGGGGTTTTTGTTGAGCCTGCGACTATTGTCGTAGAAAGCTCGACATAGGGATAGTGATCCGGTTCAGCGGCGTTAGCCTACTTCTTAAAACCATTATATTTAAAAAGGTGATAGAGCTGGATGCTTCATACTTTTTATATAGATGCCTCATGGTACGACTTTTCCGTCAGTCACATGTCCAATGTCATTGACCTCATGTTCATGGTTCAGTGGCTACTTGAAAAAAAAGTTCAGATTATTTGTAATTTTAAAGTCTCTCTTATTATAAGCAATAGAATAACTATATTTTGTATGTGCGTACCTTGCAAGGTCCTCATGCCCGTCAGACAGTTTTCACTTGACCTCGACCTCATTTCATGGATCAGTGAACAAGGTTAAGTTTTGGTGGTCAAGTCCATATCTATTTTACTATAACCAATAGGTCTATTATATTGGGTGTTGTAAGGACTGTAAAAGAGGGACGAAAGATACCAGAGTGACAGCCAAACTTATAAATCGAAAATAAAGTGACAACGCCTAACTAAAAATGAAAGAGAAACAGACAAACAATAGAACTCATGACACAACATAAAAAACTAAAGAATAAGCAACACGAATCCCACAGGTGCTCCGGAAGGGTAAGCAGATATTGAACCACACGTGGCACCCTTTGTGTTGCTTATGTTATACCAAATCCGGTAAATAGTCTAATTCGATAGGTCACATGCATCAAAGGTAAGGGGATTGCAGTTACGACGCAATGAACATATCCGATATCGTTTGTGAAACGGTTATTCCATAACGGTCAACCAACTCGTGATGGTGTCCGTAAAGTATACATGTCCAACTGGCAGGTGTCATCTAACCTTGACCTCATTTTCATGGTTCAGTTGTTGTAGCTAAGTGTTTGTGTTTTGGTCTGTTTTTCTTATACTATATGCAATAGATCTACTATATTTGGTGTATAACATGATTGTAAGGTACATGTCAAGCTGACAGGTGTCATTTGACCATGACCTCATTTTCATGGTTCAGTGGTCAAAGTTAACTTTTTGAGTATCGGTGTTTTTTTCTTATACTATATGCAAAAGGTCTAGTATATTTTGTGTATGGAAGTGTTGTATGATTATAATGTCAGTCGCTTAGGTTTTATTAAACTTGACCTCATTTTCACGGTTCAATGCTCCGTGTTAAGTATTTGTGTTTTTGGTCTGTTTTTTTAAACTAGCAATAGGTCAACTATATTTGTTGTATGGAAAAATTCTTAGCTGTACATGTTCATCTGACCTTGACCTCATTTTCATGGTTCATTGGTCAATGTTTAGTTTTCTTTGGTTATGTTAAGTTTATGTGACAGTTGTGATAAAGTTTGATATTTAGGACTATCAATACAATATCAATGATTAGTAAAGAAGGCGAGACATTTCTGCGTGTGCACTCTTGTTTGTCTATTATTTGAAAAGTATTCCAAATATTTAGTAACTGTGCAGAGGGAAAGTGTTCATCAAACCACAAATTTAAAAATTACTCAGATTGACAGAAAAATAGCTACTGAATCCTTGTTTCAGAAAGACTGACAATCATTGTTTCTAATGGATTTTGCTTTTGGCTTATTTTGTTAAACTAGTATAAAAATAGAGATATAGAAAAAGGTGTAAAAAAGATCTACTTTAATAAAAAAAAATTGCTGATTAGTGATAATGTGAAATGCATATCCAAATGAAATATTTGTGAGTTGAGCGTGTTAGCTTCTCAGAAGTCTCTGTTTTTGAAATGGCAAAGGTAAATCAATGTGTTATTTAAACACATACCCCTTTAAACGTCGTTTTCAAAAAACAAAAACAAAAACAGAGTCATGTTTAGCAAAGTGTCTTGAGATTCTTTTTCGATAAAAAGGACAAGTAAAGGAAACAGTAGTATACCGATGTTCAAAACTCATTAATCGATAGAAAAAACAAATCCAGATCACAAACCAAAACCAAGGGAAACACATCAAATATAAAAGGAGAATGACGACACAACATTAAAATGTAACACACACACAAACGAAGTAAGCATTAGTAACATCAAAACTAAATACATGAATTTGGGACAGAAAAGTACCATCACACGTCTTATAATAATATGACTTCACACTCAAATATAAGAGGAAAAAAACGACACAATAGAAACACAACGTTAAACTATAACACACACATAAACGACCCATAATATAACAATGACCATATTCGTGACTTGGTTCAGGATCTTTTTTTTATAGAATACTCTTATTGATGATGAAATATATGTATATTTAGTGATTATAAAATACCTAATTGTTATACATTGTAACTACATTATTTTGTTTTTAGTTATACTGTTTACAATGGCATCATCATCAACCACGTGTGGTGTATGTGAACAAAGCAATATTACCAAACCATCCACAATCTGGTGTTTTGAATGTGACGAAGGGCTTTGTTCAGAATGCAAAGACCACCATAGTCGGTCAAAGGGAACACGAAAACATTGCACATTACCAATAAGTGAGTATCAGAAAATACCATGTGATGTTGTCAAAATCACTCAAACCTGTAGCAAACATAACGAAAAGTACACAATCTATTGCAAAAAGCATGACAGTCTTTGTTGTGGAAGTTGCATTGTCGAGAACCATATGGAATGTCGAGACTTTGACAAATTGACTGATGTGATTCAAAACACTAAACTTTCAAATGCCTTTTACGAGATAGAACAATCATTAGCAGAACTTTCCGACAATATTCATATAATTCGAAAGGACAGAGAAAACAACCTCGAAAGGTTATCAAAAGAGAAAACGCAGATTGAGCAAGCAATCACACAAACCAGGAGTACAATCAACAACCATTTAGACAAAATACAGGACGACATTATAAAAAAGTTAAATGAAACCGAAGTAAATGAAAGTAAGATAATAAGCGAACTCCTGATATTATTAAAGGAAAATGACAGAGAGATAACTGAAATCCGAACAAAAATTGAAAATATCAAGCAACATGCTACAGATTTTCAAACATTTATTGCTATGAAGGAGCTCGAAAAACGAATTTCTATCAAAGACCAATTCCTGCAGTCGATGATAAACAGCGGAAACTTTAAAGATAGCGATCTAACGTACAATCCCAATTCCGCTATGCAAGATTTAGCTAATCGTATCAAGAATTTTGGAGAAGTAAAGATTGAGAAAAAACCATGCAATGTTGTCCTCACGAGGAGGAAAGACAAACAAGCCCAAATAATGCTGACGCACATATTATCCAGATCAGTTGACAATATTAATTTGAAACTGCTTCAAACTATAAATGAAACAGGAGACTACGTAAGGGGCTGTTGCATGTTACCAGATGGTAAAACGGCGTTTTCGCATTACTCTTCAAAAACTGTAAGAGTATTCAACTTGAATGGCACCAAAGACTTTGAAGTAAGTACAAGAACATATGCATATGACGTGGCGTACATCAGTCATGACAACACACTTGCTGTAACATCAGGAGAGTCTGATACGAAATGTATCACAATCATAGACATACAAAGCAAACAAATCAAGATAACAATACCAGTTGATTCTGAGTATTATGGCATAGCAGTGACAGATGGCAAATTCATTTATTCTGCAAAAGGAAAAGGAATTCGGTTGTTCAATCCGCACAACAACTCAACAACTGATATAGTCCGCGATAATCAAACACCAAAGTATTGTTACGTGGCAACATTTGATGACAAAATTTACCATACAAACAACAAATCAAAATCCGTAACATGTTATGATCTACAAGGTACTGTAGAATGGACATTTAAGAACGAACGAGTCCTCAGCGGTCTGAAAGGTGTATCTGTCGACAATGATGGTAATGTTTACGTAGTAGGAGAATTGTCGAAAAATGTAGTAGTTATATCTTCTGATGGACATCAATACAAAGAGATAGCTAAAGCCAGTGATGGACTTTTCAATTCTTTTTCTCTTGATTATAACAGAAGTACAAATCAGTTACTAGTTTCGAATTTTTCCAATAAGGCTTTTATTTATAAATTGATTTGAATATTGATCATTCAAACTGCCGATTTACAATTGCTTGTCTAATGATCATTGATTGTTTTCACGCCATACATATGTAGTATAGTTAAGCTATTCTTTTTTAACTAGTATTCAAATCAATTGATGAAAAATACATACTATTTGTACTTTCTTTCTCATGCTTTTTGTTTGTTTGAACCAATTCAGAGCTTTGGCCGTCTCATCTGCTTTTTATGATTTAATAGAACGAGCTTACAGTAGTTAGTTAAAACTTACATGTTTCTTGTACACCTTAAAAAATTGAATGCAATTTAGTATGAAGCAACACGAAGGGTGCCACATGTAGAGCAGGATCTGTTTACCCTTCCGGAGCACCTGAGATCACCTCTAGTTTTTGGTGGGATTCGTGTTGTTTATTCTTTCGTTTTCTATGTAGTGTTATGTGTACTATTGTTTGTCTGTTTGTCCTTTTCATTTTTAGCCATGGCGTTGTCAGTTTATTGTCGATTTATGAGTTTGACTGTCCCTCTCGTATCTTTCGTCCCTCTTTTGTACCTTTAAACACTGCATCACCTTAATTATGTTCATTTATACATCACATGTCTCTTTCATGTCTGAACAGAGAGTTGATATTCCAGGGGCATGTTAGAGAACGCCTCGTCCTTTTTCTGAAAAAGATCATCGGAAAATACCAAGACCTTGTTAATAAATAATCCTTATCAACTTGTTAAAATATACAAGATGACATTGAAGTATAGATTCTGGGTTACGACTTTGTTTTTCGTCTTCATAGCGTGTTATAGTGTTCTTTTATTTGTTTTTTTTTTATTTTATTATTACTGTTTAGTGTAATTTTTGTGATATTATTTGACGTGACTCGTTCCTTGTACATGCCGTCATTGTGTTATTATGCTGATTTATCTTTTACATTGTTTTAATATTTTTGTCTTTCATTTTTGCTTTAGTGATTTGTCTATATAGATATAGGAATATGTGTAATAAGTGCCAATGAGACAAATCTCCATCCAAATAACAATGTATAAAAGTAAACCATTATAGGTCTATGTACGGCCTTCAACGCGGAGCCTTGGCTAACACCTAACAACAATCTATAATGGGCTCCAAAAATACTAGTGTAAAACCATTCAATCGGAAAAACCAACTGTCTAATCTATATATTTTTTAAATGCCCTTCTGTGTTTCTTTGTTTCATGTTTTTCTGTTTCAACAATGTTCAGTAGTGATCCAGAATATAATACAATTTTGACTGTTATCATCTTTACCTATAATGCATGTTTGTTCTGTTCACACATCGTTGTCAATATAATGGAATTTTATTCGACTTTCATACAAAATAGAGGTTTAAATATCTATAAAACCAGGTTTAATCCATCATTTTTTACATAATGAAATGCATGTACCAAGTCAGGATTATAACAGTTGGTATCCGTTTGTTTGAAGTATATGAGCTTTTGATTTTGCCATTTGATAAGGGACTTTCTGCTTAAAATATTCCTGAGAGTTCGGTATTTTTGTTACTTTGCTTTTTATGAAAACCAAAAGATGTGATATGGTTTTCAATTAACCAAAATCCATCAAAACTCAAATTGTGAATGTAATTAAGTTAAAGCAAGAATAGGCAATCGTGCGGCCTTCGAAAAATGAGGAAAAATCAACACTGACTAGAATACAATATAGAACAATTAAATAGAGAAAACGAACGCTTTAATTCATAAACAAAAAAAAACAAATATCAGGCTATTTTGAGACAGACATACAAGGAAATTGGCGGGTTAAATATGTTTAAAGGCGCGAACTCTCCTCCTTACCTAGAAAAGTGGTTAACATAACAACATCAGATCAAACTATCAAAAATAAGTTGAAAATTACTACACTCATAATATCGATACAAAGCGAAAAAAACATTTAACTAGAAAAAAGACCGGACGCAGCAGGGTAACTATTCATCCATCGCAGCAACAAGACACCAGGTACAGATGTTAGAGTACTCGCAGTTACTGACGGTTAATTCAAAGCCAAAACAAATAAGAAACAAATACATGGATGTAAGACAAACGCATCACTCAGTAGACATCCAATTTCTAACTGATTTAGTATAAAGATACAAAGTCAGAGCAAATATGAGTGAGTGCATGTGTATTGTGTGTATACCAATAGTATTTAATTTTCTAATTTACTGATAACAAAATAAATACTTTTACAATTAAAAACCATATTCAAGACCTAATTAGATATAAGAGTCACTGATGACTCTTGTGTAGACGAAACGCGTTTGGCGTATTAAATTATAATCCTGGTATCTTTGATACTATTTACACTACTGGGTCGATGCCACTGCTGGTGGACGTTTCGTCCCCGAGGGTATCACCAGCCCAATAGTCAACACTTAGGTGTTGACATGAATATCAATAATGTGGTCATTTTTATAAATTTCCTGTTTACCAAACTTTGAAATTTCCGAAAACTAAGGATTTTCTTATTCCAGGCATAGATTACCTTAGCCGTATTTGGCCCAACTTTTTGGAATTTTGGATCCTCAATGCTCTTCAACTTTGTACTTGTTTGGCTTTATAAATATTTTGATATGAGCGTCACTGATGAGTCTTATGAAGACGAAACGCGCGTCTGGCGTACTAAATTATAATCCTGGTACCTTTGAAACTATTGATATGGTAGCCTTTTATAGTAATTTATTTAAATTAATATGAAACGAGTTACCGGTGAAAAATAATGGTAATCAAATTTTTGAACCAGTGTTGATGTGAAAATATGTTGTTTATTAATTGTTGTGTTTGAAGCCGAAGTTCACCGATTGTCACCTTTGTAAACAATCAACAAAAAACATGGATATATAAATAAGCACATGCATAACACTTACAATAGAAAATAGTTTATTTCGAATACGGGGCGATGTTAACGTTTATGTTGAATCTCTCTTTTGGTTGGTTTTGCCCTTCGCACTTTTTATTAATACGACATTTTACGAGAATTGTCACGCTGAGGTCTTTTGCATACGGAAAACATGTCGGCGAATTATTGCTGGCAGCCAACGATTAAAAAAAAGGAAATGTCTTCTCAACTTGAACAATGAAAGAATTTTCTTCAGAAAAAAATATATGCACATAAGTTCAATCACAATTACTAGCCAATTAGGTATAAATTATTTTGTCAAAATGAAGATTTTACCTTTTTTCCAAAATTTGATAAATAGTATTAGTAAAATTGAGAACTGAAAGCTATGATGATTTACAGTCTATTTACAACCACTGGGTCGATGCCACTGCTGTTTGAGTTTAAATTCCCAGAGGGTATCACAAGTCCAGTAGTCAGCACTTCTGTGCTGACAAATTTTTTAATTGATATAGTCATAATATAAATTAACCTTTACAAAATTGTTGAAATTTTAAAATATTAAGGCTTTTCTACCTCAGGAATAGATTACCTTAGTTGTATTTGGCAAAACTTTGAGGAAATTTTGTTCTCAATGCTTCGTACTTAATTTGGCTTTTTTAACTTGTTTGGAATCGTCACCGATTAGTCTTTTGTAGACGAAACGAGCGTCTGGCGTAAATACAAAATTTAATCTACGATGAGTTTATCTATATATTGTTCCCGCCTTTTATAATATAATTGTTTTTAGAATACTGAATATTATGACGTAGTTACCTCTTCTTCTTCTTTCTGTATCTTCCTCTGGTGGTTAGGAGCAAATAAACTGGTTGATTATCCAAAATGGGCTTATATCACCCGGCCCAAAAAAGCTAAAAATCACTCTTGTATTTTAGAGTATAAAACACATTTTATATCTAAAAGACGATGGGCTTATATTAAAAAGTTTTTACTTTGTCACTACGTTTGTTAATGTCTAAAATCTAAAACGTTGCTGATATACTTTATGACGATAGTAAAACCATGGTCTGACACTACAAAATATATGTATGTCTCAACATTCAATACATCAGCTAGTACAGTGTACTTTTCCAACTCACATTTCGTATGTGGCTAACCCTAGTAAAAGGTGCAAAGATCAGCACTTTTTGGGTTTGGTTTTTATTCGTAAATTGTATTGTATTAGATTATGTCGTTAGTTTTCGCTGTTGAATGACTTACATATTTTTCATGTCAGGGTCTTTTATGGTCGTATATACGGGATTTTTCATTGGTGTAGGCCTAATAATTACTAACATCCACTTCATTAGACTCTGGTGGATAGATGTCTAAATGACAACCATACCACATCTGCTTATTTTTATAGCTATACGAAATTCGACTGAAGCTGCTTTAGAAATGTCTACCCTCCTTTTGATATCTTGAAATTATTCTGATCGTTATAGCTTAATTTCCTTTCAAAAGAATCTTTTGTTGTTCGATAGTTTCTTGTTTTAGTTACAGCTGAAAATATTTTACCACATTAAGCCCAATATCATATGAAAATAAATGCAGGATGTGGCGTGTGCAAAGTTAGTCTAACAAGATGAAAAAACTAGAAATTTGACTTCATCGGGAAATGAGGTACAGTACTTGCAACCTTAGGCGTTACTATTTCAGCGATCAATCAGCGGTCATCGATCAGTCACCGATCAGTCAAGTTCGCGTCAAACTCACGTCAGCAATCCGTCAGACTTATAGTAAAAGTAATTGACTGATCGGACTGATCGGACGGATAGAACCGATCGACCTTGATGACGGATTGACCTGTAATACGTCACATGATAAAATAATGCAAATTACGGAATCTTAGTTTCATTTAGTTTAATTAAAATGGCGACTAGTGAAAATCGAACGTTCAATGATCATGATGATACATTTTGCTTTAATAATAATAATTTAGCAAAGTTGTATTGAAAAGAAATGTACAGATAAAACCTAACATAAATATTATTATTAAAGAATGGTATTTTTGTTTTATTTATGTTATATATTTTCAAACACGGCGGGTTTTAAAACGGTGTCTACATCGCGATTTTTATTTTTTTATTTTCAAATCATACTCGGGAAAAGCAACGATTTGTATAGTTAGAACAAGGATTTGCATAGCTATACAAATCCTTGTTATCATCATAAAATTCTTTAAAAAAACTTATCATAATCAAGGACTTTCTATATATATTCCTGACACAATCAAAGCCTATAAAATTTCAATAAAAAGAAAACTAATTTTGGATATTTTAAACAACACGAAATAAAATGTAAGTAAGATTTAACTGACACTCTTAATTTCATGAAAAAAACCTATTCTAATCTATAAAGAGTACAAAAATCCAATGGCGGTCAATAATTTTAAGTAAAATGAAGAAATATTTTCATTCTAGGCAACGCGTACAAAAATTAAATATCTTTTTCCTTAAAGTAAGCATATTTTATGAAGAACAGCCAATTTTGATGTACAAAAAGTACTGAAATCATATGAAGGTTAATAATGTGTATCAAAATAAATCAACAACTACATTCTTATTCAACAAAAATAAAAGTTTAAGTATTTAAATTCTCAGTATATCTCAATTCTGATTAGATAACTTGTCTCAAGATGGTAAAAATTACTGATTTCAAATAAAATAGCATCATTTTTAATACAAAGAAGACTAATTTTAGTTATTTTAAACAATGCAAATAAAATTTTAGAAAGATTTCTTTGGCACTCATTTAATTACATAAAAAAAACTATTCTAATCTATAAAAAGAACAAAAATCCAATGGCGGTCAATAATTTTTAGTAAAATGAAGAAATATTTGCATTTTAGGCAACGCGTACAAAAATTAAATATTTTTTTCCTTAACGTAGACATTTTTTATGAAGAACAGTCAATTCTGATGGACAAAAAGTATTCAAATGATATGGCGGTTAACAATGTGTATCAAAATAAATCAATAACTGCATTCTTATTCCACAAAAAATAAAAGTTTAAGTATCTAAATTCTCATTATATCTCAATTCTGATTAGAAGACTTGTCTCAAGATGGTAAAAATAACTGATTTCAAATAAAATAGCATCATTTCTAATAAAAAGAAGACTAATTTTGGTTATTTTTAACAATGCGAATAAATGATAGTATGATTTCTCTGACACTCTTAATTTCATAAAAAAAAAAATATTCTAATCTATAAAAAGTACAAAAATCCAATGGCGGTCAATGATTTTTTAGTAAAATGAAGAAATATTGGCATTTTAGGCAACGCTTACAAAAATTAAATATCTTTTTCCTTAAAGTAAGCATATTTTATGAAGAACAGCCAATTTTGATGTACAAAAAGTACTGAAATCATATGACGGTTAATAATGTGTATCAAAATAAATCAACAACTGCATTCATATTCAACAAAAATAAAGTTTAAGTATTTAAATTCTCAGTATATCTCAATTCGGATTAGATAATTGTCTCAAGATGGTAAAAATGACTGATTTCAAATAAAATAGCATCATTTTTAATAAAAAGAAGACTAATTTTGGTTATTTTAAACAATGCGAATAAAATTTTAGTAAGATTTCTCTGACACTCTTTTAATTTCATGAAAAAAAAAACTATTCTAATCTATAAAAAGTACAAAAATCCAATGGCGGTCAATAATTTTTAGTAAAATGAAGAATATTTGCATTTTAGGCAATGCGTACAAAAATTAAATATCTTTTTCCTTAAAGTAAGCATATTTTATGAAGAACAGCCAATTTTGATGTACAAAAAGTACTGAAATCATATGACGGTTAATAATTTGTATCAAAATAAATCAACAACTGCATTCATATTCAACAAAAATAAAGTTTAAGTATTTAAATTCTCAGTATATCTCAATTCGGATTAGATAATTGTCTCAAGATGGTAAAAATGACTGATTTCAAATAAAATAGCATCATTTTTAATAAAAAGAAGACTAATTTTGGTTATTTTTAACAATGCGAATAAAATATTAGTATGATTTCTCTTACACTCTTTTAATTTCAGGAAAAAAACTATTCTAATCTATAAAAAGTACAAAAAATCCAATGGCGGTCAATAATTTTTAGTAAAATGAAGAAATATTTGCATTTTACAAATGTTTTAGGCAATGCGTACAAAAATTAAATATCTTTTTCTTTAAAGTAAGCATATTTTATGAAGAACAGCCAATCTTGATGTACAAAAAGTACTGAAATCATATGACGGTTAATAATTTGTATCAAAATAAATCAACAACTGCATTCATATTCATAATGTTGGGCATTAGAAGGGGACAGAAATTTTGCATTGAATCATAACAGGTACGTACCCACATTACCAACTCATACCACATACAACACAAGACGCAAGGCAACATATCGATCTTTTCCACCCACATGCGGTTAAATATTTCTACATCAGATAGAGCCAAAAAGGGGGTCTTAATGTTTCAAATGCGGACACAATTTCACTATATTTGCATTTCCAAGTCATAATAGATCGATAGCCACTCAAGACTAGGATTACCTAATTTTTGTCTGATTATTTTTTTTTATTCAATTACTAATAAATATTGTAATTTTGCGGTACATCATAGTTTAACATATATATGAAGAGGCATCAAGCTGTTAAAACGGTAACCTTCATTTTCCCTGAAATAGCAATTTCCTTTGGCCCACAACACGAAATACTTAGGCAAGGCATCTATAGTTCTTTCTAACAATATAAAATAAAGCGGTGTGTTGTTCCGTTTACCCAACTCGATCAAACTAGTTGACAGGGAAATCGGTTGTAGTTAGAGAGCTCTCTGGATATAAAAATCATACAAGTTTGTATTGAGTATTCTCCAGGAAAATTACTGTATCCAGCAAAGTCTAAGATTTTTCTTTTTGTAATATCTTGTCCATTTCCGTATTATCATATTTTCATGTATTTTTTAATCAAATAAAGAATCTGTTTTCGTTATCTTAATAATTTGTTCAAATTGAAGTATTATCATCATTATAGTCTGTGTGTAAATAAAACCACGGCTACTTGATATACGTTTAAATATATTTAAAGATAATAGACAAACAAAGTCACGAGATACATTTATCTAGATCTGAAGTTTATCCTTATGGTAAGTGTATTTAATTACTAAATTATTCTTCTTCCAGTTGGCTCTTCTGGTGAATTGACTTCGTGTGTATGCTATGTTATACTATGTACACTTCGGTGTTGACATGAATATCAATAATGTGGTCATTTTTTTTATAAATTTCCTGTTTACCAAACTTTGAAATTTTCGAAAACTAAGGATTTTCTTATTCCAGGCATAGAGTACCTTAGCCGTATTTGGCACAACTTTTTGGAATTTTGGATCCTCAATGCTCTTCAACTTTGTACTTGTTTGGCTTTATAAATATTTTGATATGAGCGTCACTGATGAGTCTTAGGTAAATGAAACGCGCGTCTGGCGTACTAAATTATAATCCTGGTACCTTTGATAACTATTTACACCACTGGGTCGATGCCACTGCTGGTGGACGTTTCGTCCCCGAGGGTATCACCAGCCCAGTATTCAACACTTCGGTGTTGACATGAATATCAATAATGTGGTCATTTTGATAAATTTCCTGTTTACCAAACTTTGAAATTTTCGAAAACTAAGGATTTCCTTATTCCAGGCATAGATTACCTTAGCCGTAGTTGGCCCAACTTTTTGGAATTTTGGATCCTCAATGCTCTTCAACTTTGTACTTGTTTGGCTTTATAAATATTTTGATATGAGCGTCACTGATGAGTCTTATGAAGACGAAACGCGCGTCTGGCGTACTAAATTATAATCATGGTACCTTTGATAACTATTAGATGATCATTAGCGACAGAAAACATTATTATGGTTGAAGTTTACCTTTTTCTTTTTTTTCAAATAATTAAAAATGTTAAAATGTTGGAGCCTAAACCTGATCGTTGTTGTACCCTAGTTTGCACATCTTTCTAACATGTTGATACTAATACACTGTAAATTTCTGTTTGGTTTGTTTCTCTAACTCAAAGATCGGTGTAAAAAAGACACAAATTAACAAAATGAGCTTGAAAATGTTTTCCCAAACCGATTCAATACCAACGAAATTTTTAAATAGTAAGATGATCTTTCGAATAAATTAATCATATATACTACGCTTTAACTGTTGTACTTGAGACGGGCGTTTTGTTTACAAAATACTCATCAGTAATGCTTGAATCAAAAATGTAATTAAGCCAGAGGTTGAAGAGCATTAAGGACATTTAAGATAAGCAATTACGAAACGTTTTGTAAAATACAACTAGGGTTATTTTTTCTGGTGGAAATCCTAAGTATTTTGAAAAATTCAAAACAGGTCATTTAAAATAATGACACTAAAATGATGATGCATATCAACACAGTAGTACTGTCTTCTGCGCTGGTGATACTCTCAGGAAATACTTATTCACTTCCAATCAAAAGAAACACTAGAGATAACATTATTTTTTTTTAATTAGATGCTAGACATACCGTGATCACCCTTTTTAAAGACACCACTCTAGCTGCCATTTCAAAAGTTTTTATAAATTTATTTCTTCCAACAAAGGCTCAGCTTTGAAATATAATTTACGATTTACTGCTGTCCTAAGCATGTAAAAGAATAGTGCCATAATGAACTGCATTTGATGGTGTTGATGTCTCACAAGGGACCCCATTATTAAATAAAATAGTTAACATACCTGATAATGGAACTGCACCATTATAATCTGCATAATAAAGTGTAAATATAAAGCAAATGTACATACCACTATTAAATCAATTGAATATACCAAATTATTCAAAGCATAATTAAACTTCACATTGTTATTATCAATACATGAATACAAATTTGCTAAATAAATTACCTAGGAACATACATATTTCTTGCTGCAATGAACACCCATTTCTGGCCGTCGACTGTTGTCTTCTCTTTGGTTGGGTTGCTGTTTCTATGACACATTGCCCATTTCCATTATCAAATGTATATATTTATTATGTATTATAAACAATTATGCCTGTAACATTTCTGCTCAATACATACAAGTTACAGACAAAGAAAATATATTATAATAGTGTACATAAATATCTAACCTGTCCATTGTACAACATGTACAATGCAAGTTGATTTTTTTTACATTTTTGGTGCACTCACAACCTAGTTTTAATTTAAATCCATGAACCACCACTGTCATAACACCATTAATTTGATAATATTATGATATCAATGATGTTGGAGTATATTTTTTTAAAGTAATTAATATTGCCAATGGACATGATGGATTATCATTTATAATTAGTTTGTATATATATATATATGATTATAGCCTATAGGAATAATATAACATGATGACATTGTACAGGCATTTTAAATATGTAATAATTTCTGGCCATGGAGATACATGTTAATACATGTGTAAGCTCTCAAATGGGTGGTTGATTCAGTGGTTTATTTCAATGTTTAAATTTCTTTTAAAATGACTTGTCAGACATATGAATTTAGAGGATAGCTATCTAATTTATTTTTTTCTATATGGGAAAGAAGAGTTTTTGCCTGCTTATTCGCTTTCCTTTTGTATTTTATGTTCATGAAAGAATTAATTTTTATGAATAATAAATTTTGGTGTATATGAAATCAGGGACACAAATATTTTTTTTCCAAATGGTTTATTATAACAGGCATAAAACAGCCAACAGTGAAAGTGAATATATTTTACATTCAAATGCTTTGGTACATGGATTTTTGAGTTGAACCTGAGACGTTCAGCATAATTTGTGTAGCATCAGTAGCCTTTATTTTTGGGCCTTGAAAGTATCCCTCTTTTCAGAGAACTTACAGTCGGCATGAAAGATGATCATTCGTGCTTTCGAATTTGATTCATTTTGGTCCGAATTTGCAGTTAGAGGTTTACAATGCTCTATTATCTGAGCAAGAAGTGATAGCGTGAATATTTGTCAGGAAGATCGTGAAAAACACCTTGACCAGTTTGAAAACGGATGTTGGAAACTTGTGGGTATAATATTTCCGGGGACAAGGGCGGGTACCTTAGTCCAAAATCCGAATGTAATTCACCAGTAAGAAAATGATTCAATACTAGTATATTACTATATGAAAAGGAAATGATGAAATATTTTCATGTTTGATATAATTTTCCACTTTATATTTGCCGTTTAAATCATTTCTTTGGATCCGAATAATTTGATATGGGGACGATGTCCCCAATAACAGTAGAAAATCAATAAAAAAAAAATTAAAAAAAACACTTTCGGAAAATTTTCCCGAAATTCTCATTGTACTAATGTACTAATCAGCTAATGAACTGAAAATCATTCAATCTTGTTTATGTCATGTTTTGAATTCCCGCATCTGTACAGAAATCTACAATGTACTTCCTTTTTCCGGTCTCGTTTGTATGAAACTTTGAGTAAATTATATATTTATCAGTCTAGTATAAAATAGGAAGGAACGCAATACCAATTTCATTTTTAATAATTCCTTGATATGAAAAAACGTTACCTTCTTTGCTTACATTGCACATGACGTCATAACTCAAATAACGTTTTAATTTAAATAACGTCACAACTAAATTCCCTAACAACAGAACCAATTTGTTTTCATTACCTGATGGACTAACACAAATGTATCAATTTTAATTTGGTTGGAATAGATAGCAAACTGTTACAGAAATATTTGCCTTCGTGTTTACCTTGTCAGAAAATTTAAATGATCATGAATTATATCATCGCCAAATTAACAATAAAACTTTAAACATTTTTACATCTTATGATATTCATTTGTTATAAATCAGTCTTGTTACTTGGGATTTATTTTTTAAACTATTAATTGTAGTCAGTAAAATGATAAGGCAGTATCGTTAGTGGATGCATTTTAATATATGGTCTGAAACGCATAATGGAATTGTTATAAGGTTTTAGAAAACATTTTTAAAGATGTCAATATTAAGCAAATATGCAAGTCTATAAAAACAAGTCAGCATGAAAAATACAGGAACATCATAATGTTCTTTTCTTGCTAATATTTTCGGGCGATTTAAAAAGAGATGAATTTCCCATGATTCTGATTCTATTAAAATATACGATAAACAGAATAATACATGAAAAATACGTTTTGCATGTTGTTCACCACTGGACCAATATCAGCCCTCGGGACTGATTTTGGTTTCTCGTGTTTTTACAGCAAACGATACAGATTTTGCCATGTATTATTCTATATTTTTGTTTTGGTCGAATGATCAAGGAGAATTTGATATACGCATACCAAGATATAAAGTCTGAAAATAAAACTAATTAAATGAATTAATGAAAACTGATATTAAGCGTACTATTTTTTTCCTACATTTTGGTATGAAGCATATCGAAAAAAATCCTGCCACCCCCATATGAAGATTTCAAAGAATGATTTGAAAAGTTTTAAGATAACAATTGACATGTCGCATGGATACTCTGTTGTATGTCTTGTATAATATTTTTCTCTGTTTAAAGTCCTTCTGTACATGTTCATCAACCATGTCAACCGAAACCGTATCACTAAAAAGATTTATATCAAGACATTTAGAATATCAATTAATATAGAATAAATGTATATTCTTTAGAAGAATTATTTTCGATACGACTGATGACTGACAGCGGGTATGACTGTTAGAAATAATCAAATCTTAATATCTTTAAATAAAAGTTTAACACCAATGAGATAAGAACCTAAACTACTTCTAATTTTAAGGCTTCTTGACTTCATCATAAGTTTTGTAAATCATTAAATAATTCCAAGACTACAAAATTACAGAACATGGAAGATCATTCGTAACTACGTCTTTCTATAAGAGGTATCGTTAAATTTAACCTTTTGCTCAAGACGAAGTATAAGCCTACAATCTGTCTGTGAAAGCATCGAGTCGTATAAACAACTCGTCTAAACATCAGCCAAACAATGTTATATCTGTAAATTTGCTTTCGCAAAATCAAACCACCTGCATTGTATTCGACGCGCTAGACCACTCGACCCCCTTGGCTTCACAATAATATAGCTTTCGCAGGCCGCGGTTACCTTTTCTCGTCAGTTTTAACTTAATGTCGTAATAAAATACATGATATATAAGGCATTAGGATCGCATCGTAACAGTCCAGCTAAAACATTTACTGTAAGGGATCCTACAAATACATACAGTCACAGAAATAATTATGTTTATAAGATTTATCCATCGGATCACCAGCAGTGCTGATGATACATGGCTGTGAACATTCTGTATATTATACAACTCATCAGCCTAACAATGTTAGATCTGTTAATTTGCTTTCGCAAACTTTTGGTTCTTCCCTCGCCGGGATGAGAACTTATGCTACTGAAATATCGAGGAACCAAATGGCCTGCACTGTATCCGACACGCTAGACCACTCGACAACCTTTGCTTCACAAAAATTACAGCCACCGACAGCTTTTAATTTTTATGATATTCTTAGATATATTAATGTGTTAACGTACAGGTTCGCAGTTATGATCTCTGTTTTTCATCTCAAAGTGACTTCACTTGGTAATGTAACCAGTATAGAAAAACATGGTAGCGGCTTAATTTTAATTCTTATCAGGTCCAAAAAAGCAGGTAAGGGTAGTATAGAATTTTAGTATAAAAGAAGAACACTTTATTTCAATTCCCAATTCAAAGTAGTTTGAAATACAAGAACAAATAGATTTTATATTAATGTTTGTCTGATCATTGTTTTATTGATCATTTGATCTTGTATTATTTTTTTTTTGGTACATGATATTGGACATCCAATTCTATTACGCTTCACTGTTTTCTTTTTTTAACACCAGAAGAAAAAAAACATAACATCATATGTGAGGAATATAAGGACTAGATTTGACGAAACACGTCGAATAAAGGATTTCTTGCAAATTAAAGACATTGTATCCAAAATAATTTTTTATGACGTTTTTAAAATGATCATTTTTAAGAATTAAGAATAAACATGACCTACACATTTTCAACTATAATGGTGTTGCAAGTATACCCTTTCTGAATAAACTTATTCAAAGAAATTTAAAGGGATCGCATGTACATTGTGATCTATATTAACATCTTTATCGTTAAACAAATAGTGAAGTACAAATTTTTGTTAAATAATTCTAATTCTACAGACGAACTCCAACTCAACATTATTCTATATCTAAAAGAATAAAGTTAAACATGTTAAAGCTTAACGAGTTTCTGGTAACGACATCCATGATTCAATGTTTTATACTAACAGACATACTCAGATTTTGTTTATTGAAATCTAAAATGTCACTACAGGCACGGACATAGCGAACGAGATTAGAAATATACACATCTTTTTAAAGGTCCAACGTAATATCAAAGCCATGTCAGACAAATAATGTATGTCAAAATTTGTCAATATCATCTAGTTAAAGTAAGAAACACGATGATGAGGACAATGAACATGGCGACATACTACTATAATATGGTATTTTTGTCAATAAAAGACTGATAAAACAACTATCGATCAACATTTAATGCAGTAGAAGTGAGCAATTATCTGAATGCTAGTTTATTTTGAATTATTATTTTTTTTCAAATTCAGATGGACTCTGCTTCAAAGACAGAAACACCTAGCTATCATTTCATACATCAAATATAGTTGACCCATAATTCAAGTTTACTACACAGAAAACACTTATCTTATTCACTAATTCATTACATTTGCAGTGAGACGGAACCATGTTTGACGGACATGTGGGCCTTACAAGGATAGCATATACTAGTAATTAAACATACGTATCACGTATCAATGTATAATAATGTTAAGTTAGAAACTCACATCACGAAAAAAATTACATTTTTTTTAAGCAGTCGCTTAGCCATTTAAGCACAGCAGTTTATTACAGAAGAAAAATTTGTAACACAACACACCTGGGTTCTCTACTCCCTGAAATATAACAAACGAATATACAAAATTACAAATATTACAAAAATACCATACTCCAAGGAAAATTTAAAATGGAAAGTTTAAAACCAAATGGCAAAATGAAATCTCAAACAAATCAAACGAATGATTAACAACTTTTATGTTCCTTGCTTGGTACAGGTATTTTATAATATAGAAAAATGAGGATTTAACCTGGTTTTATATCTAGCTCTACCTTTTCTGTCTATATCATGGTCGCAAAAATGTTATTACCTTAACAACAAAACATATAGACATAATAGGTAAAAATGTTAAAAAAAAATAGGGGTACATCAGTCAACATTCTGTTACAGTGTTGAAATCTTTAATGTTGATGGTGCAGCCACCATTGAAATGTATTATAAAGGGCTTAACAAAAAGATAGCAACGTTGTAACCGAACTAGACATTTTAATACAAGGAAAACTTTCTAACTTTTTTTTACATTGTTTGCATGTGTTTGTAAATTACATCGATGCTGTACATGACGTTCTTTCTGTAACGTTTCATTAACTTCATGTTATTTGTGTATCCAATTTCTAATCAAAAAGTCATAAAAGTTTGTATGCTGGAGTGTTTAATCCTTCAGTTTTTAGGTACCACCAAATTTCTATTTTTCATCGCCGCAGTTTCACGTTTACATAAAGCAAGCATATAATTTAGACCGCTCAGTCAATCCAGTTTTAGTTGATATTTCAAACGTTTTGGAACAAAAGTTAATTATTTTTGTTTTCGCATCCATAAAAAGGAAAATTATATATTTACTCAAGAAATGACAAACATCTAGCCTTCATTTTTTCATATAAATAAGTCCGTTAGTTTTCTCGTTTGAACTGTTTTACATTGTCATTTCAAGGCCTTTTAAAGCTGACTTTGTGGCATTGGCTTAGCTCATTGTTGAAGGCTGTACGATCATCTATAGTTGTTAAGTTTTGTGTCATTTTGGTCTATTGTAGAGAGTTGTCTCATTTGCAATCATACCATATCTTTTTTTATATTCTATCAAAAACGAAAAAGAAGCCCGTATGTAAGGGGGAATTCAAACATTTTTGTTCTTTTTTAGAGTTCACTAGTATTGAATCTTATTATAATTCCATTCTTTGGGATAATTCAATTGAAACATTTTAACTATTATTTTACAGCCGAATAATTATTCCAAATGTGCATCATTTCATCAGTACAATGTCACTTTTAAATCATATCTTGCAACATAATTAGGTTAATTACATGCATGTGAGTTGTTATCCTTAAATTTCCTTAATCATATATGAAGGGGTGGCAAACTGTTAAAATGGCATTTTTCTCTGACCTACAACATGAAATACATAGGCAACGAAGACGTCGATATATTTTTCCTATGATATAAGAGGTATTTTGTTTTCTTTATCCAACTCGATCAAACTTGTTGACAGGAAAATCGACTTTAATCAGAGAGAACTCTCTCGATATAAAAATCATCAAAAAATGTATTGATTATTCGCAGTTTTAATACCAAGAATATATTTATTCCTCGTCTGGTGATGAGGTATTGTCTTTTGCAATACTCTCATATTCCGGTATACAAGTCGCCTTTTTTTCAATTATCGTCAGAAAACATGCTATATACATCAAACTCTTAAGTTTTAACTTTGTAATATCCTATCCATTTCCATGTATTTTCATGTATTTTAATAATAAAATATATTAGCAGTTTTCGTTATCCTAATAATTCGTTCAAATCAAAGTTTTATCATCATTATATTCTGTATGTAAATAAACCACGACTACTACATATACTACTTAATATTTGTATAAATATGATAAAGATCATAGACATAGACATACAAATCACGAGGTACATTTATCTAGATCTGTTGTTTACCTTCGTTGTGGGCGTATTGAAGTACTGACCATTTCTCAATCCAATTGTGTCTGATGTATTGACTACATGTATGTATGTATGATATGTCTTACTATATAAATTAAAATGTTAATAAACGACATAAAACAATAGTATGGTTTATTGTCGAATTATCGGTTTTTTTAGAATAATTTGTTTATAATGCAAGGGAGATAATCATTATCAAATGTTATCGCCTATACTTTGTACACATCTGACAGACAAGGTTGATAATATTTACTAATGAAAATGTTTTCCTTTGATGCATTGAGTATTAAATGGCATGTAACATTGTTAGTGTTAAAATATCTATGCGTTTTAAATGATGAATAAATTTGTTCAAAGTTCGATCGTTTTATTCTGACCGTTGAGTGATGCCAACTTTCATGAAATCAAAATGTTTATTTCTGACTCAAAGGCGATTGGCATCGAGAGCACATATCACGTACGCAATTCGAACTCATCACCTCAGATATAACTGGCTTGTGATACAGCAATTCGAGATACAAAACCAACAACCTGATCAAACAAAATGAGCTTCCAGTTTGAATCTGCCACTGATAAACCTTCTGCAATTATTATGGAGAGTGGAATAACTTGTATATATATGTATGCACCACTACTTTGGCTGAATCATCATAAACGCATCTTGTTTGAAGTTCATTTCAACCATAATAATTCTCAAAATTTCAATTGATTTAAATCCTATTTTGTTCTGTTTCATATGTTTGTTTTTTCAACCATGCCTGCTATTGCATTTGTTAATTTCGTAAAGGTAGACCAGCAAATTCACCTCCACTGTTAGAAATAGAACATGCAGGTCAAACTGTATTTTTTCACGTAAACCATAGTATTTCGGAATTGCTTAAGTCTAGCATAACAAGCTCTATCTATTATTAATGTTTTCAGTCTATGCCTGTGAAATGTTGATTTCGTATTTTTTGTTTTGGTTCACTATCAGGGTCGTAGCAATGCATCCAATAAACTGTTGGTATAAATTGCAGCAGGGGATCTGGAGGGACACTGAAATCCGCCAGAAATTCAAGGGTTGTTTCTGATATATACGTCAATTGATAGTACATATTGACAATCTTACATTTTAAAAACACGTAAACAATGAGAATATAACATACGTTTTGACTACGCATCGAACATTCATCTTTGATAATTGAACCTTCATCCTCTCCCGACAACCAACACAAGCACACACACATGGATACGCCATGTTCTGTTCATAATATTTCACAAGATTTAAGATATTTCTACTTCTTTACTTTGTTCTGTAAAATCCTTTCTTGCTAAGGAATTTGAATAATTATGGTCATAACAGGTAGATCTGAAAGTACTTGAGGTAAGTGTATGTCTGAAAGCTTGTTGATTGATTGATTGCTAAACGTGCAATGGTAAATAGTTCATGCATGTTTAGTACTAAAACAAGTAAGGACGTCTAGAATGAAGGTCGGGACATTTGGAATGCCATCATTGGAAAATAAAGGTCTATATGTTAGGAACAGAAATTTACCCAATAGCATATGCAAAGAGTAAAATCACACAAATATTGAACTCCAATAGAAATTCAAAACGGAACGTCCCTAATTAAATGGCAAAATTAAAAACTCAAACACATTAAACGAATGAATAACAACTGTCATATTCCTGACTTGGTACAGGTATTTTCCGGTTCACAAACAATATAGAACAATTTAATTGATAAAACTTACGGTCTAATTTAGAAAACAACCATTACAAGATGCACCAACGACACATAAAACACAGGTTCATGACAGGCATATAACGAATGTGTTAGAGCTACACATGTTTGAAAGAACAATCCGTCTTCTAACCTGGGACAGTGGTTAAATATTTCAACATAAGAACCCAGAACTATACATATCAGTAAAGGGTTTAACATATTGATATCGTCAACTTTTGTATCTAAGACTAATACATAAATCAGTACACATCCGAAACCATCAAAGAGTTTCTTAACGTGCAGATAGCGTAGCATTCTTTCAACACTAAGCATCGGAACTTAATTCAACATAAACTAACAGGTTGTTCAGTTTCTTCTTCTTAAATGATATGCACAAGACAAATGCAAAGACTCATCAAATTGATGATGGAATACATGTATTTAAAGTGAATACCTTGTAATTGAATTGTTACGTGTTTTAGTTTTACTGTATCCATGGCATCATCAACAATCGTGTGCGGTGTATGTGATCTGCGTAGAATTACTAAACCATCTATTATCTGGTGTTTTGAATGTGACGAAGGGCTTTGTTCAGAATGCAAAGACCACCACAGTCGGTCAAAGGGAACACGGAAGCATGACACCTTGCCAATAAGTGAGTACCAGAAAATACCACGTGATATTGTCAAAATCACTGACACCTGTGCCAACCATAATGAGAAGTTCACATTTTATTGCAAAAAGCATGACAGCCTTTGTTGTGGAAGTTGCATTGTCGAGAACCATATGGAATGTCGAGATTTCGACAAATTGACTGATGTGATTCAAAACACTAAACTTTCAAATGCCTTTTACGAAATAGAACAATCATTAGAAGAACTTTCCGACAATATTCATATAATTCGAAAGGACAGAGAAAACAACCTCGGGAGGTTATCAAAAGAGAAAATGCAGATTGAGCAAGCAATCAAACAAACCAGGATTACAATCAACACCCATTTAAACAAAATACAGGACGACATTATAAAAAAGTTGAATGAAACCGAAGTAAATGAAAGTAAGATAATAAGCGAACTCCTGATTTCATTAAAGGAAAATGACAGAGAGATAACTGAAATCCGAACAAAAATTGAAAATATCAAGCAACATGCTACAGATCTTCAAACATTTATTGCTATGAAGGAGCTCGAAAAACGAATTTCTAGCAAAGACCAATTCCTGCAGTCGATGATTAACAGCGAAAATCTTAAACATAGCGATCTTACGTACAATCCTAATTCCGCTATGCAAGATTTAGTTAATCGTATCAAGAACTTTGGAGATGTAAAGATTGAGGAAAAACCATGCAAGGTAGTCCTCAAGAGGAGGAAAGACAAACAAGCCCAAATAATGCTGCCGCACATATTATCCAGATCAGTTGACACTATCAATTTGAAATTGCTTCAAACAATAAATGAAACAGGAGAGTACGTAAGGGGCTGTTGCATGTTACCAGATGGTAAAATGGCGTTTTCTGATAACTCTGGAAGAACTGTAAGAGTATTCAACTTGAACGGCACCAAAAACTTTGAAGTCAATACAAGAACATTTGCATTAGACGTAGCGTACATCAGTTACGACAACACACTTGCTGTAACATCAGGAGAGTCAGATAAGAAATGTATCACAATTATAGATATACAAAGCAAACAAATCAAGAAAACAATACCGGTCAAATTTGCGTATTGCGGCATAGCAGTGACTAATGGCAAATTCATTTGTTCGACAGAAGGGAAAGGAATTCAACTGATCAATCCAAACAACAACTCCACAATTGATATAGTCCGCGATAAAATACCGACCATTTGTTACGTGGCATTATTTGATGAAAATATTTATCATACAAATTACAAATCAAACTCCGTGACGTGTTATGATCTACAAGGTACAATACAATGGACATTCAAGAATGAAAAGGTCCTCAGGTGTCCGCGTGGTATATCAGTCGACAATGATGGTAACGTGTACGTAGTAGGGAGATCAACAAATAATGTAGTAGTTATATCTGCTGATGGACAACAATACAAAGAGGTAGCTACAGCCAGTGATGGACTTTCCAATCCTATATCTCTTGATTATAACAGAAATACAAATCAATTACTGGTTTCGAATTTTTCTGATAAGGCTTTTACTTTTATTTTGATTTGAATATTGATCATTTAAACTGCCGATTTACAATTGCTTTTCTAATGATCAGTGAGTGTTCTCACGCCATAGATATGGAGTACATATAGCTAACCTAATAAGATTAAATGATGAAAAATATATAACTTTTGTTCCATCTTTCTCATGTTTTTTTGTATGAACAATTTACAGCTTTGACCACCCCTTCTATGATTTAAAAGAACGAGTTCTACAGTATCCAGATAACAACTTACATGTTCCTTGTACAGTTTTAAAAAACTGGATGTGATTTTGTATGAAGCAAGTTGTACCTCTAAACACTGCATCCCCTTTATTTTATGCATGTCTGTCTAGTAAGCAAAGAGTTTTAAAATAAATAAGGGGTATGTCAAAGACCGCCTCGTCCTTTTTCTACAAAAATTTCATCGGAAGATACCATGACCTCTTTGATAAATTTTCCGTATCAACTTCACAAATAATACATGATGGGTCTTGAAGTATAGATTTTGGGTATCGACGTTGCTATTAGTCTTCATAGCGTGTTATAGTATTCTTTTATTTATCTTTTTGAATATTGCTTTTACTGTTTAGTATATTTTTCGTGAAAATCAATTGATGTGGCTCGGTACTTATACATCCCGTTATTGTGTTATTGTGCTGAGGTTGATGTTTGTATTTTTGTCTTTCATTTTTGTTTATGTGCTTTGTCTAAATGTCCTTTTTTATTCCTTTTTTACATATTTGTTTTTTAATAGTGATTAAGATTATTACACAATGTTGATTGTTGTAGCCCTATTTTGACATTTTTACCTATTATGGCTGGTTTTTTTTGTTTACACATCGTTGTCAATATAATGGAATTTTATGCGAGTCATACTAGTTAGAGGTTTAGCTATCTGTAAAACCAGGTTACATCCATCATTTTCTACATGAGGAAATGTATGTACCAAGTCAGGAATATGGCACTTGTTATCCATTCTTTTGATGGGTTTTAGCTTTTGATTTTGCCATTTCATAAGGGACTTTTCCTTTTTTATTTTCCTCAGAGTTCGGTATTTTTGTGATTTTACTTTTTATGTAAATAAAGAGATATGGTATGGTTGTCAATCAAACCACTATTCATCAAAATTCAAATGAAATGAATGTTATTCATTTTAAGCAAGCATATGCAACCGTACGAACTTCAAAAATAAGAAAAAAACAACACCGACTAAAAACAATATTGAACAATTCAATTTAGAAAACTAACGCTCTAATTCATAACAAATTAATTTACAAATAAGAAAATATCAGATGAAAAAACAAAAACTGAAGAACAGGCTCTTGACTTTGGACAGGCATATGATATTGGAGGGGTTAAAAATATATTTAAAGACGCCAACCCCCCTCTGTTCCTTGGAAGGTAATGTAACATAACAACATAAGATCAAAATATAAAAAATAAGTTGAAAATTACTAAACTCATAATATCGATACAAAGCAGAAAACAGACCAGACGCAGCAGGATAATTATTCATCTCTCGCAGCAAAAAAGACACAAGATATACTCTCAGTTGTTGCCGGCTAGTTGAAATGCAATTACAACTTAGAAACAAACACATGGATGGAAGACAAATACGTCCCTCAATACACATCCAATTTCCAACTGATTTAGTTTTAAGATGCATTAAAAGTCAGACTGAAGATGACCGTGTGCAATGCCAAACCAAATGTAACGACATATGATAGTACCATGAATGTGCGTTGTGTGTATACCAATAGAAGTTAGAATTGTTCTAATTTACTGATAACAAAATGAACTCCTTTCCAAATTAAAACAATATCCAAGACCCAATTACAGTCTTAATTTGGTAGCCTTTAAGAATAAGTTTATTTAAATTAATATGAAACGAATGACCGTTGAAAATAATGTTAATCCACTGTTGAACCAATGCATGATTATAGCATAAACTTAGTCTTCTATGTATAATTATATCACTTTTTTATGCATCCATATCATATAATCGTAAAAACATACAGCACTTGGTTAGTGTTGATTTGAAAACTTGGCGGCTTATTAATTGTGTTTGAAGCCGTGTAAAACATTTACAATAAGATATAGTTTATATCGAATATGGGACGATGTTAACGTTATTGTTGAATCTATCATACTGGTTGGTTTTCCCCTTCGCACTTGTTTATTGATATTACCGACTTTTCTACGAGAAAGGTCACGCTGTCGATTTTGCATACTGAAAACATGTAGACGAATTGTTTGCTAGAAGACAATAATTAAAGAAAAGTCAATGTCTTCTAATATTGGACAAATGAAAGAAAAAATATATGCACATAATTTCTATCACAATTATTAGCCATTTAGTTATAAATTAATTTGTCAAAATGAAGAATTTACTTAGCTTTTTTCGATGCCACTCCTGGTGGAGTTTTAATTCCCTGAGGGTATCACTAGACCAGTAGTCAGCACTTATGTGCTGACATGCATTATCATTGATATAGTCATATTAATAAATTTACTGTATAAAAAACGTTTGAAATTTTGAAATACTAAGGCTTTTTCTACCTAAGGAATAGATTACATAAGTTGTATTTGGCAAAACGTTTACAAACTTTGGTCCTCAATGCTCTTCAACTTCGTACTTTATTTGTCCTTTTAACTTTTTTGGATTCAAGAGTTACTGATGAGTCTTTTGAAGACGAAATGCGCGTCTGGCGTAAATACAAAATTTAATCCTGGTTTCTATGATGAGCTTATATATTTATTGTTCCCGCCTTTTATAACACATTTTTTTTAGAATACTGAATATTATGATGTAGTTACTTCTTCTCCTTCTTTCTGTAACTTCTTCCTGTGGTTAGAAGCAAATCAATTGCTTGATTATCCACAATGGGCTTATATTACACGGTCCAAAATAGCTAAAATCACTTTGGTATTTTACTGTGTAAAACACATTTATTGCATATCTTAAAAACGATGGGCTTGTATTACACAGAAGATATAAAAAAAAAGTATTCACTTTGTTACTACTTTTATTAAAGTCTTAAATCTAAAATGTTACTGATTAAGGAATAACAGTACTGTAGTTGAAGAGTTGCCACCGTCAATTGTAGATTTGACGGTCGCAAATGCAGTTTTGCTGGCGACGCGTAGCGGAAACAGTAAAACGGAGATTTGCGACCGTCAAATCAAAATTGACGGTGGCAACTCTTCAACTACAGTACTGTTATTCCAATTCTAATGCATTTCAAAAAGAAATAATACGATAAAACTTGAAAAAATGTCTAAATTTGACAAATAAAAAAAAAACGCGAATCTTTATGAATGATTTTGGCGCAAAAGCGTCATGGATTAACGTGACGTCATACGAATGAAAACTTACAAACTGGAGGTTATTACGTTATCTGTCCGCTTCAAATTCGGATAAAATAACATTAAAACGGCGAATTGGAGGTAGGTGTTGTTTTATTTTCGATTATATAGTAGTAATCGAACATTTGTTGATTCGATCATTTCAAAATGGTTGTTCCTCCTTAGTTACGCCTGGTCAACTGTGGATTTGACGGCAACTTTCAGCCAATGAAAAACAATGTTACATACAAATTGCATAAGAATTTACTTTATGACGATAGTAAAACCGTGGTCTGACACTATAAAATTTGTGTATGTCTCAACATTCAACACATCAGATACCACAGTGTACTTTTCTAACTCACATCTTGTATGTGCCTAACCCTAGTCAAGGGCTTAGTTCAGCACTTGTTGTTGGGTTTGAATTTTTTTCGAAAATTGTATTGTTTAAGATTATGTCGTTATTTTTTGCTGTTTAATGGCTTACAAATTTTTCATGTCAGGGTCGTTTTAGGGTCGTACATCAGGGTTTTTTTCATGGATGTAGGCATCATAATTACTAACATCCACTTCAATAGACTCTGGTTGATAGATGTCGGAATGACACTTATACCATATCTCCTTATTGGTATAGCTATACGAAATTCGACTGAAGCTGCTTTAGAAAATTCTACCCTCATTTTGATATCTTGAAATTATTCTGATCGTTAAAAAGCATCTTTTGTTGTGAAATACTTTGTTGTTTTAATTTCACCAGAAGATATTTTACAACATTAAGCACAAAAGCATATGAAAAAAATGCAGGTTGTGGCTTCTGAAAAGTTAGTCTAACAAGATGAAAAGTGAAAACTAGAAATTTGACTTCACCGGGAAATGAGTTATGTTGGGCATTAGAGGGAGACAGAAATTTTTCCTTGAAACACAACAGGTACGTACCCACATTACCAACTTATACCACATACAACACAAGACACAAGGCAACATATTTATCTTTTCCAACCACATGCGGTTAAATATTTCTTCAGCACATAGAGCCAAAAAAACGGTCTTAATGTTTCAAATCCGGACACAAGATCGGTATATTTTCATTTCCAAGTTAAAATAGTTCGATAGCCACTAAAGACTAGAATTACCTTTTAATTTCTGTCTAATTATCTTTTTTTTATTCAATTACTAATAAATCTTGTAATTTTGTGGTACATGATAATGAATTAACATATATATGAAGAGGCAACAACCTGTTAAAATGGAAACCTTCATTTTCCCTGAATTAGCATTTGCAAGCTGACTGGGGCTCTCATGTGGCGGTCCAAGGAGACTGGTAGTGATTGGGGGATTATTTCACTCGGCCCTTGCTCTGGGCCTGACAAGTTCTACAATTTGCAGGTTAAGAAAATGTGGTTAGTGGTAACGGTGGGGTCTACAGATGGGTAACGCTGGGACCTCCTCCACCTCATCTTATAGAGGGGAGGCCTTCACCTGCCAACAGGTGGGGCACTTATAACTGGGGCATTGGTAATACCAGTGTTTTTCCCCGGTCACTCCCCATGGTAGATGTGGTGTAACCGTGTTTAACTACCAGGTGTTTTATGACACTATGTCAACATAGGTCAGCTGATAGCCATTGTGTTAGGTAGTCGGTAGTCACCCTGGCGCCTCAACATACTATTATAGAATACTCTGTAGCCAAAGTAATGCCACAAAGTAAAAATGTATATTCTAGTCATGAAAATGTAAATACAAGTTGGTGTAATAAAATGTATGTTTAATTCAATGGATTGTTTTTGTAATAGTTGTAAAAGTTATAAATGAAAAACAGAGGGTTGAACCTCTACACAAATGAGTATAGTATACAGAAAGTTTGTATCATGTTAATTTTGGTATTTGTGAATCACTGTAAAATAACAGATAAAGAGAGACAACTCTAGATTAATTTTAATCACTCTGTGATTAAAGGAAGGACTTGAACATAGTTTAAAGATACGTCAACAACTCTTGATCGTTGTTCTTCATCTCATTGTTATTAGTTCAGTATTGATATAGGGTCTTCTTCTATGAGTATTGCAATTAATATAAAATACAGCGGTGTGTTGTTCCGTTTACCCAACTCGGTCAAACATGTTGACAGGGAAATCGGGTATAATTAGAAGGCTCTCTGGATATAAACAACATACAAGTTTGTATTGAGTATTCTTCAGAAAAAAATACTATATAAAGCAAAGTCTTAGATTTTTCTTTTTGTAATATCATGTCCATTTCCGTATGATCATATTTTCATGTATTTTTTAATCAAATAAAGAAGTAGTTTTCGCTATCTTAATAATTCGTTCAAATTGAAGTATTATCATCATTATAGTCTGTGTGTAAATAAAACCACGGCTACTTGATATACGTTTAAATATATTTAAAGATAATAGACAAACAAAGTCACGAGATACATTTATCTAGATCTGATGTTTATCCTTATGGTGGGCGTATTGAATTACTGAATTATTCTTCATCCAGATTGCTCTTCTGGTGTATTAACTTCGTATGTATGCTATGCTATACTATGTACATGTTAGATGATCATTAACGACAGAAAACATTATTATGGTTGAAATTTACATTTTTATTTTTTTTTCAAATAATTTAAAATGTTTAAAAATGTTGGAGCCTAAAACTGATCTCTGTTGTACCCTAGTTTGCACATCTTTCTAACATGTTGATACTAATACACTGTAAATTTCTGTTTGGCTTGTTTCTCTAACTCAAAGATCGGTGTAGAAAAGACACAAATTAACTAAATGAGCTTGAAAATATTTTCCCAAACCGATTCAATACCAACGAACTTTTTAAATTGTAAGATGATCATTCGAATAAATTCAGCATATATACTTCGCTTTAACTGTTGTACTTGAGACGCGCGTTTTGTTTACAAAATACTCATCAATAACGATTGAATCAAAAATGTAATAAAGTCTGACGTTGAAGAGCATTAAGGACATTAAAGATTAGCAATTTAAACACAACTAGGGTTTTTTTTGCGGGTGGAAATCCTAAGTATTTTGAAAAATTCAAATCTTGTCAACAGGTCATTTAAAATAATGACACTAAAATGATGATGCATGTCAACACAGTAGTGCTGTCTTCTGCGCTGGTGATACTCTCAGGAAATACTTATTCACTTTCAATCAAAAGAAACGCTAGAGATACCATTATTGTTTTAATTAGATGCTAGACATACCGTGATTACCCTTTTGATGACCAGAAAGCAGTCGGGTATAAAGACACCACTCTAGCTGCCATTTCAAAAGTTTTTATAAATTAATTTCTTCCAACACATGCTTAGCTTTGAAATATAATTTACAATTTAATGCTGTCCTAAGCATGTAAAAGAACAACATTAATTATGATGTCTCACAAGGCACCCCATTATTTAATAAAATAGTTAATATACCTGATAATGCAACTGTACCATTATAATCTGCATAATAAAGTGTAAATTAAATAAAGATACACAAATATTAAGGTAACTGGAATTAAAAATCAAACATTTGTTATACAGTCAAACATAACAATTTTTATCAATCGCTCAATAATCTTTTTTCAAATTGAAAAAATAACAAGATAAGTATTTACATCGAGAATGCGTCTAATAAACTCAACCATCTGACCTTAGATACATTAGACCTTAGATCAGTTACTTCCTAGCAGATCGTGCATTCATAATTGTTGAGGAGTGCTAAAGCTGTTTAAATTTATTAACCATGTAATTGAATTGAGACATGCGCGTAACATTGACCTGTGCATGAACTGTCTCAAGACCTGTCGTCTTCCTTGATAACGCGATTAAACGGTCAAAGCCTTAAAATCGAATGATACTTGACATATGCTTTTTCTACGATAGAAAACATAAATCCGCGTAATGCTAATGAGGCATGTTCTAACAAAGAAAGATTTTATATATCGATGAACAATGTGTTCCTAAATGCTGTCTTAGATATTAGGGTACGCCTCCGATGATATGCAACTATTTTGCGTCATCGCCGGTCGTAAATCGTCATTTTATAAGCGTGAGTAATTTTCATTCAGATTTACGAACAAATTTCATCATTGCTGCTAAATATAGTACATAAGGTTCAAACTGCAGGTTTTTACTGATATATACAGCATTTATCTCAAAAACTACAGGTATAGGAGAAAACCTTCTTTTTAAAGTTATATGGTCAGCATATAAGCTTTATATATCATGAATATTTTAGAAACATTTCTCAACCAGGTTTGGTGTTAATGCCTCTGATATATTTGATTTTTGGGGTTGTTTTTTTAACAGATATAGACAATTGTTTTGTAACTTTGGAAAAAATCAACTGACAAGTCCTAAACAATTTGTAATGAAAAAGAAAATTGTTCAACAATATTTAGTAAAGTTTCTCCTTCTTAAATGTATTGCACAAGCCAAACTCAAGAAATGGTATTATTTATTATGGGATACATATAAAATAGTTGTAAGAGATAATGGAATACCAAATTGTTATAATTTAATTATATTTATTTTAGTATTATTATGTGCCATGGCTTCATCGACACCCCTGTGTGTTGTGTGTGATCTCAGTAGTATTACCAAACCATCCATTTCTGGTGTTTTCAATGTGACGGAGGGCTTTGTTCCGAATGCAAAGAATACCACAGTTTATCAAAGGAAACACAAAAACATTGCACTTTGTCAGTACATGAGTACCGGAAAAAAACATGTGATAATGTAAAAATCACTGACATCTGTTCCAAACATAATGAGAAGTACACATTTTATTGCAAAAAGCATGCATGTCTTTGCTGCGGTAGTTGCGGTGTAGAAAATCACATTGAGTGTCGAGACTTCGACAAATTGGCCGATGTCATTCAAAACACTAAATTTTCAAATGCCTTTTATGAAATTGAGCAATCATTAGTAGAACTTTCCGACTATATTCAAATCATTCAAACTGACAGAGAAAATAACTTGAAGAGCTTATCAAAAAGGAAAATGCAGATCGAACAGGATATCAAACAAACCAGGATTACTATCAACAATCATTTAGACATAATACAAGACGACATTATGAAAAAGTTAAATGCAACCGAAGTAAAAGAGAGTAAGCTAATTAGCGTACTGCTGGGTTTACTAAAGGAAAAAATGAAAATGAGATAATTCAATACCGCAAAAATATCGAAAATATCAAACAACACGCTACAGATCTACAGACATTTATTTCTATGAAGGAGTTAGAAAAAAAAGTCTCAAGCAAAGAAAAATTTCTGCAGTCAGTGATTGACAGCGAGAATTTCAAAGATCGCGATATTTCTTATAATGTCAATGTCCTCATGCAAGATTTGCCAATGTATATCAAGTATTTTGGAGAAGTAAAAAATACGACAAAACCATGCAATGTAGTCCTCAAAAGCAGGAAAGACAAACAAGCCCAAATAATGCTGCCGCACAATTCAGTCGCAAATATCAATTTGAAGCTGCATAAAAATATAAATACAATAGGTGTGTACATTAGGGGTTGTTGTATGTTACCAGATGGTAAAATGGCGTTTACGTATTACTTTGATAAAGCAGTAAGAGTACTCAACTATAATGGCATCGAAGACTTTGCAGTGATTTTATCAACATCGGCATTTGACGTAGCGTACATCGGTCACGATAACACACTTGCTGTAACATCGGGAAATTCAGGTACGAAATGTATCACTATCATCGACATACAAAACCAAAAAATAAAGAAAAAATAACAGTTGATGGTGATTATTTCGGCATAGAAGTAAAAGATCACAATTTTTTTTGTTCTGCAGCAGGGAAAGGAATTCAACTCATCAATCCGCACCACAACTCAACAATTAATATAATCCTCGATGAAATACCAAGGAAATGTTATGTGGCAATATTTGGTGACAAAATATACCATACAAATAACCAACTGAAAACCGTAAAATGTTATGACTTACAAGGAGCAGTAAAATGGAAATTTCAGAATGAAAGTGTCCTGAAGTGTCCATGTGGTGTCTCCGTAGACAATCATGGTAACGTGTACGTAGTAGGAAATTCCACGAACAATGTTGTAGTAATATCTGCTGATGGACAACGACACAAAGAAATAATTTCAGCCAGTGAAGGTCTTTCTCTTCCTTGTTCTCTTGACTTCAATATAAATACAAATCAGTTACTTGTCGCCAATTTATTGGATAAACCAATGATTTTCACAAGGACTTGAACGAATTAAAAAGACTGAACACACGTTATTAATTCGTGTTAAGTTGAAATAACTCGGCATCAATGAAAGCCTATTTTTTTATTTTTATTCTATTATTTGGCAAAATGATAAATGATATGATGATTTCCTGAGGTATTCATGTGGTACCTCTCTAGATAATGATTTTAATGTTTACGTTGTATGTCTACAATTCAGTGGATGTGTCTGCTGTATGACAACAATACATATAGTTAGTAACAGCCAGTGATGATCTTTGCAATCCTCTGTTTCTTAATTGTTACAGAAATATAAATCAGTTTCTAGTTTCCAATCTTTATAAAACATTTACTTTGACTTGAATATTGATCAATTAAACGTTAAAGTCATATGAAAATTTAAATAACAAAAAAATGAGATATGTTTTATATACTTGAATGGCTAAGCTTTACTTTAAAAGAAGTGAACGTGAACTTGTTTAACAAGAAAACTCTTTACGTTTTCAAAATCTTCATAAATGTACCGATATTGAATTATTGACTTCCCATACACTAATTCCCCCATATGCAGTTACCTTAACTACAATATTTGTTCTTATAACTTCGGCCACCACACAGCGCAAATGCAAAGGGGAAACCATGATGAAAGAATGTAAACAAACACGTTCTTGAAGGTAAATAGTAATAACGGATTCTTAGCAGGGATGGGGTAATTGAAAATGTAATGAAAATTAAGTGTAATGCATTACAATTTCCATGTAATTGAATGTAATGTGTAAATTAACATTTTTTTTAATTACATGTAACATGTGTAATGGTAATTTAATTAATTACATTTAAAAAACATGTAATGCTCAATTACTTTTGAATTACATGTACTTTATTGGTGTTAAAGATAAGGATTTGTGTTTAATAATATAAATTGTAAAATTATATTTATTTTTCAAATATTGATATCACATACTTTTTTAATATATGAAAATCTGTATTTATTCTGAAGTTTTTATATTATTTATTTGACCTACATCATGTACATACATGACAGAATTATTTTGAATAGTCTTATAATTAAAAATTTTAAAAAAGTGTGGATCAAATATTTGTGTTGTTCAGTTTTTAAGAAAGATCTTTTAAATAAATAGATTGAAGTAATTAATCACCTTGTAAAACAAAAAGAAAAAAATGTGTCACTTTGAAATATTTCCAAGATACTTCATTTAGAATTTAAAATCACTGCACACAATCATTTTGTTAAATTAATATACACAAAAGGATTTTAAAAATAAGAATTAACAGCTGTAAAAACAAACAGCAACTAATCAGATAAAAATGTCCAGGGGCAATGCCACTATTACATGTATTTCATCTAATTAGCAAAATATTGCTAATATTTAGACATTATATACATCATGTACATTGCTTGTAATAAAACAAATTTTCAATATTGTGACAAGCACACTTTTTAATATTTTATAGTAAAAACATTTTGTTTAATTTATTTATAATTTCTTTATTGAATTATGTTTAACTTGAATGACTACATTAATGAAGATAATTTAATTATAAAGTCATTAACAATAAATTAATCATTTACATCAAAAGTCAAAAATAATTTCTTTATTTTTGTTGAATCATATCCTTTTGCTTATTAAAGATTTAAAATAAGAATGATTTCAATTTAAATGAAATGATTACAAATATCTGAAAACAATCATAGTATATACATTATGGGATTTTCTCATGTTTAAAGGCTTTCATGTAGCAAAAAAAATGCCTATATATCCACTCCAAATGAGTATTTTGGGATAGTTGTCTCATTGGCAATTATTCACATCTGTTTACTTTCAAATAAAAAACATTCAATTCCAAATTAATTGTGAACCCTCTGAAGTTCTCATTCTTGGACTACATAGAAATTAGTAGACAATTAAATTATATAACAATTTCATATAACAACTGTAGAAAAGTTCGAAATTATTTTCATTTGATAATATCATCTGCATAAATTATATGTTTTCAGGTAACAATAGGAATAAGAAGAGCAGGATTTCTATTTTGAGGATTTACATGTATGGGACACAGGACTATTTGACTTGATTTTACTTTAACTTGGACTTTTAAACAATAATACTCTTAAATTATTTAAAATATTTTTTACATATGTTTCATTTTAACACTATTTTCATGACTGTATTTATTTACCATTTACATGATTAAATAAACGTTTATTTCTAAACATTTTTTATATTTTTAAATATACAATGGAAACACTCAACCATTTTATATTGATAACGTGGGGTAAATGTGCATGAGACAATAATGCTGTTGCAATACAATAAAACCCTGAGTTTCATAGATGCGCTCGCATATTCATAGGGCTTTAGTGGTTGATTAAATAGGCAATCACTGGAGCGGGACCCTCTTAAGTCAGTCAGCAGCCTCCTAGAAAAGGTAAAGGATCCGTCACTGATATCAGGCATATACATGTACGTACTATACAAATGTGGACATAAACTGTTCAGAGATGTAAATACTCAACTTGATGGTCTTTAATGATTTATTAGGTGTGAAGGACTGAAACAGAAAGGTTTTAGAATCGTTCACTTCTAGACATAGTGAGGTATCATTGGGGTCTCTCAAATGGCCTATCATGACTTGACTTTTCACTGTTTTTCTGAAGTTTGGTATCCCCTGCACCTAAATAAATAATTTTCAGTAGTCTCTCTTTTTTCATACTTTTTTGATGAAAAGTCTAAACTAATATTCAAATTCGAAAAAAGAAAACTAAGCAACTGGAACCCACAACATACAATTGATATCAGGTGTTCTGGAAGAGTAAGTAGATCTAGTCCGAGATTACTCTGACGTCCGACGGCTGTTTTGCCAGACAAGCTGGGACCGTGGGACGTCAGAGCTTGTCCCATATCAAAAAGTGGATATTTGCCCACCCAAAATAGATGCGCTGCTTTATCGCTTCTGGAGCCGACTGAGGGCCTCGGAATTATATAAATCGGGTAAGTTTCACCTACCTGCCAACCTGTATTTTCTCATAATTAGACAGTTTTCACAGTGACCCGTCGATTTAAACATTTTGTCTTTCATTTTCAAAGATTATCACGTGACCACGAGAAAACAGTGCAAATGACCAAAATGTAACACCTCGCTCAATTTCGATGCAAGTTACCTAAATGTCCGAGAGCTTCCGATTGTTATCGTGGTCGGAACTAAATGCTACTTACTGATCTCCTGTAAAGGAGGTAAAAACACGTGGTTGCTTCTAAATGTTAAACATTGATCTCTTATAAAGGAGGTAAAAAAATATAAATATTTGCATATTTGAGTCTCGAGGCCACGAACTCTCTCGTAACTTGACGTCCATTTGAAAGTGAAAGTCAAAATGTTTAAATCGACGGGTCACTGTGAAAACTGTCTAATTATGAGAAAATAAAGTTTGGCAGGTAGGTGAAACTTACATAAATGAAGATATAAATGAAAAATGAAGAGATGGAAGTCCGATTTATATAATTCCAAGGCCCTCAGTCGGCTCCAGAAGCGACAAAGCAGCGCATCTATTTTGGGTGGGCAAATATCCACTTTTTGATATAGGACAAGCTCTGACGTCCCACGGCCCCAGCTTGTCTGGCAAAACAGCCGTTGGACGTCAGAGTAATCTCAGAATAAAGTAGATCCTGCTCATAGTGTAGTATTAGGAATGAGATGTCCTGATGCCCTTTTCCTATATATTTAATCACATGATTTTGCAAATTATTGCAATTGAGTGCTTTTAGAATAGAGTAAAATGTGTGAAAAATTATTATATTGCAGAAAAATCGGTACACAGCTATATGAATGGTATGATTCTAATTAAACTAATGATCCTGTGTCCAAGCTTTGATTTCTTGTAGATTGGTGTAAAATAAAAATGTGGGCCAAGCATTAATACCAATGCAAGAAAACAGGATCAACAAAATCAGAGTTAGACATTCATATGCCATTTTCAAAGTAGACCTTAGACATTTTGTTAATGCTTTAAATGGTCATATATCTCTAACATATATTAAAAATTGGATGTACTAGGCATTGGTCATTCCTATTGAATGTTAATCAGGTTGGGGACAACTAACCAAATGAGGAACTGTTCCCCAAATGAGTAACAATCCCTCATTTGAGAAATCAATTTGTAATGCTAAAAAACATTTTTTTCTTAACTGAGTTATTTCTTAAAATGGCACATATTCATGAAAAATGCAGCAACCTTTCATAAAGAAGATTATCCTTATCTTGATTTACTGGAAAGATACAAGCCTATGAAAAAGCAGAAAATTTGACTTTTTTCTAGTCTTCTAACTTTTTTAAAATCCATAATAAAAATGTAGTTCTTTGGAAGAAGTTGTTCCATTTTCTATAAATTAGTGCAATTTTACCTTAAAAGACCCATTTTTAGAAAATTTAGTTTTTAGAACTATGAAATGATTACTCAAATGAGGGATTGTTACTCATTTGGGGAATAGTTCCCCATTTGGCGGGTTATCCGGAACCTGTTAATCTCAAGTTCTCAAGAATTAAACATGCCCCAGGGCCCAGACACACTCAAACATGAATGGTTAGTGTACACCAGGTTGCTTGATATGCATGATAAGGACAGGACAGACATTTATAAACATATACGAGTGTCAACTTCCAACTTGCTTAGTATTTTTTATATAGACAACAAGAACGAAGACTAAAAATCAAGTGTACATTATTGATGCATCAGATTAATATTTGTTGATTGGTACTTTTTAAAATTGACAAGTTGATTGCAGATTAATATTTACTAAATCAATGAATGACTGTAACCGTTACCCCAAAAAAATGGCTTAAAACAAAGATTAACTGAGTGCTTACACTTTGCACTTGCATAGGCTTTTTATCCAGACAATAACTTTTGACTTACCACTTACTGAAATTTTTGAAAAGTTGGGGAAAAGGGGGTACTTCCTGACAACTGAAGTCATTTATATGGACACATTCGTTCATAGATTAAATCAGTTTCATTGTACTACATACATCTGTTACACACTATATATAGCTACAGCATAATTAAATAACTACAGAAAATGTAATACTGAGGAGTTTGAGCAACATGAATAAACAGCTGCGCCATGAACGCATGATACGCCCGACGTCTTGTGTGGAAGTTTTATTCAATAATCATAAATAGTTTCTGAGAAAGTGTTAAGCAATAACCATATATTGTTTTTGAGACACGGCGGGAAATGTGAAACCCCCAACCCTGTTTTTTTTACAAAAAAACTAAATATCACTAAAATAAAATTTTGAATCAAAACCAAAGAGTATACAGATCTTTAGATTAATATAACAAAGAAGTGTGTAAAGTTTTAAGCAATAATCATAAATTATTTTTGAGATACGAAGCGACATGTAAAAAAAAACCCTCCCCTGTTTAACAAAATACTTAATAACTCGAAATAAAGTTTTGAATCATCACCGAAAAGTATACAGATCTTAAGATTAATATAACAAGGACATGTGTAAAGTTATAAGCAATAATCATAAATTATTTTTGAGATACGGCACAACATGTAAAAAAACCCTCCCCCTTTTTTACAAAATACTCAAAAACTCAAAAATGAAATTTTGAATCATCACCAAAAAGTATACAGATCTTTAGATTAATATAACAAAGACATGTGTAAAGTTTTAAGCAATAATCATAAATCGTTTTTGAGATATGGTGCGACATGTAAAAAAAAACTCCCCCATTTTTACAAAATACTCAATAACTCAAAAATAAAATTTTGAATCATCACCAAAAAGTATACAGATATTAGGATTAATATAACTAAAAAGTGTTTAAAGTTTTAAGCCATAAACAAGAATCGATTTTGAGATACGGTGCGACATGCGAAAAAAACACACCCCTGTTTTAGTTACAAAGTGCCGTAACTCAAAAAGTTTTAATCTTATTTTCACCAAAAAGTATACAGATCATTTGACTATCATAAGAAACAACTATGTAAAGTTTCATGAAATTTGGATAAGTCGTTCTCAAGTTACGGTGCGACATGTTTACGCCGGACAGAGAGACGGACAGACGGACGGACAGACAGACGGACGGACGGACACCGGACATTTGTATACCATAATACGTCCCGTCAAAATTTTGACGGGCGTATAAAAACATCAACAAATGACGGTGTCTTCAACCCATCATCATTTTTAAGTAAAATATATAAAATCCTGGTAACATCATCATCCTTCATTGTCTGAATCAATTTCGTGGTAAAAAGCTGTTAAATATGACATAATTTGCTTTATTTTGCGACGAAATAACTCCAAAAACGTTTGAAAAATGTCGAATTTTGACCTCCGGTTGAAGTATTTATTATGTAAACACTACTCAGAGTGTCATATTTATTTATATCTCGACCAATGAAAAGCTTTAGGATGCATTTGTGTCAGTTCCTAGCAAACAGGGGGATTACCCGCGGTTTTTGGGAAATCAACGGAGGGCGTCTTTTGATTTATCATATTTCAGTAACGCAGCACTTATTAAAATACCTATTTTGGCAGTCGTGTGACAAAATGTATTCTTATGAAAAATTAACCTCAAATACTGATGGATGTTAAGTTGTTTTAATAAATTTATTGTCTGAAGCCCAGGCTATGTTTTTGTTTACACGCTGTTTACAGCGCCACCTCGAAAATTTTAGATTATCTCCCCTTTCCCGCGTGACCACCGGAAGAAGCTCTTCAATGTCACTGGCTTTCCCACTGGTGAATCTTTGTGTTTTGTTTAATAATTTATTAAATGAATATAAATATTGTATTAGTTGATATATTCAGTATTTAACATCTTAAAACTTATCAGTGAAATTTTATTATATACAAAGTATTTCGTATAAAAGTAGTTAAAACTGTAAAATATCGATTCTTCGATGCGAAATGATCAAAATGAATAGACATTAATTCTAGTACTTCAGTCCTGGAAAGTTTGACTTAAGTATTCTAACATATATTCATGTGTGATGCTTACATTCAAACAACGTCTCAATCTACTACTACTATTCAACATTCAACAAGCAACAAATACGCTCTACTATCATTGTTCAAATTGTCAACCTTTACACTTAAGGACATCCGATACAGTTTCTTGATATAATGTCATTTTATAATTTTGAAATATGTTTTAGGTTTTGGCGTTATACAATAAAAAAACAAAATAAAACATAGGTCACCGTGCTTGTTGTCGAGAAAATTGAAGCTGAAAATTGGGGATTTGAGCAATTTTGTAAAACAGTTAGGCAATGTTATAAAATCTTTGGAGCAGATATTCTTCGTCGTAAATTATTAAGATCGGGTTCAATCTGAAGCTGTGATAAGTGACAATAAGGAAAAAAAATAAATCATTACACGAATAACTATGAAATTATTCAAGCCTTGCTTGACATTGCGGACCAGATGCTGAAAGTGGTATTTTTCTAAACCTAAAAAAATGGGAAAAAAGTGTTTCTGAATATGTCATTTTTATCATTTTTCTGCATAAACTACATTTTGTCATGCTTTCTCCAAATCTCAAATAAAATATTTAGGTCACCGTGCTGGATTCCATGGTAATCGCGATTTTTCCTAAAATTTGCGTCACCCCTTTGTAACCTCAACGTTAGCGCTAAAGTGCACGACGTCGCAGGCAGACAATTTTGACGTCATCGCTTCAAATTACCGCGGACATTTTTCAAATGTATATGTATTGCTTGTAAAGTACTATCTATAAATTGCTTACATTATTTTCGGAAATAAAATCATGTGAATAACAAATGTCTCTCTGTGTTTGTGGTCTAAGTGAGAAGCATCTCAAGAATAGTTATTACGGAATGTTGCTAATTTATTTTTACGGCTTTCAAAAATTAAAGACTGGGCAATTTAGAACATGACATACGTGTACATATATAGTACACACTCGTATATTATTTCATACCGTATGTTGATCTCTAGATGTTGTTCTTTTTTTTTTTTTTTGGTTGGCTGCTGACTCATTAAAATTAAGTCCTAAAAATCCTTTTATTCAGGTTTTTATCACTGAGAAATCCGTTTTTGTTGATACGAATTAAACGTTTACGTCGTTTGGTCAGTAATCAAATTTGACGCAGATTGCAATTTGAACTAGAATTTACATTAGGACGTAAAACATTTCGAATGCGAATAAAACTCGAATTAGTAAATGCGACTCGAAGTCGAATTACGTGTAAACTCAATATTATCCTGCAAACAGAACTTCTTTCTTTGGACATAAATTGCAGCACATAAATTAGGCCGTTACTTTTCTCGTTTAAGTTGTTTTACCTTGTCATTTTTGACCTTTTATAGCTCACTATGCGGTATGGGCTTTGCTCGTTGTTGAATACTGTAAGGTGACCTATAGTTGTTAATTTCTGTGTCATGTTTGTCTCTTGTTGAGAGTTGTCTAAATGGCAATTATACCACATCTTCTGTTTTATGTGGTCAGAAAACAAACGCAAAATATTGCAAAGGAGAATCATCAATTTGCTAATGAATGCTTTTTGTCCAGACAGAGAAACTATAACTTTGAAATTTTTGATTTGGCACAAACTGAATTTATAGCGAGAGGACTGGATATATTACGATTAGTTGCGATTAAAATCATTCTCTCATACATGTAGCGTAATTTTATTTGTAAAATAACTGTATATTTTTTTCACCACAGCGCGTACATAAAATAGCGCACGTCCATTCTCCTGGCTGTCCTTCCGGACTTCTGGTAATTGGATTTTTCAAGTGGACCATTCTTGTCAACTTTCTATAAAACTGAAATGGTATGGACAATTCGAAAATCAGTGCATAACAACTATTCTTTTAAAGAGTTATGCCATTTGGAATATTGATTATATTGGAAATATTTCTGTCATTCCGTCATTTCTTTAATATATTTATAAAAAGAATAAAGAACAAAATAAACAGCTGCGCAACGAGCGCATGATACGCCCTTCGTCTTATTAAAAAAAACACCATTATACATGTTTTTAAAATAACACGGGGGTTGTACGGGAAATCATATCCTACCTCATTCATTATTCTTGCTCAATAGGACGTTTATATATCACAACATGTTGTATATGATCCCCAAATTGAAGCTCAATAAAAATTCTAGAACTCAAAAAAGAATTAAAGAATCATCACGAAAAAGTATACAGATCTTAAAAATAATTTAACTAAAAAGTATGTGAAGTTTTATGCAATAATTATAAATAGTTTCTGAGATACGGGGCGGCATTTGACTCCCCCCCCCTTTTTTGTCATAATAGTTATTAAAGGTACCATGATTCTAATTTAGTACGCCAGACGCGCGTTTCATTTACATAAGACTCATCAGTGACGCTCATCTAAAAAATATATGAAGCCAAACAAGTACAAAGTTGAAGAGCATTGAGGATCCAAAATTCCAAAAAGTTGTGCCAAATACGGCTAAGGTAATCTATGCCTGGAATAAGAAAATCCTTAGCTTTTCAAAAATTTCAAAGTTTGGTACACAGGAAATTTATAAAAATTACTACACTATTGATATGCATGTCAACACCGAAGTGTTGACTACTGTGCTGGTGATACTCTCGGGGACGAAACGTCCACCAGCAGTGGCATCGACCCAGTGTTGTAAATAGTTATCAAAGGTACCAGTATTAGAATGTAGTACGCCAGACGCGCATTTCGTCTACATAAGACTCATCAATGACGCCCATATCAAAATATTTATAAAGCCAAAAAAGTACAAATATGAAGAGCATAGAGGATCCAAAATTCCAAAAAGTTGTGCCAAATACGGCTAAGGTACGGTTTCGTCTACATAAGACTTCTCAGTGACGTTCATATAAAAATATTTATAAAGCCAAACAAGTACAAAGTTGAAGAGCATTGAGGATCCAAAATTGCAAAAGGTAACTCAGTAACTCTTAAATCAAATTTTGAATTATTCTCAAAAGTAAATACAAATCTTCAGATAAGTATAACTAAGAAGTGTGTAAAGTTTTGAACAATATTCATCAATCGTTTTCTAGATACAGCGCGACCTGTGAAAAAACGTTTTAGTTACAAAGTCCTGTAACCCAAAAAGTTCACCAAAAATGATACAGATCTTTTGACCATCATGACTGATAAAAAAAAAAAAGTGTTCAGTTTAATGATAATATGATGTACATATTTACAACGAACAAACGGACGTTTGCATTTTTATAACATTTAACGTCCTGTCAAAATGTTTACGGGTGTATAAACATATTGTTTGCTATTGTCTTTTGTTAAATAAAATACGTACAACGTGGAGGAAAAAGGAAATTTGTTATTTTATAAAAGTTGTATCATTGTTTATATTAGCGGCATACCATTATATTTTTACATAAATAAATTGAATAAATAGTTTAGAAAGGAAATTGACTTCTTCGTGTACATACATTTTCGATATTTGTTTTAAAATTGCATTGGTTTCCTGTGCTGTAATACAATGTCAGACAATCGGATCCGGATCAAATCATGGATGATGAATGATAATAAAATTTTAATTGACATCAATGATATAAGTAACACCAAAAGGGTCAGTCGTCTTGAGATTGCTCACTGTACGATATTTGTTGAAGATCTCAAAGAAACAATAATGTTTTGTATTTCTTATTACTGATGTTATTAGACTGTTATCTTGTTAGAATCAAATGGACTGACATATATTAATGGCGAAGAAATTAGCATGCGGGAGAAACAGAAATTGGAGCATCGAAATTCCACATTACGTTTCGTCTTACAGAAACAGACACGCATTGTGTCTCGCAAAAAGTGACATTTTGCGGGAATTCAAACGCTTATTGTCGCGCCAAGAGTAAACTCCCTTGAAACTGTATCGAATGCCCTTAAACATTTCTACAAAATCATTTAATACATTTATTACCAAAGCTAGGCTTATATTTCACGAAGAATGTAAATAACAGTATTGTCTTCATGTATTTGTTTTACAAAATGTACGTTAAGTAACATGATTGTATTTTCATCGCTGTCACAAAGTTATAGTACCATTTATCACATTGCCAAAAAAAAGATAACACCACAGAAATAAAAGTTTCTTTTATACCGGAATACCGAGTGTGTAGTATTTTCATAGTTTGAAACACATTTGACATTTAAGTCAGCATGTAAATCATTGTTTTACTCTTAGTATTTGCGACAAGTAAATGATTTGTATTCCTATTGTACTCAAGACAATAAACGTTGGAAAGACCATCCCTGGTGCTAAGTATTTCTTTGTGTTGTTGTCCATCAGCAGATAGAACGACTACATTGTTAGATGCATTACCTACCACGTACACGTTCCCATCATTGTCGACAGAGATACCACGTGGACTATTCAGGACACTTTCGTTCTTAGATATCCATTGAACTGTGCCTCGTAAATCATAACATGTTACGGAGTTTGTGTGATGATTTGTATGGTAAATTTTGTCACCAAGTGTTGCAATACTACACAAATCAGGAACATTTATTACATCTCGGACTATGTCAAATATGAGATAATTGTACAGACTTCTCAATTTAATTCCTTTCCTGCCAGTCGAAAAAAATACTTTATCATCTTTTATTGCAATGCCGCTAAAATGAGAATCAACTGCTATTTTTTTTTATTTGTTTGTCTTGTACATCAATTATTCTAATACATCGCCTTCCTGACATTCCTGAAGTTACAACCAGTGTGTTGTCTTTGCAGTTGTAAGCAATGTCAAATACATAAATAGGCGTTTTGACTTCAAAATCTTTTGATCCATTATGGTTGAACACTCTAACACCTGGGTTATGGTAATCAGCAAACGCCATTCTACCATCTGGTAACATGCAACAACCACGAGTGTCTTTTCCCATAGTATTTATATTTTTGCGGTGCTTCGGATTTATTTGATCAATCGACTTGGATGATACGCATGGCATCATTATTTGTGCTTGTTTGTTTTTCCTACTCGTGATGACTACATCGCTCAGTCTTGTCTCAATTTTTACTTCTCTTTTAATTCTTTGATATGGTTTACAAAACCTTTTATAGCAGCATTGACATTGTACGACAGGTTTCTATCATTTTAGTTTTCGCTGTCAATCACCGACTGTATGACTTCGTCTTTACTTGCGACTTTTTTTTCTAGTTCCTAAATGGCAATAAATGTCTGAAGTTCTGTAGCATGTTGCTTGATATTTTGAATGTTTTTTTAGATATTCAACAATCTCACCTTCATTTTCCTTCAATAAGTTTAGTAGTTTGCTGATAACCTTTCTTTCGTTTTTTTTTGGTTGTATCTAATTGTTCCATTATTTTATCTTCTATTTTGTCTAAATGGCTGTCAATTGCAATACGCATTTGTTTGATTTTTTTGTTCAATCTGCTTTTTTTTTCGGATAACCTCTTCAAGTTTTGTTCTTTGTTATTACAAAGGTTATTGATATTATCTGAAAGGTCTGTTAAGGATTGTTCTATTTCGTAAAATGCATTTGAAAAGTTCGTGATTTGAACGATATCAGCCAATATGTCGAAGTCTCAACATTCAAGGTGATTTTCTACAAAACAACTACCACAGCAGAGACATGCATGCTTTATGCAATATATTGTGTACTTCTCATTATGTTTGCCACAGTTTTGTGAGATTTTGACAACATCACTTGGTAATTGTTGGTAACCACTTATTGCTACGGTATCATGATTTCGTGATCCCTGAGAGAGACTGTGGTGGTCTTTGCATTCAGCACAAAGACCTTCGTCACATTCAAAACACTAGAGTATGGCTGGTTTAGTTATACAACGGATATCACATACATGTATACCGCAAACTGGAGTTGACGACGCCATAGTAAACCAAAACTGAAACAAATACAATCTTATTAATAATGTTAATAAAACGGTTTTTTTTAGTTTCAAATCTCAAGAAAAAAAACCAATGTATTTAAAACTTTTACACTAGAAATATTTTGGGCTCTTTATAGCTTGTTATTCGGTGTTAGCCACTGTCCCGTATTAGAGGCCATACCTTGACCTTTTATGAATAAAAACCAAGTAGTCAGGACCAGTGACCAATATCCATGCACCCGATTGGTATAACACAGCTCATATATTATGTACCTCCCAAATACAATCGCAACTGACAAGCCTTCTGCATGTTCAAAATGTCCATTGTAATATCCTATTTGTTAAAGTAACTACTAAGTAATTGTTAACATTGCAAATACATACATTATGCATGTGAGGGTTCTTTCAATATACATGTACAAAATGTTCTTTACCAAAATATGCTCTGTTAAATGCTGTCTACATGTAACCCTTGCCTGTGCCCAGTCAAGCACCTCATTATTGTTCTATGATATTTTTTTGTATTCTTGAAATTCATTTTTGTTAGTATGCTTTGTCTTTAGATGTGTGCCTTTTTTGTTTCTTTGTTACATATGACGTGGCCCTGTACTTATACATTCCGTCACTGTTTTATTTAATGATAATATTTAAATTGTTATATTTTATTTTTGCTAATATGCTTTGTCTATATCCCTGTTTGTATTTAAAATTCAAATGAACAATAGAATATACCTTTATACCTTAAAATATGAAGCAACATTTCTGCCCTAGCCTCCTGTTGATCCCAATTTATTAGAGATTTAAGAAACAAATATCTACTTTTCCCAATAATGAACGATTATTGTATATATATTTGAGGAATGGATATGATGTAAATATTTTTCGATTCTTTTCAAAGATTTTTTGGCAGCTGTTGTAAAACACGTGCTCAATTTATCGTTTGAGACTGTTTGAAATAATGAATTTATGAGTTTTTCGTAATCCATGTATTTATGATGAGTTTATCGCTAATTATGTTTAATTTCAGAGATAGTCCGTTTGACCATGTTTGTATTCATTTTACACACAAATGTCACGTGATGACGTCAAAATATATATTTATTGTGAGATCAATACATCATCGTCTGTATAAAAAACATAGACTTTAAACAAAATCATCTTAATATTGGATTTCATCAGAGACATAGTAATCAGCGTGTGTATAGAATAATGTCTCGTGATATGTTTTTTTTCATCAATCTATATACATTGAAACAACAACTAACACAGAACTCGCCTATGTGTGGTGGTTTTCTAATTTGCGTATTATCCAAATGCTTGTTAGAATAAAAACAAAGAAAAAAAATAATATGCGCCTTTCAAATCAACAAAATATATCATCTAATGAATTTAAATCACAATTTAGGAAAACATAACGAAAAGTTGAATAATATATAATTTGAAACGTGCTGAATAATAATTTAAGTAAATATAAGACGGGTTTATGGAAAAAATGTTTGATGTGTTAATATAGTTTAATTATCAGCAGTATCGTCTGTCCGTCTGAAAAGAAATTACACAATTATATATTGACTAGTTTAAAACAAAAGACAACAAAAAATAACAAACGAAAAATAAAAATTAACGTATCACAATATAATACAAGCTACATATATAATATTGTCAAATATATTAAATCTGAATAAATTTGTTTTGTACATTTTTTTAAAACAATTATTGGATTTCATTTGAAATGTAATATAAAACTCATTTCTAGATATTCAAACACAGACGTCACGCAACATATCTAGGTTTTGTCAAATAATCCATCAATCACATTAAATAACAAAGCTTTTATATATTGGTGAGTTGTATTTTTATTTGACCACGCTAAAAAAAAACTAGAGATAGTTTGGCCCGTCTGAGTTTTAATAATAAAAGCATTATAACAGCCAAAATCTCATTGGTTATTAAAGAATCCAAAATACGAAATTAAAATTATGCTATATGTTTTATAATTAGAAACTACATGTATGTGTGTGATCAAATATGTTAGCATATGTTGTTAATTTCAGTATATATTATAATATACAACCAGCATTTGTTTTGCTGTCAGTAAGATATCATCAATATTGATCATCAATACTGATCAGCCATATGTGATTTTGTGTTGCTTACATTGCAAACAATTATCTATATGCTCTAAATTACACATGCATACATGTAGTATGCAATAAAAAGTGAGTGATGATTTGTTTATTTTAGTTTGTTATCCCAATTTTGTTTTTGTCCATAGATTTAATAGTTTTGAACAGCGGCATACTACTGTTGCCTTTATTTAATATGATGGAAAACGTTACAAACTAATCTTGAAATAATCAACAGGCAGATCGTTTAACTTGTAAAATCCTTAAACTAAGACAAATTGCAATATGCTCAAAACAACACAAACCTACATGTGTAATAGAAAAGGAAAAAAATGAGCGATAAATTAATGACGATTTGAAGATTTCGAAAAAAATTCGGAAAAAAATAATTAACCAGGCCTAAAATTTGACAACTTCATTTCAAACGCCATTACTGAATCATGTTCTTTCAATTCTAAACTCGAAATATCAGATTGAGCCGACATTCCAAACAGGTTCGTTTTGTTGGTATTTTTTTTTATAATCATGCTAAGTTTGTTTTTAAATTGTAAAATTTCTCAAGCGTTAGTGCATATGTTTTAAGTTAAACAAACTGTTTTAAAATATCTACTAGTATGCATGTTTATCTTTTTATGTGTGTCTCAAGCAGTCTACATCGAATTGTCGATTCGGGACAACAATGCAATTAACAGTTAATGTATCAACAAACCGAAACAACCTTGAATCAAAAACGAATACAGCAATTCAAAATCAAAGTAATTTTTTGTAACATTAAATGGAATTATATGAAACTTATAATAGAATAAAATTAATATCATTGAAGGTCTGGGTCATATAATACCCGATGAATATATTTTTAGGTACAAGAATGAGCTTTAAAATCTTACTTCAATGTATTCTGTTCAGCCTGATTTGTATCGTCTTCTGTGTTCACCAGGGATCCTTAGTTTTATTATTTAGTCAAAAGGAATTGCAATCAAACAACGAATGGTAAGGCTCTAAAATTATTATAAAGATAAAAAAAAAAAAAAGAGACCAATTTAGGTTAACACTACAGTGTTGGGCATTTTAAATATAAAACCATGTTCAATAAGCATGTTCTATATAAGGGAATATCTGTACTAAGCCAGGGACATGCCAATTGTTTTCAATTCTTTTGATGTGTTTGGGCTTTGATTATACCATAATAAAGGACTTTCCGTCTGGAATTTTCATTTCAATCCATGGTTATTTATAAATAAACTCATCATACATACCAGGATTCAAATTTAAAATTTACGACAGACGCGCGGTTCGTCTTCATGCGAAGACTCATCAGTGTCGCTCGAATAAAAAAATGTTAAAAAGTCAAATGAAGTACGAAATTGTAGAGCATTGAGGACCAAAAATTCCTAAAAGTTTAGCCAAATACAGCTAAGGTAATCTATTCCTGAGGTAGAAAAGCCTTAGTATTTCAAAATTTCAAAGTTTTGTGAGCGGTAAATTTAAAATTATGAGTCAACACAGAAGTGTTGACTACCGGGCTTCTGATACCCTCGGGGAAATAAATCTCCACCAGCAGTGGCATCGACCCAGTGGTTGTAAATCAACTCATCATAGATACCAGAATTATTTTACTTTTTTTCAAAAATAATTGTATTAAATTGGGCTAACAAAGTAGGAAAGTTATTGTTGGTAAAACTGAAATTAGGTTAACAAATATCCCTAAGGATATTTATAAATCAAATATTATGGTTTCACAGTCGATATAATAATGTTGTATCACATTGCGATCGTTAACCGTCAATAATTACGAAAATGTACAATTGTAAATTAAAGCTTATTATTGTTTTTGCACTGCTACTATGATTATTATATTAATATATATATTTGCAGGAGATCGGTTACTCTGTTAATCGTTCTGTTTCCATATTTTGCCTCTTTTGTATCGAAAGTATGGACATCTTCGTTTTCAACAGGCCACAAATGGAAGGAGTGGCCAAACAAGCAATCACTTTTATTGGTAAGATTTAATTTTAACATGACCGCTATATAGTTCATTGCTTGTTATATGTTATTTTTATTCATAAGTGTATATATATCATTTAAAAAAGGAACTTATATTGTTTACCCGTTAAAATTTGCGCATTCGACTATATGCTTGTTTGTTTCTTTTTTTAAATAAAGAACAGTATGCTGAAAAAACTCCTTCAAGTAGGATGTCAATTTTCACCGTCCTGATTGTTTGAGTGGTAGAATTTCTTTTTGGCGAAAACAGCAGAAAGAACAACAACAGGCAATCCTTGTTATCTTAGATCAAAGTTGATCGGAACTTGCCACTTGTTTAGTTTGAAAATACATGCTAATCAACTACAAAGACCACTCTTTAACCGAGGCTCCTTTATACACTTTTCAAGTATATAAATTAGATAATGTACATGTAGATTTAGCTACTAGTATTATCAATCGCAAGACACTCATACTTTTGACTATGCGTTCAATGGAATAAAGAAGAATTTTGCTGGCATATTGAATATTCAATAATGACACGCATGATCCTAATTGTTTCTAACAGGGAGCGTTATATTTTCAACTTATTTAAAAATGAGACATATATTATTCTGCAGTTTAAAAAAATGGGTCATTATATATCTAATTTATTGAGCAATCAATTAAATATTAGGAGTCTCTAGATATATTCCATTGATGGAACTTATTACCTAGAATTATGGTCTTTTATTAGATATATAAAGACAATTTTCCGACTACGATACATTCAGGGTTGTTCATACAAGTCGCGTGCAGTCAATTCAAATCTGTTCAATTGATATTGTGACTGCTAAGTAGTTAGTACACAACAATAACATACTGAATCATGAAGAATGAGAAAAGGAATAATCAAATCGTATGCTTAATCTTGTCAGGTGAGTCCTAGATGAAATAATCGTTTGAGACTGATATCCATTTACTACTAATTGGCACAAGTAACAAATAAACATAATTGTTATAATATTCAGAATTTTGTTTGTTATTCAAAAGGTTAATGTTTTAAGGGTGTTATATTATCCATTGCTCAGAGTTACATGCAGACAAGCTTGTTTTTGAGATATCTGTGGAAAATACCAGGATTTCTGTTGTTAGGTGTGTTACACTCAGGATTGATCTTTTCCATGTGTACCACTGGAATGGTAGGTTAACTTCATTTAATAACATTTTATAACATGTATGATCACATTATCAACAGTTTAAATATAATGTAATTAATTTACATAACTGTATTAGATTCTGTCCCGTTTTTCAGTTATCTTAGACTAGTTTTATTATTTTTGACAGTGTTTTGTTGTATGCACAATATGACAAATGGAATGTTTTTTTAGCAAGTATTACATATGAAACATATCTTTTTTTGGAAGAGTAAATATATCTCTCTGTGCCATTTCGATCATACACACATGTAGCTCATCGCGTATTTACATAGTTTATATAACTACTCTTTTCCAGAATAAGACCTACAGTATGAAAACTGCCATTAGTAAAAATAAACACGACAGAAGACCAAAATCTAAGATACACGAAAGAAAGACAAGGTTGATGATTGATTGATTGTAAAGTGTTTAGAACTGATAACAAATAATTCTTTGAAAGATTCAGTAGCTAGAGTTTATTACTAGTTTTGATGTCAGTTTCTATATTTTATTGCTGTATTACGGTTTCAGATACTAAAGTATTGATTGATATTGTTTTGTTTCAGAAGACCATTACTAGCTGTTGTCGTTACATACAGCATCTGTTGGTTTTAGTTTTCATAAGCTGTGTCATTTATTGTTTTGTATTGCTGGTGATAACAAACAGAATATCGGTAGAAGAAGCTGGCATCATGTGTCTCTTTCTGGTGATGATATCAATAATTATTTCTCCGATCTTACAAAGACGTTTTCATACAACAGATAACAGAGGAACTCAGAATTCCGCTATATTGTATATCATTTTGAAGATGCTTACCTGTGTGTTTTTGCTTTACATTCTAAAACAAAAAAGTGATACAAACGAATTATTATCATTGAGATTATTTTTTGAGACTTTATTTTTACCGAACGCTAAAAGTCTTTACTTTTGTGTTTCAATCTTACTTAGCTCGTGTCTTTGTCAGTACGTTAAGTTTTTCAATGTTAATTCTAAATCTGGTAGATGTGTTGTTCATTTACCGATGTATGTGTCGTCTATCATAGTATCGTTCATACTAGTATTTATGTGTTCGTCAGTAATAAATGTATCTCACATTACATGGGCTTGTAGTATCGGTACACTTTCTCAAGGAATTGAAGTGGGAGCAAATAATACTGCATTCTATGGAACTCTCGCAGGACTATTAATTGTTCCGTTGTTATTGGATATATTGAATGATAGAAGTATACAGTGTAATGATTGTAGTATGTATGAAGCCGTTTTGATATTGCAACATTTAATCAGTAGAACTTTCAATACAATGGAGACACCAACATGCAATAAGTCGACTGACAACAAAAGACGAATCTTTGTCTGTACTACAATGCATCAGGAATCATCACTAGAAATGGACAAATCACTGGCTAGTATACGGAATATTTCAGATTCAAACCTTTTGAAAAGAGAGCATATTGTTTTTGAATCTCATATATTCTTTAATAATGGTGCTGATGGACAAACTATAAAGCAATTTGGTCTTCAGTTAATGAGTTTAATTGAAAACCAATTTATAACAAACAATAACCAAGGTGTCATGCTATTTACGCCATACGGAATACGGTTTTCCTGGGAAGTAAACAAAACAACACCATTGTTTGTTCACTTGAAAGATGTTTCTAAGGTCAAGGCGAAAAAGCGTTGGAGTCAAATAATGTATATGGAGTATATCTTAAACTATCGTACGTCTAACTTTTGGAGGTACTCTAACAATTTCCCAATGAGACCACCTTACGCAAGTTTACTTTCTATAGATACATTGAACTCGCCTGAAGAGTTATACGAAACCGCGCAACATGATTTTACACTTCTAGATAATTATTGTAAGCCGTTAGTAAAACAAAATGAGATTTATTGTGTTGACACAGAATCGACAGAAATATCTGTAGCCGATACGCGCGAAAATGAAAAGTGTTCAGATAGAAATGAATCATTTAACATTATTCACACCATAAAAGACTCACAACAATTGCACCACGAACAGGATAAATTTGGTTATGATAATTACATCCTTGCAACTGATGCTGATATGACGTTTACGGATACAAGTATATTGAAAGTTTTACTCATGTGTGAATCAGACCGGACTGTTGGGGCTGTCTGTGGTCGAACATATCCTACAGGAATTCAGTATCCTCCAATTGTCTGGCTGCAGATGTTCGAATATGCTAAAGGTAAAATATGTGCAGAAACATGAATACTACTCAATAAAAGAGGGACGAAAGATACCAAAGGGACAGTCAAACTCGTAAATCTAAAACAAACTGACAACGCCATGGCTAAAAATGAAAAACACAAACAGAAAAAAACAATAAAGTAGTTTTTTGTAAACCGAGTGATTGGCTCATTGACATTATTTGTAATGTCGAAAAATTTTCTGTTGATATTTAAAAATCAATTTCCCTTTCTCAACTGCATTTCTCATTTACTAAATACACAAAAAACTATTAATAATGTGATAAATCTCGATCGATGATTGATATTCGAAAACAGATTTCTTAATTTCATTTCGACTGTAATGTCCGGTTCCTAAAACGTTACATTTCCTGAACGTATTGTTTTTACCGAATCTTTCAAACACAATTATAATATACAAAAAATTTCAAAATAAAAATAAAATATAAGGTAATTAATAGATGAACTTAAACAGGAAAGTTTTCTATTTATGTCTTGAGCATAGTTATTTTCATCACTTCTACTCAGGTCAGAATAATAAAAAAAGCAATTTTGAATTATCTCCTTTTGTCATGTTTGTATATACTTCAATAAAAACGCATTTATCAAATCAATTTTATTCAAATACTGATAAAATTTAGTTGTTTTGATTATAAATTATAAAAAAAAAAATGTCAAAATGTTTGTTATAAAATTTAACTATAAAACAAATATAAAAATAAACTTTTTAAAAAAAATCAGTTCTATGAGACATGCTTAAAGTCGCTTCTGATATCATTTTAGACTTTTACTTAAAATTTACAATTCTGACATTTCAGTGAGCTTAATTAATTTTCAACTTTAAAAAAAAACATCAAAAAGCAAGGGAAGTTTCGATTTTGGCATTAAAGTTCAGGTTCATCTGATGATAGATTTTGGACAATTATTTTAGAATAAATACCAGGATTGAAATTTTATATTATATGATGATATTACCCGATACCATGAGCATTGTTTTGTCAAAAACAGCGCCTATTTATGTAACAGAAGTATTCTTCTTTCCAATAATTATCTAAAAGTTTACATTTTAATTTTTTTTTTGTAAAACTGCTATATTTCGGGACCAAAAAGGGGTCTGACTGGACTTACTACTGTGCAAAAGGCGACACATTCATATTAGAAAGTTCAAAACATAAGTTAAAGAATGTAGCAATGAATTTTTTTATTGGGAATATAAAAAAACTACAGGGAACATGTAAAGTCCCAACAGTTCCAATGTGATAACGAAATTAATGCATTTACTGACCATCAACAGTACCAACTTTCAATGACTCGGGCAATGATTCCTATTCAGCGCTGCTAGAGACCAATGCAATTGAAATCTCAATCATATTTGAGATGTTAAAGAGCTGATAAAGCCATAAATAATTCAATAGAAAGCAAAACCATGAACAAATAAACCCAGGGCTATCAACAAAAGAGGGTTGAAAAATACTTGAGCGACAGTCAATCTCGTAGATCGAAAATAAACTGATAATGCCATGGCTAAAAAAGAAAAAGACAAGCAGACAAATCATAGAACACAATACACAACACAGAAAACTAAACAAAAAGCAACACGAACCCCACCAAAAACTGGGAGTGATCTCAGGTGTTCTGGAAAGATAAACAGATATTTCTCCATATGTGGCACCCGTCATGTTCCTCATGTCATCAAAAAAGTTCTATTCAATTTGATATTTTATTTCGAAATATTGTACTTTTAGATTTATGGATGAATAAGAGTGCACAGAATATTATTGGTTCAGTTATGTGTTGCCCCGGCTGTTTTAGTATGTTCAAATTGGAAGCTATTAGGGACGTTGTTGCAGAATATTCAGTACCAGTAGGAAACATGGAAGATGTCTTTACAAAAGACAACGGTAAAAAACCTATATTTTTTCTGGAAAATTCTTTTTTCTATAAAAGTATCAGTGACTATTAAACATCATGTTTACGCTAACTTATCGATGTTAAAATCATCTGCTGTCGATGTTCTTATGCTTCAGACATGTATACTTACATCAGCCAGATATTTGGTAAATTTGGTTAAGCAAATTTAAGACCATTAATGGTTCCATATTTTGCTCTTTCTATGTCAGCATTAGGACAATGACAAAAAGTGTAAATAATGTTGTCGTCAAAATTGAATGGTTTGAAACTGCAATCTATGAGATAGAAAACAGTTGCATTTTACATCGAATCTATCAACATTTTTAATGAATCATGACAAATGATAATATACTAACAGCATGTCCAGAGTTTTCTTTTTTTTATGTTTGGGTATAAACAAAATTGCCTGAATACTTTTCATAGATAAAAAAAAAAATATTTGTGAATAACAATATTAAAGTACTGTTGGCCAATACAAAACGATCTATAAATAGACAAAACAACTTTAATTCTTTATAATTCACCGTTCGGTTTTTTGTAGACGAACCGGTATTTACTACACATGTTCTGCTGTGGTCATTGCTAGATTAATGTAATGTTTGTCTTTCTCTTTTTAAACAATTGTCAAGTTTGTATATGATGTGTAATTACAACGTGTAGACTCATGGATCCCAATTAATGTCACATCAACCTATATTGTGTGTTTCTGTTTCTTACTAAATTACCAAACTAAAAGCAACTGAGCACACAAGCGGAAGTTTTAGCTAACTATAAAACAAAGTAACCCCATCCCAAGTAAGGAGTATGGAAGTTGGTTTTAATAGTTCCATTGATTGAAATAGTGCTTGGCTACTGGTTGATGTTATCCAGCCGAGTACCGTCAAATAAAAATAGGTTATTCAATTTCTTTGGCACAGGAACAGAGTACATATCTGTTATTGATAGCGTTTGATAATGTCAGTTTTTATTTGAATTTGTCGGTATCAACATTGAATTGTGTTTGTTGTTATATTTATTGAAATTATATATTTAGGGGAAGAAAGATGGATGTGTACGTTGATGATGTTAAAGGGATGGAAATTAAGATATTGTAGTACGGCTACAAATACTACATTTTGTCCGGAAGATATGACTGAGTTTATGAAACAACGCCGTAGATGGATACTATCAGATTATGCAAATGCTGTATTGGTTATTCGACAGCTAAGAACCTTGGTTTCCACAAACGATGCTTTTTCCGTTTTGTTCGTCCTCTACTTATTGCAACTATTTCTTACAAAGCTTTTATATCCGGGAATTACAATTGTAACACTGTGCTATGGTTTAGAGTTGGCGACTGGTGCCCCTCTTATCATTGTAGCTCCAGTGATCGTTGCAATAGTGCTTGCCTACTGCTTGATGCTACTCAGCCGAGTTCCTTCAACAATACAGTTAGTTATCACAAAAATGTTAATAATTATCTTCGGAGCAGGAACAGTCTACATATCTGTTATTGTCTTTAAAGACTTGGCATATGGTAGGTAGCGTGGTATCGTTTAGTTATATACAATTCTGTGAATGCATCTGTAGTTTTGAAAGAGTATTGGGGGTATATGAAACCTTAAAAAAGTTGAATGCAAACAGGTTCATGGTTATGTTTCTTAACCACTTTCGCAACGATATAATATTATGTAATGTATACTGCATTTTATCAATCACGCTTATGTTGTCGTTGGTTGAGCTGAAGGTCATTTGTTTGGGGTTTTTTTGTTTTCAGATATTTTTATTTATGTAATTTCTGACATTAAATAGTTAAATATAGTCGATATATGATTTGCTCCAATATTATAATTAGGACCCTATTGATATATATAAAAAGTCAAATGACAAAAATACAGTATTCCGAGAAAATTCAAAACGGAAAGTTCCTAATCAAATGCTCAAACACATCATACTAATGTACAACAACTGTCATATTCCTGAAATGTAACAGGCATTTTCTTAGGAGGAAAATGGTGGATTAAACCTGGTTTTATAGCTAGCTAAACATCTAAGTTGAATGACAGTCGCATAAAAATCCATTATATTGACAACGATGCAAACAGTAATAATAGGTAAAAATCAAAAATAGGAGTACAGCAGTCCACATTGCGTTATTATCTTAATCACTATAGGTTACAATAAACCAATTGAACTTATGGGCGCAGCCATTTAATGAGCATAACATGGTTTTCAGAAATAAGGCTGCTATAGCTTATCTTGATTGGTTAATATGAGTGCCCGGTATGTTTATTATTAAAGACTTCATGCATTCTGCATTGTACCAAAGGCCAAATAGATTACTTTCTTAACCCAAGCGGAACTGAGATGTATTTTGATCGCTAGGATATGACACGTATGTTTAAGTGCAACATGGAGAGATAAGTACAAATGAGCCAAAGAAAATCAACGCGAACCTATATTTTTTGGACGAAAAAATATTGTCCTTATAACTTGTTTTTAATTCTAGCAAGTTTTTGTTACATTAATGAATTTTCTAAAGTATGTATCTCGATAAAGGCTATCACTGTACCCTATGGGCAATTAATTGGTCATTTAAATCTATAAAACCACTCAAATATGTAAACAAACATTGAAACAATAACACAATGACGGGATGTTTAAGTACAGAGCCACGTCATACGTCATACAAAGAAACACAAAAAGGGATATTTACAAAGCATATTATCACAAATGAAATAAAACAATACAAACATTATCATTGAAAATAAGACAGTGTCGGGATGTATAAGTACAGGGTCACGTGTTATGTAACAAAGAAACAAAAAAGGCATATAGACAAAGCATATTAGCAAACATGATTTACAAGAATACAAAAATAATCATAGAGCAATAACGAGGTGCTTGACTGGGCACAGGCAAGGGTTACATGTATACAGAATTCAATAGAGCAGACATACATATTTTGTAAAAAAAAAACGTTTTGTACATGTATGTTAAAAGAACCCTCACATGCATAGTGTATGTATAAGTTAATGTTTACAATTACTTAGTATCTCCTCTACGAATAGGTTATTACAATGGACATTTTGAACATGCAGAAGGCTTGTCAGTTGCAATTGTATTTGGAAGTTACATATATGGAGCTGTTTTATACCCATGGGATGCATGGATATTGCTTACTGGTCCTGTCTACTTGTTTTTTATTCCATTTATGTATATTGTATTACCCCTCTACGCAATCTGTAACATTGTGGATCAATCATGGGGTACACGTGATAAGGTAAGTGACTGTTTGATGAAATATAAATATGAAACATATTTCAAAGTTATTTTGTCCGAAAAAAAGAAATAAGAATATGTTGTATGATTGTCAATAAGGCAACTATTTTACAAAAGAGGGACGAAGATACCAGAGGAACAGTCAAACTCATAGATCAAAAATAAGCTGACAACGCCATGGCTAAAAATGAAAAAAGACAAACAGTCAAACAATATTACACATGACACAACATAGAAAACAAATGAATAAGCAACAAGAACCCCACAAAAACTAGGGGTGATCTCAGATGCTCCAGAAGGGTAAGCAGATCCTGCTTAACAGGTGGCACCCGTCGTGTTGCTTATGTGATAACAAATCCGGTAAATAGTCTAATTCGGGAGGTCACATTCATGAAAGGGGAGTGGATTGTAGTTACGACGTAAGGAACATATCTGATAGGTACCAAATTCAGTTGATAAAAGCAACTTTAGTCTTCTAAGATATTAAGCAATAAAAAATAATGCATAAAGGTCTATATAAGGCAATACATGACCATTCATGAGAACGTGAGAACAATACAAACTAGATAAATTGATATCAGCTTAAATGATAACATTATAATACAGCAACCAATCACAGTCACTAAATCACATGCTCCTTACGTTGGACAAAAGCATAATAAGGTTGAAGGATAAAAACAGCTTTCCACTAGTCAATAAATGACGTAGATGATGACATATCTCTCCGATGAATAAAAGACAGGTAGTACCATGTGTGGGGTATTTTTAATTACTGTACGTTTGTCATAATTGTTCGATGGGTCATGTGTGACCTATTGCAAGATATCATTTCTGATATCTTATAATTTTTTTTTTACATAATGTGAAACTATTTTTAAATATAAAGACAAGAAAAGGTATTTATATGTTGTCAAAAATAAAAGAGAAAACGAATGTTTTCCTCCTTATTGTCATAACACTGACTGTGAAAAACACAATAAATATTTGTGAGACCCAATTAAAAAATATATTTCTTCAGCTTCTACTTGCCAATTTGATTATTTCAACATGTTCAACAATAGAATAATGAATGATGAATCAAAGCAGGGTCTATCAAAATGTATCAAAAGAGCCAAAAAATACTATAACGGCATCGAAGCAACGCAACACAAATATTAGGCACATATATACACCACATTAAGATGACTAAAAAGTCAAAGGCGAGTTAAACACAATCTGTCCTTAGCTCTGACCGATGAGTTTTTTAAACAGTAGAAGCGTCGAAGTTGCATGACATACGACTTGTTATGAAAATGAAAATCAGGTAAAAAATAATTTTGCGCAAACTAAACATTTACCTGATTGTTTCTTTTTCTTTTTTTAATACAGTTAACTGATTCGTTTGAAAATACAAGAATACCACGTAAACATGCCAACAGAATTCATTCACATCAGCATACTGTATACCATAATATATTGCAAATGCGCGTGTTCTTAGTGTTGTATAAACGTTTTACATTCTAACACGTATTTAATAAGATGGCACAACGCAACTTCTAAAATAAAGAAAATATGGAGTGATAATAAGCCAAAAAAATCCCAACAGCATGTTTCTTTCACGAAATTCATTTAACCAATGCTGCATTTTAAAACAAACTATTTCCGAAAAAAAGGAAAAATCTAAGGATCGATAAAATATGAAAACTTCGAAGGAAAATTAAATTGCCTAACAAAATGACCAATGTTTTTAAAATACAAATATAAAACGAATTTGATATTGTTTTGTTTCCTCTTTTTTATACATGTTATAAGCCATCTATTCAAATGCATTAGAAGAACCGAGTATGATAACCACTGTGTATGCTTAATTTTAAACAATGCTTTCCTTAGCTTCCAAACATTAAACAGAACACGCAGAAAGAACCAGAATCGCAACAAGGTACGATAGCGTAACACATGATATTATCACTCAAACTTAAATTTATTGAATACGGAGTTTATCCTATTGTTCAATTTGATTACTGCTTTGTTGTATTGCTGCTTTGCTAATTTGATAATTTCCTGTACTTTAGACATCTATCCCATATACATGTATTCAATTTCTATTTACCAAAAAAAAAGAGAATTGAGGGGAAGCTTTATATATATGATTTCGATTTCATGTATTAATCATATTCTTGGTAGTACACCTATATTTTGAAATGTTTCGTACACTAAATGGTATTTTTTCTGTGTTTGCCATCCTTGATGGTGTTGCTATCAGTCAGGATTGCCAAAATCTGTATCAAACACATGCTCTTTATTACGCCACACCACAATATATAATTGAGGTATTTAATACAATGCATATGAGCTCTTGGGAAAATATGAGTTTCTTAGGCTGATACAGGTGGGATATTGAAATAACCATAAGATTTTTTTTATTTGCATTGTTTATAAGCATTCTTTTTCCAAAAATGAGATATCCAAATTGAATATCATTGGAAAGAAACTATCAATTCCTAAGCTTGCTTTTTGTACGCAACGGATTATCAGCGGTGTAAATATATTGTTATCCCTTAATATCTGTCATCACACATGTCAGACGGCGAAAACCATAACAAAATAAAATTGTTATTCTTATTTCTTCTGGAATGAAAAAAAATACTCTTCCGTGTTTATTCAGATCTCAATATCTCGTGAGAATTGAAAATGGTTCAAGAGCCCCTGTAAATAAGATTGATTAACAACATTTATTATACATACATTTTCACGTATGGTTAAATCGACATGTTAACCCCTTTCCTAGCTGTGATACATCAATTGGGTGTCGAATGGCTAAGAGTTAAAGAATGTTTACTTTTCAAACCAAACAGCGACGTAACCATTCTCAAAATGAACACGCTATGCAATATTTAAATATACATACAGTAATCGAAGTAACGTATATTTTGTTTTACAAATATATTTGTTTTATAATTTTTTCTTATTATTATTTTATTACATTTTTATGATTTTTTAGAAGCAAAATAAAACATTATAGCAAAACCTTTTGTTTTGTAGTTGAAACAACGTGTCTGACTAGTTTGAGAGCATCATCGCTCAATTTGAGTGACTTCAACCAAGATGAATTTAAATTCTGGGAAGGGCTTGTGTTCAACGTTGTAGGATCGTCGGTAACACATGGATTATCAAACGAAGACAGACAAAGAGGATTGAAATTATTTAGACAAAAAGCGCTAATGTACTTTCTTAGTGCTAATCTAATGTGCATGGTTGCACTAATAGGATTTTATGCCTTTCCAATGCACACTTTTAATAGTACATCCATATTTAGCATTGTAATGGGAGTTATGCTAGGGTTACCACCCCTTATTCAAATATCAGGTAGTACCGTGTACAGAATTGGTGATATTTTAAATCGTATAGGTCGATGGATAAATACTGTAACGTAAAGTTTTGTTTTCAACCGACCCTCGTGGTCAATTTGTGGATATTAGTCCATTGGATATGTATTAGTCATGTTAATACATGTAGCATGGTATCTTTATTGTTTTATGTGCTTAAATTTTATCATTTGTTGTCTAATCATCAATGATAATATGTGTTCGTTTATCAAGATATATGCATGATATAGTAAAAAATATATATATTGTTTGAATACAAAAGTTATAGAATAAATAAATGAAAATATATATCAACTGTTGTATTTTTCACAGTATGGAAATAATGAATGTGTCAAAAGTGACAACAACCCGACCATAGAGCAGACAACAGCTGAAGGCCACCAATGGGTCTTCGATGTAGCGTGAAACTCCCGCACCCGAAGGAGTCCTTTAGCTGGCACCTAAATGAAGGCAACAGTAATATACCGATGTTACAAATATCCATACTTGTTCAGTGATAATGGAAGTCATATTAAACTGCGCATTATACACAAGAAACTAAAATTAAAAATAATACCAGACTGACAAAGGCCAGATGGTCCTGACTTGGGACAGGCGCAAAATTGAAGCGGGGTTAAACATGTTTTCTGAGATCTCAATCCCCCCTAATACCTCTAGCCAATGTAGAAAAAACAAACGCACAATAATATGCACATTAAAACTCAGTTTAAGAGAAGTCCAAGTCCGATGTTAAAAAAAGAAACAAACGACAATAAACAAAATGACAATAATACAAAAATAACAACAGACTACTAGCAGTTACTGACATGCAATCTTCAGACCTCAATTAAACTTGTTGAAAGATTATGTCTTTATCATATGAATATTAGGCAAAATCCCTCCTGCTAGGGGTTAAGTAATAGGGACTTGGATATGATGTTACGAGGGCATTAAATTTAAAGGAAATTTGATATGATATTGAATGCGGGTGTGATAGTTGTGGGAATTTGGGTATGATGTAATGAGGGTATGATATTTATAAGAACCCCGACAGGATTTTGTTGTCAACTTTGCAATAGTTATCAAAGGTACCAGGATTATGATTTAATACACCAGACGCATCAGTGACACTCAGATCAAAATAGTTATAAAGCCAAACAAGTACAAAATTGAAGAGCATTGAGGACCCGAAATTCCAAAAAGTTGTGCAAAATACGGCTAAGGTAATTTATGCCTGGGATAAGAAAATCCATATTTATTCGAAAATTCAAAGTTTTGTAAACAAGAAATTAATATAAAAAAAAAACAATGACCATATACTTGATATTCATATCAACACTGAAACGCTGACTACTGGGCTGGTGAAATCCTCGAAGACGAATCTGCGATCTCATGGATTGGGTACAAATGATGAATTTAGTAGTTTTTCAACCTATTGGGTTTTTTTTCTTTTTGAATTTACATTGCTCCTTTGAAGATCATGATTTTTTTAAAGATATAAAAAAGTTTTTTTTTTCAGTTTCATTGTCCTTCTTGAGTATATAAGTGATGCACCAACCATTCAGTCTGTAGGGAGAGGCCTTGTTACTACGTTTGAAAAAGAATGACAGGATCCCTCGTTTAAGTTTTATGGTTGTCCATTACTTCTGAAAATTTGACAATTTTTCACTTTATAAAATTGTATCTCAACTTGCATAAAATGCTGTTATCACCAACAAAATCACCAAAAGATATTTCCATACATGGGGCTCAAAAGAAATTTTCATTACTTTCAATGACTGGAATTAGAATATTATCCAAGTACAATAACAGATACCAGGAATGAAGTTTTGTATTTGCGCAAGACGCGCGTTCTCTACAAAAAGTAAAATCACAAAAATACTGAACTTATAGGAAAATCAATTCGGAAAGTCCATAATCTCTACAAAAGACTATGTAGTAACGCTCGCGAATAAAACAAAGATAAAAAACAAATAAAGTACGAAGTTGAAGAGCATTGAAGACCAAAAATGCCTAAAAGTTTTGCAAAATAAAACTAAGGAGGTATTTCTGACGAAGTATTTCAAAAATGTAATGTTTTGGAAACATTTAGTTTATAGTTATGACCAACTCAATGATAATTCATGTCAACACGGAAGTGCTAACTACTGGGCTAAGATTCCACATATTACAGTTTGAAGCAATGAAAAAAAAAATTAAATGTTGCTTCAAAATCAGAGACTTGTATTTAATACACGGTGGACCCAGAAGATATCTTATTTATGGCTTTTGTGTTGCCATGGCTATGGTTTAATTTAAATACCCCAGACTAAAGTCGCTCGTTGGTTATCGTTTACGAATCCACTACTTCTTATCAATTCTCTACTACAGAATCCTGCTTTTAGTACTTATTTATTGAACTTGAATTTAAATTTATTAATAATGAATCGCCCACAATGATTTATACATGATTCATTCATTTTTTATATTATCACTTGCATAGATGATTGTTTTATAAAAAGAGTTCAAATAAAATGTTCCATAAAAACGTCAAAAATCGCAATTTTGAGCTCTTCTCACAAAAGTATTGGACAGATGATTTCAATGTGTACTCATTAAATGATCTTGTACTCCTTCCTGAACAAAATGATATATCATCATAATTTCATGAGCAACACGGAGGATGCCACATGTGGAGCAGGATCTGTTTACCCTTCCGGAGCACCTGAAATCACTCCCAGGTTTTGGTGAGGTTCGTATTGCTTATTCCATGTATTATTTAGTTTTCTTTGTTGTTTTGTATGTACATATATTTGTCTATTTGTCTTTTTCTCTTTTTAGTCATGGCGGTGTTTGTTTTTTCGATCTACGAGAGTGACTGTCCTTGTCGTTTCTTTCGCCCCTCTTTCACTTAGAAAAAAATCAAGGTGTCATGCAATATTTACCTTCAACTCAAAAACATATTGAAAATAAATGCATTGTATGGCCTCTATAAATTTAGTCTAACGGAAAGAAGAGTTTCGAGAAACGCTTACAAAATAGATAAAGTTGGAAGAGGACAGGTCTGCTACCTTCAAACACAACAGATACATACCATCGTAACCAGATCCTACAAAAGACACAAAGCAAAATGTTTCAAAAGTGGTTTGTTTCATATTTATACATCACACGCAGGTAAAACGAGGTTCAAATGCAACGCGAGAAGTTACAAGATTCTATATTTCTATTTCAAAGTCTGAATAGTTCAATAGACATTTAACCATAGTCTTTACCTTTTAGTGTTTGTTTAGGTTTTTTTTTATTATCATTATTCAATTACTTTTTGCATCTTGTCATTTTTTGGATATGATAATGGATAGACTGTCATCAACTGTACTTCACCGTTGCCTCTTCTGAACACGAGAAAAAAGAGCAAATCATCTTAATATGTTAGGAGTATACCCAGCAGGCACACAACGTTGATTTAACATTGAATCAATGTTTATTTTCTATGTTAAATCAATGTTGAATTATTATTAGATTTTGCAAATTTGTATCAACTTTGAAATCCTATGTTGAATCAACGTTGATGTTCAACATTGAATCTTTATAGAATAATGGTTGCTTCAACATTATTTCAACCAATAGCCTAATTTGAATTCAGATTGAATTCAGGGTGAATACATACTAGTACTCAACACGGAATCAAAGTTGGTTAGTGGTTGTGTTCAACTGTGTTTCCATCTAAACTAACAAGTTTCATTCATCCGATAATTTCCTTGGCTTGCAGTCCATAATTTTATACTGTAGCAATATTCAAGCTATTGTCTTCTCAAGGCGCTCAACTTGCAAACTGCCATAGCAACATTCTGCCACAGGAAACCTGATCCAATAAATGCTTCATTAGACCCAAGTTTGAAAAGTAATCTCAAAACAAAATTGATCAACTTTAAACAAAGTCATTGTCTGGTTATATTTGATATGGTGTGGGCTTTAGCTCACTGTTAAAGACTTAGTGGTACCCAAATATATATAAATACTGTTCTTTGGTTGGTGGTTGTCTTGTTAACAATATGTACAACAATAAAAAGTGTTTGGGTGCACAAAACTTTGACTAAATGCCATTGACTGCAAATTACTTGTAAAATATCAGTAATTTTCAACAATAAAACTGAGCGACCAGTGATGAGAGACGACTTGACCATGATGATGATAACAACTAATCAACTGAATAACAAATATGTTTGTCGAGGGCTTTCCTACGAACCATAATTTAACCACCAAGAAAAAAAGGAAGATTCTTTTTAACATTAATTATATATATAAACGATATGCATATATCAACACAAATTATCATCCAAGATAAATATTGATTTCGAAAGCACACAATCCTCAATACAATAATTTTGCTCAATGTCTATTTGAAATATCTGAGTGATCAAAGTATAAACAAAGTTTGCTGTTCGGACACTTCCTACCTCATGTTTTCTAATGTTTAACCACTGATGGTACAGAAATATTCAATACGATAAAATTAAAATAAATTTATTTATTAATAGTGAAACTTCAACTTCTTTTTTCTCACACCTTGTCTTTTTGGAGCCCATTTCAGAAAGTTTGTAGTTTTGTAAGACACTTGAATTGCTGTTCCGTGATTCCATCTAGGTCTTCATGATGACATCTACAAAATCAAAAGTTGCAACATTGTCAAGTTAAATTCTGTTCAACACATTTAACTATTAATAACTTCAAAATGAAATTACTATATTAGTATAAATCAGAGGCATAAGAACCGTTGAAAACTAAAGTGTATGACAGTTGTCCTTAATGCATGTCAACCAAATACTAAAAATAAATCGCCAAAACACGAAAACACATGAAATAAAAAGGTCATAAATGCAAATTACTTTTTACCAACCTCATATACCATTTATTTTTTTATTACCTTGTTGAAACTCTACTTCAATTTTGACAGTAAAAATATTATAGGTCCATCTTGGTGAGTCATATATCATGTATATAGCTTCTGACCATACCAGCCCAAATTTGTAAACAAGCCCCCCTTTTTATGCGATTAAAATTTCTTTTTACTTTTGATTCAATCATATTCAAATTCAATTTCAAATAGTTAATGATAAAAATTCATGAGACGTTGCAATACATCTTAGGAATGGTAACATGCTATCCTGATCCTGAGGGAAATCCTTAGATTGTCCTAAACATCCCCCTTTTTCACGTGTATAATTTCAAATTTTCAGTAGTTTTCAGATTTTTTCATAACAACATGATATGCTCACATTTCTAAAATACGATAACGTTATCACAACAATTAATATAAATACTTACGATAAAAATGTTAACAGGAAAGATATTGATAATCTGCAGAATCACTTGTGGTCTTAATAACGGATATTCAAACTTTGCCAACAAAAACAACTGCGCATGCCCATATCCGAATAGTCTTAAAATAGAAATGTTACAATGCCGCGATTTTAAAAACTAATCCGTTAAGGGAACACAGCTAGCTGTGTGTGCTTCAACGCTGGAGGGATTTACATAAAGAAGAAGAAGAAGCCGCGAAAATTTAAATCGTTATTTAAATAGTTCTATCCGTTGTTTATATTAAAAGTTGTCAACCATTGTTTATGTACGGATGTAAACATACGTCTTTCTCTTTGAGTTGATAAAAAGAATAGAAAAAAACAAATGAAATAAAACAAAATGAAAACAAGATATTTGACATCAGAAGTCAAGGAAAAAGGGGGAGGGATCTTTTAGGGGGAATGGTTATTCACAATAATATTTATTTTTTTATTTTCTGTATGATCCTGTAAACACTCTGGATCTATTATTATGTTTTAAGGTGGGGTGAAATTTTGGAATTTTCTATTATTTTAATATTTGGGGTGCGAAGTACATGATTAATCAGCAATTAATGGTTATATATGATACACTGTCATTGTTTTATGTGTTATGCTATTATCACCACAACAATTAGTGATAAATATACTAAACATTTCATTAAATGTGAAAATCGTTGTCAGTTTGAAAATAATTGTGATGCGTCCAATACTTCTTTTTTATATATTTTTTAGCCATAGTTGATTCAGTGTTGGTATTTCAACACAATGTTGATTCAACGTTGAGAAATGTACTAATTTCAACGTTGCATTGTCAACGTTGAATCAATGTCGAATAATTGTTGATCAATGTATAACTTAAAATCAACAAAGATTCAACGTTGATTCAACAAAGTGTGCCTGCAGGGTAAGGACTACGTTATAACATTGCAAGAAAAAAAACGTTGACTACAAATTAGAAAATGTGGTATGAGCAGCAATGAGACAACTCTCCATCCAAGTCTATGAAAAGGCACAGTCATATTACGTCAAAGTACGGTATTCAACACGTAGCCTTGGATATCACCGAACAGCAAGTAATAAATGGTTCCAAAATTGCTAGTGTCCATTTAAACAGAAAAACACCATTTGATTTAAAATGCATTGGTTTCGGCAGATTTCGGCTTTAGTCGGCTTCCGAACAGAAATACAACCAAACTATTTGGAAAAATTGATTGAATTATTTTAAATCGACTAAAGTCCAATACCATACTTTTATTTGTATTTGTAATTATTCATTCTTGATATATGTGCCGAGAAAGGAAATATCGATTTGAAAGATAATTACTCAAAATTTGCTTAATTAATTCAATAAAGGCGATTGGAATAAGTGACGCAAAACTTGACCGGATTGCAGTATAAAAACAAATGAAAATTGATTTTTTTTATTAGCAAAACATCGACCAAATGACCGAAATGACGTACAAGATGATCATTAACCCTGAATGGAAAAATTGTTTAGGACGATATCACCTCTTATTCGAGATAACCGATTCATCAAATATCCATGTTGTATTACAAGAGCGTCTTTTTATCATTTGGAACACTTAAGATAAACCAATAATTAAAACGGCTCCAGTTTGTCAATTCTAATTATTAGATGATATTTGTTTTCACTTATTTTATCAAGATTTCACAGAATGACGATCAAAATGAGTTAATTAATTTGAACAGTAAATATAGAGATTCATATAAAACGTGAAGGTTTTAACAAAGTTCATTATCTGTACACCTACTATATACTTCACCACTGCAGCAGTAACAAGCCATTTAGCATAATATCGTAAGTAAGACTTTTATCTTATTTTTGTTTTTGTTTGAAGACGTGTTGGTGGTTTTCAATTTATCCTCTAGTATTTAGATAAAATGCAGTTTGGGTTTTTTTTTTTTGTTTTTTTTTACTTTTTTTTTATAATACTGAAATGAATAAACCACCTCATAGAGTTTTGGATAGTTTTTGTTTCAATGTGGAGATTGGAAAAGTCATAGCATGTGACATTTTCTATGCACATGCTTAGTTTTTTTTTTATACAGGCGAATTCAGCAATTGAGATGTAATGATTAGAATAGATGTACACTTGAAAATGGATCACGCTGTTCTAGTTTGACCTCATCTTCCTGCTGAAAACCAACCATGGGGTGACATCTCTAATATGTTGACGATGTTAATTGTATTATCCAATCACAGTATTCTAGATCTTTGACATTATCACGTGACATTTGTGTGTACAATGAAATATGTATACAGGGAAACTGACTATGATATCTTAAATAAATACTCAAAGAGATGTAGATATGTTGTATCATACGGTTTCAAAAGAAAAACAATCCGTCAGACCATACACGCCATTAGTCTTCTTCAAATTTGATTTAGGGATCAACCATTTAACTACAAGGGGAGGTTATGTTGGGGGTTTTTTTTCTGAGCGGGTATACTTTTACTCAGTTTTTCGACGCTATCAATCAAATTATTGTTTTTTAAGATTGAACATTTTTAGGTATTGGGATAATCTGAATTCAGAGTTTTTTTCATCAAATTGGTGATCAAATGTTACTGCATTTATCTGAAATCAAACTATATTAAAAAAAAATGCATTAATACCAGTCTGACACTTTTGGTCGCCAAATACACGTTTCATTTACGAAAGACTCATCAACGACGCTCGATTCAAAAATATAAAAGGCCAAAATATATATCAAGTTTATGAGTATCAGTATTTTCTATTAAATTCTATAGAACTACACCTTAATTTTTTTAAGAAAAAGGTTTCGCCTATTCTTAAGTTTGTCCCATTTTTCAAAGAATCAAATATTTTATTTGTTCCGATATTATTCTTTTTTTGTATATTTGTAGTATATATGTGATATGAAACATTTTATTGTTCAATTGAATTTTATTGTATCTTGTCGTTCTCATCATAGTCTCATTTTTTAACAATAAGACAGGAAACAAATAGAAATCCGACTAGCTTATATTCAATAGTATTCAATATATTTACTTGCATTTTGTCTTTTTTTTTCTCAAAATTTGAATTTCTACACATTTTTGCTTCAGTTCATACTTTTTACAATAACAGTTATTAAACTCAGGGACACCCAGAATACTATGGATTCATTATTATTCGTTGGATACCAATTTTCGTGGATTTCATTAGAACAGACGAACCACGAAATTAAATGTGCAACGAATACCAAATGTTCTATTGGTTTGTATGCAGATTTCTCTAAAACCACGAAATTAAATATCCACGAACCTGCAAGTTTTCCTCAATCCACGAAAATTGGTACCCACGAAAATAAATAAATCAACAGTAAGTAGGAATTACCAAATGGAACGCGGGTTAATGCCTTAAACTCCTGTGTGAATTTTGCTATGAAAATAATATTGAAAACGAAAGACTCATATAAATAATATTAATTTTTTTATTAATTTTATATTTTCAGAAAATGGCACAAAGATTAATCGTCGCACTTATTTTTCTCCAGATGATCGTAGCAATATCAGCAACGTGCCAATCGAATTGTGGTCGTTCATTTCAGAGAAATTTTAACAATTGTTTGAAACGAGGAATTATGGCTTCAAAATGTAGGGAGGAAATAACAGATGCAGTTGTTCATTGTTTCAGGTTGTGTGATTTTAAACAAGGCTGAGAAATTCTGCATATAAACTGTACTCAAGTGAAGATGAATTTAACGGAAAAAAATAAAAATAAACATACAGAATTCAAAGGAATATTCAAAACGAAAAGAACATACATGTACTCTTATGGCAATTCAAAAGGTCAAACACATCAAACAAATTGATAATAAACATCATATTTTTCATTGCCTTGTATATGAGCTATATTCGTAGAAGTAAACTGCAATTCATTTTATATATTCATATAAATTAATAATATTTAATCGTTATGCAACTCTTTTATTAAGACTACTGCTGTGATAAACGCAGTAATGTATATTTTCGTTAAATAAAATGATTTTTTGTACTTTAAGTTTATCATGCAATATTTCAAAATGAAGGTGTCCGAAATGAGATCTGGCATATCATAAGTTGAAGAATAAATACCAAGAACATCAAAACGTAATTGTGGCATTAAAAGTGGTTATCCTTCAGATTATGGTTTGGGTGATTTGCAACAAGTTGAATCATTCGTTTTTTTGCATGTTATTATATACTTTTAATTTCATAAAACACGAAGACAAAACAAAAATAATATCATTTTTTTCAAAATACCTTGTCTTTAAACTATAGAATGTATATTTAGAGAGAAAAAAAAACTATTACTTTATGTTTAATTGTTGAATCTTGAAGGGATGAATAAGTTTTCACAAACATACTACATGGGAAATTTATAATTGTCAACATTTTTACACTATTTTACCAAAATAGCAATCAAATACGAAAAAAAATCCTTTTTATCTTTTTTTATTTATTTCATACGATTAATTTATATCAATCTTTTCCTACTCACAACTTATCAATTTTTATTTACAAGTTTATGCCGATGTTTACTTTCTATATGAATATGTTGCATTTTGAACTATGTTTCCCGCTGAACTGAACGATAATCTCTGTAAAACAAACTAATCCTCACATAAACTTTTTAACCTCTTTTAGTAAATTTTGTATCAAAAACTATTATATCATGTATATAGCAAATGAGTGTGTATTAAAAACTTTAAACTTATAGCAACCGAGGTGTTGTACCAGTTCACATATCGTATCCGTTTGTTTCTCATTGCAGATTCATCTCACGGTCACACTTTTTATCATTATTTGTACTAGTAGTTGGGTAACTAACCGATGGTACCTATTTCGGTCGGATGATGATGCTTTTATGTTGTTCTTACATTACTCATTCTTTTTAACTTTTTAATTTTTTGCATATAAATTCAATGGGAGACGTTCGTTTAACAACATTTAATTTTGTGATTTACCTTTAGTATATGTAAAACTAATTATATTAAGAGAAAGATACTAGTATTCCTTTTTCATATCAAAACTTGTCTTCTTGCATTATTATGACGTTGCTTTTTTTAAATTGTAAAGATTTTATGTGTGTAGTCAATTTGGATTTCGGTGTAGACTACAATATTGTATGGTCTTTTGTACATTTTCCCTAATCTTTATATAAGTATTTTTATCAGTTTTATCTTAATCTTTGCAGTACTGTTGATACCAATAGATATGTACCAATTGTCGTTTCAACAATCCTGCACCGGCCTTTTTTTCGAATGCAAATTGACCGATTAATTCTTATCCCAATGTGTACTTTCATTAGCAACTAGAGTGGTGTTAAGTGTGAAGTAGGACCAGCTTTTCCTTCAATGTCTACCCTCACATGACGTGCTTCGATGTTCAGTCTTTATTTTGATATGTTGTATGTTGTAAACTGTACATTATAGTATGTCCTTTTATCTTTTCGTTTCGCTATGACGTCATGAGTTTGAAATACCTTTTAGTATCTTTCGCCTATGTTTTGTAGTACTGTTGACATTTTCTACTGAAGTAACACCACCAATTTTGGAACAGTATTATTATTGTTAATTCAAATCAACAATATGAAGTGTATTTTTCAACTATTAGAAATGTCTTTCTTAAGTCTGCGCTATTGATTGACTATTATAGAGACGGATAATGGTTTATCACGTAAAATATAAAATAAGTGGGTTACAAATATATTCAAATTTTCTTTGTCTCTTTACATTCCTTAACATTTGATTAGTAGCAAAACATGTGTTTCGTTAACATAAATGCACTAATGAGACTTTAATTCTTAAGCGCTTTATGCTTAATTCGCTACATGTTTAGTCAATGAGAATTTGACAAATTCTTTTGTGTAGATATTTATGTTTTCTATATCCAAAATGAATCTTTCTCAATCATTAAGTGTGAAGAGGATTGTTAGGAATGAGATATCCACAGACCAAAGAACTGCATGAAATTATGTGTTGCCTTGCTTCTCCGACTGGTATCCGCGTTTTCAAGTTATAACACATTGTACTATGTAGAATATTTACAACATCATGAACATGTACAACCGACCATGAACATACTGAGGATACAATATCAGCTGCTCGACGTTTGGAAACATACAAATAAGAAAACTTTTGTGTGACAATGAAACATCTTTCTATCCAAGTCACAATGTATCTATAAATTACCCCATGCTGACTAGTGCAAAATACTTCAATCAGAAAAACCACTAAATAAAAGGCTTCTGACTGTAAACAACTGGTTTAAACGTTCTAACAGGCGCCAACCTAAGCTCTTTCTAAAGACAGAAGTGTTACACCACAACTTACAAAGATTTACTATAAATTATCAATTTAATGGCTAAAATTGATCAATAAGACATCTAAACAAAAACAAGTAAAACTTGAAGTGTGTCAAAGAGAGAATAACCTGACCAAATTGCAAAAAACAGCCCAAGGTCACCAATGGGTCTTTAACATAGCGACACAGTATTGCAGCCGGATGCTGGCCTCGTAGCAAAAGAATGTATTAGCTCAGCAAAAAAGTCACACTAAACTCAGAAACATATAAAATAAGCCAAAGTTACAAAAGCAAACAAGAATTACAAAGGTCAGAGGCTCCTGAATTTATACAGTCGCAACAATGGTACGGGTATAAATTATAGTTTGTGATATCTCAATCAACTCCCTATACATCTAGAAAATATAAAAATAAATGTTCACAGTAATATGCGCAAATTAAAAATCAATGGTTATTTCGTAACCCAACTTAATCAATTTCGAGGACTGGACGTTCTATCATGACTATTATCAAGAATAAATCTTCAGATTTCAAATGTTTGGCGTTAGCGTTACTAATGAAGGTAAATCCAGAAAAGTGCTTCGGACACATGGAATTATTAAATGTGTTGTTTATAATTTGTTTATATCACTAGGTCGAAACGTATGCAGGTGGAATATCAGTCCCCGAGGGTATCATCAGCTCAATAGTCAGTACTTCGGTACTTACATGATTTCACAAACTTTTCTAAAGTTGTCCGTTTATCCATTTTGAAAATATTCAGAAACTAAGGTATCAACTCCCTCAGGCTAAGTTAACTTTAGATGAATTTGACTATTTATTTTAGGTAATTTTGCATATAGCTCTTCAACGGTTTCGGAACTTATACATCTTCGGATTTCTTATGTTTTGCCTTGATCGTCCCTGCTGAAGGTAAATCCAGAAAAGCGCTTCGGACGCATTGAATTATTCAACGTGTTGTTTTCAATTTTCTATATCACTGGGTCGATACCTCTGCTGGTGGACCATCAGTCCCCGAGGGTATCATCAGCTCAGTAGTCAGTATTTCGTTACATAACAAACTTTTCTAAAATTGTCCGTTTATAAATTTTGACATTATTCAGAAACTAAGGTATCAACTCACTCAAGCAACGTTGACCTTAGAAGAATTAGGCTATTCATTTTAGGTTTTTTTGTCACATGGCTCTTCAACGGCCGTTTCGGTACTTATACATCTTCGGATTTTAAATGTTTGGCTTTACGCATTCCTAATGAAGGTAAATCAAGAAAAGCGCTTTGGACGCATGGAATTATTAGGCGTGTGTTTTTCAATTTTTAACATCACTGGGTCGATACCTCTGCTGGTGGACTATCAGTCTCCGAGGGTATCATCAACTCAGTAGTCAGTACTTCGGCACTGACATGATTTAACAAACTTTTCTAAAAATGTCCGTTTATTATTCAGAAAAAAAGGTTTCAACTCCCTCAGGCAAAGTTGACTTTAGCTGAATTTGGCTATTTTTTTTAGGTATACCTCTTCAACAGTTTTGGCTTTGAGCGTTCCTAATGAAATAGTAAAAAGTAATTCCAGAAAAGCGTTCGGCGGCGTGGAATTATTAAACGTGTTGTATTCAATTTTCTATGAAGTAACTTACTAAAATGTAAATAAGTTTGAACTAATGGTTTGCATTCTATTCACTAAAATAGTTTAATGATTTTCAAGAGATTTTGAGGAAAGGTGTCTTTTGTGATCCCCTGATCTTCCAGTATACAAGTCTCGCCTCTTCCGGTTCCTTTAAAAAAAGTTATCTATCCAGCTTGGGACATGATATATCGACGGAACCTGACACTCAACACTATCAACAATTACATTTTCGCGTCATTATATGTTTGCCCATATGATAAAAAAAGAAAAAATATTCCAATTACGTGTATCACTCGCTGTTACTGACAATTACATACAGCACTTCATTACTATTTTAAACATTTTTTTTATTGTATTTTATTTCAATAATGTTACATTAAATTTATAAATTTATAAATTCCAAAACGATGATATGAATAATAATTCGAAGTAAGAATGATTGAGTTGACTTACATTTTTAATCTTTGATTTTGCAGGGACAACAGCGAATACCCCGTCTTTGTCTTTATGATATGAACAATATCCAATTGATTTGAAATTTTAAAAAAAAACAAATGTAATACAATCAGATTGAACGTTTGTTTAGTAAGAGAAATTGGTATTTGCTATTATAATTTTCTTTCCTGTTTTGCTTGTTTTTATCATAAAATGAGACATACAATAAAGGAATTAAATCTACAAATATATAGTATCATCATATGTCCTGTAACTTAATGTCCAACAAATTCTCATTTAAACTAACCATATTATTTATTCAATACAAATCTATTGAGTCATTCATATTTTATTTCACATGGCGAATGAATTATTTTTAAAGAGTTTTGAATCCTGTTATGTTGTAACTATTTAACTTACTTTGTACAAGGTTTCAATCTAAATTCTTTTTTTTTTCTTACTTGTTAATCAAATAATTCACACCTAACATATATATGTGCACAAGTTATACCGTGCAATTGAATGTCTGGGAGACATTGGTATATTCAAATGAGAATGACGACCGTTATCTTTTTTAAATAATTAGCAGGTATAATAGTTTCACATCTTAGATTTTTCATGCAGTTAACCCAGTTCAATAAATAAAGTATGTTTATATTTTTAAGTATTTTATCAATTAAATAAAGTGGCAGTTATCGTTATTCTGACAATTCGCCTATTTTTTTCTCACTTTTATGTTCCTGGTTTCAATTTACCGCCAATATCACTTGATACCTATATAAATATCCTAGAGATAAACGTCATAACAAGTCACAAGATACATTTACCTGGTGTTTACCTTCCTGCTAAAAGTTCACATTTTACAGTCGTTTTACTCCTTTAAAGTAATAACTTGGTATGTATAATATGTAATATGATGTACATTTAATATGTTAACTAACGACAGTAATATGCAAATGTTTAAACAATATGAATTCAAGGTCACAATAACACAACATGTACAAGGGAGATGATCATCAATTTAATTGCTAGACTTCTTGTATATCTAGCATTGTTGGTACTATCTTTGATTAAAGTTGTCCTTTCCATGACTCATCTCATGCATTTACATTTAATGACAAATATTATTGTTATGGTCGTATTATATATCATTCGTTTTGACAGGAGGTCCTATTTAATTTGAAGACGTCTGGGTATGATTTTCCAACAAGCAAAAAGAGCAAAACAAAAGGACGTTCATCTTTGTATCTCGCTGATAATAGTTCTGTTAATTTCTGTTAATCTGAAACAACTCAATATCTAAAAGCAAATATTTGATGTTTAATGTTTATTCTGTCTACGTTAATGTTTCGTGTAAGTAATATTTGTCCTGAATTACCATCGTTTCTTACAATATATCGAAGATACGGGTAAAGTATATTTATTTAATTTCCTTCTCATTTAACTAATTGCACAAGACCAATTCCAGAAATGCTATAATTGGTGATGGGATACGTTTATAATAAGAGAAAATTGTTATTTTTGAGTTGTTATGTTTTCAGTATTATTGTTGGTCATGGCATCATCGACAACTATGTGTGGTGTATGTGATCTTCGTGGTATAACAAAACCATCCACAATCTGGTGTTTTGAATGTGACGAAGGGCTTTGTTCAGAATGCAAGGAACACCACAGTCTGTCAAAGGGAACACGCAAACATTGCACCGTGCCAATAAGTGAGTACCAGAAAATACCACGTGATATTGTCAAAATCACTGACACCTGTGGTAACCATAATGAGAAGTACACATTTTATTGCAAAAAACATGCGTGTCTCAGCTGTGGTAGTTGCATTGTAGAAAATCATATGGAATGTCGGGACTTTGACAAATTGACCGACGTAATTCAAAACACTAAACATTCGAATGCATTTTACGAATTAGAACAATCATTAGTAGAACTTTCCGACAATATTCAAATAATCCGAAATGATAGAGAACACAATTTGAAGAGGTTATCTGAAAAGAAAATGAAAATTGAGGAAGAAGTCAAACAAACCAGGATTACAATTAACGACCATTTAGACAAAATACAGGACGACATTATAAAAAAGTTAAATGAAACCGAAGTAAATGAAAGTAAGATAATAAGCGAACTCCTGATTTCATTAAAGGAAAATGACAGTGATATAACTGAAATCCGAACAAAAATTGAAAATATCAAGCAACATGCTACAGATCTTCAAGCATTTATTGCTATGAAGGAGCTCGAAAAACGAATTTCTAGCAAAGACCAATTCCTGCAGTCGATGATTAACAGCGGAAACTTTAAAGATAGCGATCTTACGTACAATCCCAATTCCGCTATTCAAGATTTAGTTAATCGTATCAAGATATTTGGATATGTAAAGATTGAGGAAAAAGCATGCGATTTAGTCCTCAAGAGGAGGAAAGACAAACAAGCCCAAATAATGCTACCGCACATATTATCCAGATCAGTTGACACTATCAATTTGAAACTGCTTCGAACTATAAATGAAATAGGAGAGTACGTAAGGGGCTGTTGCATGTTACCAGATGGTAAAATGGCGTTTTCGCATTACTCTAGGAGATTTGTTACAGTATTCAACTTGAACAGCAACAAAGACTTTGAAGTCACTACACCTACATTTGCATTCGACGTGGCATACATCAGTCACGACAACACACTTGCTGTAACATCAGGAGAGTCAGATACGAAATGTATCACAATCATCGACATAAAAAGCAAACAAATCAAAAAAACAATACCAGTTGATTCTGGGTACTACGGCATATCAGTGACCGATGGCAATTTAATTTGTTCTGTAGCAGGAAAAGGAATTCAACTGATCAACCCAAACAACAACTCAATAACTGATATAGTCCGCCATGAAAACATACCAAAATTTTGTTACGTGGCAACATTTGGTGACAAAATTTACCATACAAACCACCAATCGAAATCTGTAACATGTTATGATCTACAAGGTACAGCAAAATGGACATTTCAGAATGAAAAGGTCCTCAGTGGTGCAAATGGTATATCAGTCGACAATGATGGTAACGCGTATGTAGTAGGAAGGTCAAATTATGTAGTAGTTATATCTCCTGATGGACAACAATACAAAAAGATAACTACAGCCAGTTATGGTCTTTCCAATTCTTATTCTCTTGATTATAACAGAAATACAAATCAGTTACTGGTTTCGAATTTTTCTTATAAGGCTTGTACTTTTACTTTGATTTGAATATTGATGATTTAAACTGCAGATTTACAATTGCTTTTCTAATGATCATTGAGTGTTCTCACACCATAGATATGTTGTACAGTTAAGGTAAACTAATTAGATTAAATGATGAAAAATAAATAACTTTTGTTCCATCTTTCTCGACATGTATTTTTGTATGAACAATTTACAGCTTTGACCACTCCTTCCGCTTTTTATGATTGAAAAGAACGAGTTCTACAGTATCCAGATAACAACTTACATATTTCTTGTACACTTTTAACTACATGTAATTTTGTATGAAGCAAGTTGTACCTTTAAACACTGCATCCCCTTAATTTTATTCATGTCTGTCTAGTGAGCAAAAAGTTGATAAACAAAGGGTATGGCAAAGACCGCCTCGTCCTTTTTCTACTAAAATTTCATCGGAAGATACCAAGACCTTGTTGATTAATTTTCCGTATCAACTTCACAAATAATACACGATGGTTTTGAAGTATAGATTATGGGTATCGACGTTGTTGTTAGTCTTCATAGCGTGTTATAGTATTCTTTTATTTATCTTTTTGAATATTGCTTTTACTGTTTAGTGTATTTTCTGGGATAATCAATTGATGTGGCTCGGTACTTATTCGTCCCGTTATTGTGTTATTGTGCTGAGGTTGATGTTTGTATTTTTGTCTTTCATTTTTGTTTATGTGCTTTGTCTAAATGTCCTTTTTTATTTCTTTTTTACATATTTTTTTTTTAAAAGTGATTAATATTATTACACAATGTTGATTGTTGTAGCCCTATTTTGACATTTTTACCTATTATGGCTGGTTTCTTTTGTTTACACATCGTTGTCAATATAATAGAATTTTATGCGAGTCATACTAGTTAGAGGTTGAGCTATCTGTAAAACCAGGTTACATCCATCATTTTCTACATGAGGAAATGAATGTACCAAGTCAGGAATATGGCAGTTGTTATCCATTCTTTTGATGTGTTTTAGCTTTTGATTTTGCCATTTCATAAGGGACTTTTCGTTTTTTATTTTCCTCAGAGTTCGGTATTTTTGTGATTTTACTTTTTATGTAAATAAAGAGATATGGTATGGTTGTCAATCAAACCACTATTCATCAAAATCCAAATGAAATGAATATTATTCATTTTAAGCAAGTATATGCAACCGTACGAACTTCAAAAATAAGAAAAACCAACACCGACTAAAAACAATATTGAACAATTCAATTTAGAAAACTAACGCTCTAATTCATAACAAATCAATTTACAAATAAGAAAATATCAGATGAAAAACAAAAACTGAAGAACAGGCTCTTGACTTTGGACAGGCATATGATATTGGAGGGGTTGAAAATATCTTTAAAGACGCCAACCCCCCTCTGTTCCTTGGAAGGTAATGTAACAACATAAGATCAAAATATAAAAAATAAGTTGAAAATTACTAAACTCATAATATCGATACAAAGCAGAAAACAGACCAGACGCAGCAGGATAATTATTCATCTCTCGCAGCAAAAAAGACCCCAGATATACTCTCAGTTATTGCCGGCTAGTTGAAATGCAATTACAACTTAGAAACAAACACATGGATGGAAGACAAATACGTCCCTCAATACACATCCAATTTCCAACTGATTTAGTTTTAAGATGCATTAAAAGTCAGACTGAAGATGACCGTGTGCAATGCCAAACCAAATGTAACGACATATGATAGTACCATGAATGTGCGTTGTGTGTATACCAATAGAAGTTAGAATTGTTCTAATTTACTGATAACAAAATAAATTCCTTTCCAAATAAAAACAATATCCAAGACCCAATTACAGTCTTAATTTGGTAGCCTTTTAAAATAAGTTTATTTAATTTAATATGAAACGAATGACCGTTGAAAATAATGTTAATCCACTGTTGAACCAATGCATGATTATAGCATAAACTTAGTCTTCTATGAACAATTATATCACTTTTTTATGCATCCATATCATATAATCGTAAAAAAATACAGCACTCGGTCAGTGTTGATTTGAAAACTTGGCGGCTTATTAATTGTGTTTGAAGCCGTGTAAAACATTTACAATAAGATATAGTTTATATCGAATACGGGACGATGTTAACGTTATTGTTGAATCTATCATACTGGTTGGTTTTCCCCTTCGCACTTGTTTATTGATATTACCGACTTTTTTACGAGAAAGGTCACGCTGTCGATTTTGCATACTGAAAACATGTAGACGAATTATTTGCTAGAAGACAACAATTAAAGAAAAGTAAATGTCTTCTAATGTTGGACAAATGAAAGAAAAAATATATGCACATAATTTCTATCACAATCATTAGCCATTTAGTTATAAATTACTTTGTCAAAATGAAGAATTTACTTAGCTTTTTTCGATGCCACTCCTGGTGGAGTTTTAATTCCCTGAGGGTATCACTAGACCAGTAGTCAGCACTTATGTGCTGACATGCAGTATCATTGATATAGTCATATTAATAAATTAACTGTATAAAAAACGTTTGAAATTTTGAAATACTAAGGCTTTTTCTACCTAAGGAATAGATTACATTAGCTGTATTTGGCAAAACGTTTACAAACTTTGGTCCTCAATGCTCTTCAACTTCGTACTTTATTTGTCCTTTTAACTTTTTTGGATTCGAGAGTTACTGATGAGTCTTTTGTAGACGAAATGCGCGTCTGGCGTAAATACAAAATTTAATCCTGGTATCTATGATGAGCTTATATATTTATTGTTCCCGCCTTTTATAACACATTTTTTTATAATACTGAATATTATGATGTAGTTACTTCTTCTCCTTCTTTCTGTACCTTCTTCCTGTGATTAGAAGCAAATCAATTGCTTGATTATCCACAATGGGCTTATATTACAGGGTCCAAAATAGCTAAAATCACTTTGGTATTTTACTGTATAAAACACATTTATTGCATATCTTAAAAACGATGGGCTTGTAATACACAGAAGATATAAAAAAAAGTATTCACTTTGTTACTACCTTTTTTAAAGTCTTAAATCTAAAATGTTACTGATTTACTTTATGACGATAGTAAAACCGTGGTCTGACACTATAATTTTTTTGTATGTCTCAACATTCAACACATCAGATACCACAGTGTACTTTTCTAACTCATATCTTGTATGTGCCTAACCCTAGTCAAGGGCTTAGTTCAGCACTTGTTGTTGGGTTTGAATTTTTTTCGAAAATTGTATTGTTTAAGATTATGTCGTTATTTTTTGCTGTTGAATGGCTTACATATTTTTCATGTCAGGGTCGTTTTAGGGTCGTACATAAGGTTTTTTTTTCATTGATGTAGGCATCATAATTACTAACATCCACTTCAATAGACTCTGGTTGATAGATGTCTGAATGACACTTATACCATATCTCCTTATTGGTATAGCTATACGAAATTCGACTGAAGCTGCTTTAGAAAATTCTACCCTCATTTTGATATCTTGAAATTATTCTGATCGTTAAAAAGCATCTTTTGTTGTGTAATAGTTTGTTGTTTTAGTTTCACCAGAAAATATTTTACAACATTAAGCACAAAAGCATATGAAAATGAATGCAGGTTGTGGCTTCTGAAAAGTTAGTCTAACAAGATGAAAAGTGAAAACTAGAAATTTGACTTCACCGGGAAATGAGTTATGTTGGGCATTTGAGGGAGACAGAAATTTTTCCTTGAAACACAACAGGTACGTACCCACATTACCAACTTATACCACATACAACACAAGGCACAAGGCAACATATTTATCTTTTCCAACCACATGCGGTTAAATATTTCTACAGCACATAGAGCCAAAAAAAGGGTCTTAATGTTTCAAATCCGGACACAAGATCGGTATATTTTCATTTCCAAGTCAAAATAGTTCGATAGCCACTAAAGACTAGAATTACCTTTTAATTTCTGTCTAATTATCTTTTTTTATTCAATTACTAATAAATCTTGTAATTTTGTGGTACATGATAATGAATTAACATATATATGAAGAGGCAACAATCTGTTAAAATGGAAACCTTCATTTTCCCTGAATTAGCATTTGGAAGCTGACTGGGGCTCTCATGTGGCGGTACAGGGAGACTGGTAGTGATTGGGAGATTATTTCACTCAGCCCTTGCTCTGGGCCTGACAAGTTCTACAATTTGCAGGTTTGGAAAATGTGGTTAGTGGTAACGGTGGGGTCTACAGATGGGTAACGCTGGGACCTCCTCCACCTCATCTTATAGAGGGGAGGCCTTCACCTGCCAACAGGTGGGGCACTTATAACTGGGGCATTGGTAATACGAGTGTTTTCCCCGGTCACTCCCCATGGTAGATGTGGTGTAACCGTGTTTAACTACCAGGGGTTTTATGACACTATGTCAACATAGGTCAGCTGATAGCCATTGTGTTAGGTAATCGGTAGTCACCCTGGCGCCTCAACATAATATTATAGAATACTTTGTAGCCAAAGTAATGCCACAAAGTAAAAATGTATATTCGTGTCATGAAAATGTAAATACAAGTTGGTGGAACAAAATGTATGTTTAATTCAATGGATTGTTTTTGTAATAGTTGTAAAAGTTATAAATGAAAAACAGAGGATGGAACCTCTACACAAATGAGTATAGTATACAGAAAGTCTGTATCATGTTAATTTTGGTATTTGTGAATTACTGTAAAACAACAGATAAAGAGAGACAACTCTAGATTAATTTCAATCACTCTGTGATTGAAGGAAGGACTTGAACATAGTTTTAAAATACGTCAACAACTCTTGATCGTTGTTCTTCATCTCATTGTTATTAGTTCAGTATTGATATAGGATCTTCTTCTATGAGTATTGCAATTAATTGAGATTATAAAAAAATTATATTTTCAATAATCTGGTTTAATTCAATCAAATATTCGTGTTGGTGCGTGGGTTTTGCAGCCTGTAGCTCAATGCCATATTTGGCTTGGCCATAGCGGCGCTTGCAGCATGAATCAGATTTTTGGTATTCCCGAATCAGCTTGAATAGAATTTTGGAAATCCCGTATCGGGCACTTGTTAATTTGCTGTCGACGAAAGCAGGTGTTACGAAAATAAGTAAAACTCTCCAAACCCGCCCACCCTCCCTATGAGAATAGTTGCTGCTGTTTTTTGTTTTACATTTTCAGGCACTGGTTTGCTGTTTTTGATTGCAATATTATGGATACCAGTATTCAAGCCGGACCTGCATAGTATTGGACTTAGACAGGATTATTAGAAATAAACTTGCGTTGCTATCATTTTGACATGTCCGTCATTAAGCACGTATTAACATATGGACTAATGTGATTTCAGCATCCAGAACTAATTCTAGTTTTAAGTAATTAACAATTTTAACAATTGGAAAGAATGCAAGACATTTTAAAGAAATTAATTATCTTCTACTGTCCTTAGGCTCAGAGTCAATTTGGAAAGGGGGAGGTCCAGGGAGACTGGTAGTGATTGGGGGATTATTTCACTCGGCCTTTGCTCTGGGCCTGACAAGTTCTACAATTTGCAGTTTTGGAAAATGTGGTTAGTGGTAACGGTGGGGTCTACAGATGGGTAACGCTGGGACCTCCTGCACCGCATCTGATAGAGGGGAGGCCTACACCTGCCAACAGGTTGGGCACTTATAACTGGAGCATTGGTAATACGAGTGTTTTTCCCCGGTCACTCCCCATGGTAGATGGTGGTGTAACCGTGTTTAACTACCAGGGGTTTTATGACACTATGTCAACATAGGTCAGCTGATAGCCATTGTGTTAGGTAATCGGTAGTCACCCTGGCGCCTCAACATAATATTATAGAATACTTTGTAGCCAAAGTAATGCCACAAAGTAAAAATGTATATTCGTGTCATGAAAATGTAAATACAAGTTGGTGGAACAAAATGTATGTTTAATTCAATGGATTGTTTTTGTAATAGTTGTAAAAGTTATAAATGAAAAACAGAGGATGGAACCTCTACACAAATGAGTATAGTATACAGAAAGTCTGTATCATGTTAATTTTGGTATTTGTGAATTACTGTAAAACAACAGATAAAGAGAGACAACTCTAGATTAATTTCAATCACTCTGTGATTGAAGGAAGGACTTGAACATAGTTTTAAAATACGTCAACAACTCTTGATCGTTGTTCTTCATCTCATTGTTATTAGTTCAGTATTGATATAGGATCTTCTTCTATGAGTATTGCAATTAATTGAGATTATAAAAAAATTATATTTTCAATAATCTGGTTTAATTCAATCAAATATTCGTGTTGGTGCGTGGGTTTTGCAGCCTGTAGCTCAATGCCATATTTGGCTTGGCCATAGCGGCGCTTGCAGCATGAATCAGATTTTTTGGTATTCCCGAATCAGCTTGAATAGAATTTTGGAAATCCCGTATCGGGCACTTGTTAATTTGCTGTCGACGAAAGCAGGTGTTACGAAAATAAGTAAAACTCTCCAAACCCGCCCACCCTCCCTATGAGAATAGTTGCTGCTGTTTTTTGTTTTACATTTTCAGGCACTGGTTTGCTGTTTTTGATTGCAATATTATGGATACCAGTATTCAAGCCGGACCTGCATAGTATTGGACTTAGACAGGATTATTAGAAATAAACTTGCGTTGCTATCATTTTGACATGTCCGTCATTAAGCACGTATTAACATATGGACTAATGTGATTTCAGCATCCAGAACTAATTCTAGTTTTAAGTAATTAACAATTTTAACAATTGGAAAGAATGCAAGACATTTTAAAGAAATTAATTATCTTCTACTGTCCTTAGGCTCAGAGTCAATTTGGAAAGGGGGAGGTCCAGGGAGACTGGTAGTGATTGGGGGATTATTTCACTCGGCCTTTGCTCTGGGCCTGACAAGTTCTACAATTTGCAGTTTTGGAAAATGTGGTTAGTGGTAACGGTGGGGTCTACAGATGGGTAACGCTGGGACCTCCTGCACCGCATCTGATAGAGGGGAGGCCTACACCTGCCAACAGGTTGGGCACTTATAACTGGAGCATTGGTAATACGAGTGTTTTTCCCCGGTCACTCCCCATGGTAGATGGTGGTGTAACCGTGTTTAACTACCAGGGGTTTTATGACACTATGTCAACATAGGTCAGCTGATAGCCATTGTGTTAGGTGATCGGAAGTCACCCTGGCGCCTCAACAAAATATTATAGAATACTCTGTAGCCAAAGTAATGCCACAAAGTAAAAATGTATATTCGTGTCATGAAAATGTAAATACAAGTTGGTGTAATAAAATGTATGTTTAATTCAATGGATTGTTTTTGTAATAGTTGTAAAAGTTATAAATGAAAAACAGAGGAGTGCACCTCTACACAAATGAGTATAGTATACAGAAAGTCTGTATCATGTTAATTTTGGTATTTGTGAATAACTGTTAAACAACAGATAAAGAGAGACAACTCTAGATTAATTTTAATCACTCTGTGATTAAAGGAAGGACTTGAACATAGTTTAAAAATACGTCAGCAACTCTTGATCGTTGTTCCTCATCTCATTGTTATTAGTTCAGTATTGATAAAGGGTCTTCTTCTATGAGTATTGCAATTAATATAAAATACAGCGGTGTGTTGTTCCGTTTACCCAACTCGGTCAAACATGTTGACAGGGAAATCGGGTATAATTAGGAGGCTCTCTGAATATAAACAACATACAAGTTTGTATTGAGTATTCTTCAGAAAAAAATACTATATCCAGCAAAGTCTTAGATTTTTCTTTTTGTAATATCTTGTCCATTTCCGTATGATCATATTTTCATGTATTTTTTTAATCAAATAAAGAAGCTGTTTTCGCTATCTTAATAATTCGTTCAAATTGAAGTATTATCATCATTATAGTCTGTGTGTAAATAAAACCACGGCTACTTGATATACGTTTAAATATATTTAAAGATAATAGACAAACAAAGTCACGAGATACATTTATCTAGATCTGATGTTTATCCTTATGGTGGGCGTATTGAATTACTGAATTATTCTTCATCCAGATTGCTCTTCTGGTGTATTAACTTCGTATGTATGCTTATGCTATACTATGTACATGTTAGATGATCATTAACGACAGAAAACATTATGATGGTTGAAATTTACATTTTTCTTTTTTTTTCAAATAATTTAAAATGTTAAAATGTTGGAGCCTAAAACTGATCTCTGTTGTACCCTAGTTTGCACATCTTTCTAACACGTTGATACTAATACACTGTAAATTTCTGTTTGGCTTGTTTCTCTAACTCAAAGATCGGTGTAGAAAAGACACAAATTAACTAAATGAGCTTGAAAATATTTTTCCCAAACCGATTCAATACCAACGAACTTTTTAAATTGTAAGATGAGCATTCGAATAAATTCAGCATATATACTTCGCTTTAACTGTTGTACTTGAGACGCGCGTTTTGTTTACAAAATACTCATCAGTAACGATTGAATCAAAAATGTAATAAAGTCTGAGGTTGAAGAGCATTAAGGACATTAAAGATTAGCAATTTAAACACAACTAGAGTTATTTTTTCGGGTGGAAATCCTAAGTATTTTGAAAAATTCAAATCTTGTCGACAGGTCATTTAAAATAATGACACTAAAATGATGATGCATGTCAACACAGTAGTGCTGTCTTCTGCGCTGGTGATACTCTCAGGAAATACTTATTCACGTTCAATCAAAAGAAACGCTAGAGATACCATTATTGTTTTAATTAGATGCTAGACATACCGTGATTACCCTTTTGATGACCAGAAAGCAGTCGGGTATAAAGACACCACTGTAGCTGCCATTTCAAAAGTTTTTATAAATTAATTTCTTCCAACAAATGCTCAGCTTTGAAATATAATTTACAATTTACTGCTGTCCTAAGCATGTAAAAGAACAACATTAACTATGATGTCTCACTAGGCACCCCATTATTAAATAAAATAGTTAACATACCTGATAATGCAACTGTACCATTATAATATGCATAATAAAGTGTAAATTAAATAAAGATACAAAAATATTAAAGTAACTGGAATTAAAAATCAAACATTTGTTATACAGTCAAACATAACAATTTTTATCAATCACTCAATAATCTGTTTCAAATTGAAAAAATAACAAGATAAGTATTTACATCGAGAATGCGTCTAATAAACTCAACCATCTGACCTTAGATACATTAGACCTTAGATCAATTACTTCCTAGCAGATCGTGCATTCATAATTGTTGAGGAGTGCTAAAGCTGTTTAAATGTATTAGCCATGTAATTGAATTAAGACATGCGCGTAACATTGACCTGTGCATGAACTGTCTCAAGACCTGTCGTTTTCCTTGATAACGCGATTAAACGGTCAAAGCCTTAAAATCGAATGATACTTGACATATGCTTTTTCTACGATAGAAAAACATAAATCCGCGTAATGCTAATGAGGCATGTTCTAACAAAGAAAGATTTGATATATCGATAAACAATGTGTTCCTAAATGCTGTCTTAGATATTAGGGTACGCCTCCGATGATATGCAACTATTTTGCGTCATCGTCGGTCGTAAATCGTCATTTTAAAAGCGTTAGTAATTTTCATTCAGATTTACGAACAAATTTCATCATTGCTGCTAAATATAGTACATAAGGTTCAAACTGCAGGTTTTGATTGATATTTACAGCATTTATCTCAAAAACTACAGCTATAGGAGAAAACCTTCCTTTTAAAGTTATATGGTCAGCATATAAGCTTTATATATCATGAATATTTTAGAAACATTTCTCAACCAGGTTTGGTGTTAATGCCTCTGATATATTTGATTTTTGGGGTTGTTTTTTTACCAGCTATAGACAATTGTTTTGTAACTTAACTGAAAGGTCCTAAACAATGTGAAATGAAAAAGAAAATTGTTCAAGCATATTTAGTAAAGTTTCTTCTTCTTAAATGTATTGCCCAAGCCAAACTCAAGAAATGGTATTATTTATGATGGGAAACATATAAAATAGTTGTAAGAGATAATGATAATGGAATACCAAATTGTTATAATTTAATTATATTTATTTTAGTATTATTGTGTGCCATGGCTTCATCGACACCCCTGTGTGTTGTTAGTGATCTCAGTAGTATTACCAAACCATCCATTTTCTGGTGTTTTCAATGTGGCGGAGGGCTTTGTTCCGAATGCAAAGAACACCACAGTTTATCAAAGGAAACCCAAAAACATTGCTCTTTGTCAGTACATGAGTACCAGAAAAAAACATGTGATAATGTAAAAATCACTGACATCTGTTCCAAACATAATGAGAAGTACACATTTTATTGCAAAAAGCATGCATGTCTTTGCTGCGGTAGTTGCGGTGTAGAAAATCACATTGAATGTCGAGACTTCGACAAATTGGCCGATGTCATTCAAAACACTGAATTTTCAAATGCCTTTTATGAAATTGAGCAATCATTAGTAGAACTTTCCGACAATATTCAAATAATTCAAACTGACAGAGAAAATAACTTGAAGAGCTTATCAAAAAGGAAAATGCAGATCGAACAGGATATCAAACAAACCGGGATTACTATCAACAATCATTTAGACATAATACAAGACGACATTATGAAAAAGTTAAATGCAACCGAAGTAAAAGAGAGTAAGCTAATTAGCGTACTGCTGGGTTTACTAAAGGAAAATGAAAATGAGATAATTGAATACCGCAAAAATATCGAAAATATCAAGCAACACGCTACAGATCTACAGACATTTATTTCTATGAAGGAGTTAGAAAAAAAAGTCTCAAGCAAATACAAATTTCTGCAGTCAGTGATTGACAGCGAGAATTTCAAAGATCGCGATATTTCTTATAATGTCAATGTCCTCATGCAAGATTTGCCAATGTATATCAAGTATTTTGGAGAAGTAAAAAAAAAGACAAAACCATGCGATGTAGTCCTCACAAGCAGGAAAGACAAACAAGCCCAAATAATGCTGCCGCACAATTCAGTCGCAAATATCAATTTGAAGCTGCATTAAAATATAAATACAATAGGTGTGTACATTAGGGGTTGTTGTATGTTACCAGATGGTAAAATGGCGTTTACGTATTACTTTGATAAAGCAGTAAGAGTACTCAACTGTAATGGCATCGAAAACTTTGCAGTGATTTTATCAACATCGGCATTTGACGTAGCGTACATCGGTCACGATAACACACTTGCTGTAACTTCGGGAAATTCAGGTACGAAATGTATCACAATCATCGACATACAAAACAAAATAATCAAGAAAAAAATAACAGTTGATGGTGATTATTTCGGCATAGAAGTGAAAGATCACAAATTTATTTGTTCTGCAGCAGGGAAAGGAATTCAACTCATCAATCCGCACCACAACTCAACAATTGATATAGTCCACGATGAAATACCAGGGTATTGTTACATGGCAATATTTGGTGACAAAATATACCATACAAATAACCACCTGAACACCGTAACATGTTATGACCTACAAGGTGCAGTAAAATGGAAAATTTCAGAATGAAAGTGTCCTGAAGTCATATAACAACTGTAGAAAAGTTCGAAATTATTTTCATTTGATAATATCATCTGCATAAATTATATGTTTTCAGATAAACAATAGAAATAAGAAGAGCAGGATTTCTATTTTTAAAGTCAAAATGTTTAAATCGACGGGTCACTGTGAAAACTGTCTACTTATGAGAAAATAAAGGTTGGCAGGTAGGTGAAACTTACATAAATGAAGAGATAAATGAAAAATGAAGAGATGGAAGCCCGATTTATATAATTCCAAGGGCCCTCAGTCGGCTCCAGAAGCGACAAAGCAGCGCATCTATTTTGGGTGGGCAAATATCCACTTTTTGATATGGGACAAGCTCTGACGTCCCACGGTCCCAGCTTGTCTGGCAAAACAGCCGTCGGACGTCAGAGTAATCTCGGACTAAAGTAGATCCTGCTCATAGTGTAGTATTAGGAATGAGATGTCCTGATGCCCTTTTCCTATATATTTAATCTCATGATTTTGCAAATTATTGCAATTGAGTGCTTTTAGAATAGAGTAAAATGTGTGAAAAATTATTGTATTGCAGAAAAATCGGTACATAGATATAGGAATGGTATGATTCTAATTAAACTAATGATCCTGTGTCCAAGCTTTGATTTCTTGTAGATTGGTGTAAAATAAAAATGTGGGCCAAGCATTAATACCAATGCAAGAAAACAGGATCAACAAAATCAGAGTGAGACATTCATATGCCATTTACAAAGTAGACCTTAGACATTTTGTTAATGCTTTAAATGGTCAAATATCTCTAACACATAGCATTGGTCATTCCTATTGAATGTTAATCAGGTTGGGGACAACTAACCAAATGAGGAACTGTTCCCCAAATGAGTAACAATCCCTCATTTGAGTAATCAATTTGTAATGCTAAAAAACATTTTTTTCTTAACTGAGTTATTTCTTAAAATGGCACATATTCATGAAAAATGCAGCAACCTTTCATAAAGAAGATTATTCTTATCTTGATTTACTGGAAAGATACAAGCCTATGAAAAATCAGAAAATCTGACTTTTTTCTAGGCTTCTAACTTTTTTAAAATCCATAATAAAAATGTAGTTCTTTGGGAGAAGTTGTTCCATTTTCTATAAATTAGTGCAATTTTACCTTCAAAGACCCATTTTTAGAAAATTTAGTTTTTAGAACTATGAAATGATTACTCAAATGAGGGAGTGTTACTCATTTGGGGAATAGTTCCCCATTTGGCGGGTTATCCGGAACCTGTTAATCTCAAGTTCTCAAGAGTTAAACATGCCCCAGGGCCCAGACACACTCAAACATGATTGGTTAGTGTACACCAGGTTGCTTGATATGCATGATAAGGACCGGACAGACATTTATAAACATGTACGAGTGTCAACTTCTAACTTGCTTAGTATTTTTTATATAGACAACAAGAACGAAGACTAAAAATCAAGTGTACATTATTGATGCATCAGATTAATATTTGTTGATTGGTACTTTTTAAAATTGACAAGTTGATTGCAGATTAATATTTACTAAATCAATGAATGACTGTTACCGTTACCCAAAAAAAATGGCTTAAAACAAAGATTAACTGAGTGCTTACACTTTGTACTTGCATAGGCTTTTTATCCAGACAATAACTTTTGACTTACCACTTACTGAACTTTTTGAAAAGTTGGGGAAAAGGGGGTACTTCCAGACAACTGAAGTCATTTATATGGACAAATTCGTTCATAGATTAAATCAGTTTCAATGTACTACATACATCTGTTACACACTATATATAGCTACAGCATAATTAAATAACTACAGAAAATGTAATACCGAGGAGTTTGAGCAACATGAATAAACAGCTGCGTCATGAACGCATGATACGCCCTACGTCTTGTGTGGAAGTTTTATTCAATAATCATAAATAGTTTCTGAGAAAGTGTTCAGCAATAACCATATATTGTTTTTGAGACACGGCGGGACATGTGAAACCCCCAACCCTGTTTTTTTTTTTTTTTTAAACTAAATATTACTAAAATAAAATTTTGAATCAAAACCAAAAAGTATACAGATCTTTAGATTAATATAACAAAGAAGTGTGTAAAGGTTTAAGCAATAATCATAAATTATTTTTGAGATACGGAGCGACATGTAAAAAAAATCTCCCCTGTTTAACAAAATACTCAATAACTCGAAATAAAGTTTTGAATCATCACCAAAAAGTATACAGATCTTTAGATTAATATAACAAAGAAGTGTGTTAAGTTATAAGCAATAATCATAAATTATTTTTGAGATACGGCACAACATGTAAAAACAAAACGTCCCCCTTTTTTTCAAAATACTCAATAACTCAAAAATGAAATTTTGAATCATCACCAAAAAGTATACAGATCTTTAGATTAATATAACAAAGACATGTGTAAAGTTTTAAGCAATAATCATAAATCCTTTTTGAGATATGGTGCGACATGTAAAAAAAACCTCCCCCATTTTTACAAAATACTCAATAACTCAAAAATAAAATTTTGAATCATCACCAAAAAGTATACAGATATTAGGATTAATATAACTAAGAAGTGTTTAAAGTTTTAAGCCATAATCAAGAATCGTTTTTGAGATACGGTGCGACATGTGAAAAAAAATCTCCCCTGTTTAACAAAATACTCAATAACTCGAAATAAAGTTTTGAATCATCACCAAAAAGTATACAGATATCAGGATTAATATAACTAAGAAGTGTTTAAAGTTTTAAGCCATAATCAAGAATCGTTTTTGAGATACGGTGCGACATGTGAAAAAAACACACCCCTGTTTTAGTTACAAAGTGCCGTAACTCAAAACGTCTTAATCTTATTTTCACCAAAAAGTATACAGATCATTTGACCATCATAAGAAACAACTATGGTAAGTTTCATGAAATTTGGATAAGTCGTTCTCAAGTTACGGTGCGACATGTTTACGCCGGACAGAGAGACGGACAGACGGACGGACGTACAGACAGACGGACGGACGGACACCGGATATTTGTATACCATAATACGTCCGGTCAAAATTTTGACGGGCGTATAAAAACATCAACAAATGACGGTGCCTTCAACCCATCATCATTTTTAAGTAAAATATATAAAATCCTGGTAACATCATCATCCTCCATTGTCTGAATCAATTTCGTGGTAAAAAGCTGTTAAATATGACATATTTTGCTATATTTTGCGACGAAATAACTCCAAAAACGTTTGAAAAATGTTGAATTTTGACCTCCGGTTGAAGTATTTATTATGTAAACACTACTCAGAGTGACGACGAATCCTATACATAGTCATGTGCCCATATGTTTCTGGGTCATATTTATTAATATCTCGACTAATGAAAAGCTTTAGGATGCATTTGTGTCAGTTCCTAGCAAACAGGGGGATTACCCGCGGTTTTTGGGAAATCAACGGAGGACTTCTTTTGATTGATCATATTTCAGTAACGCAGCACTTATTAAAATACCTATTTTGGCAGTCGTGTGACAAAATGTATTCTTATTAAAAATTAACCTCAAATACTGATGGATGTTAAGTTGTTTTAATAAATTTATTGTCTGAAGCCCAGGCTATGTTTTTGTTTACACGCTGTTTACAGCGCCACCTCGAAAATTTTAGATTATCTCCCCTTTCCCGATGACCACCGAAAGAAGCTCTTCAATGTCACTGGCTATCCCACTGGTGAATCTTTGTGTTTTGTTTAATAATTTATTAAATGAATAAAAACATTGTATTAGTTGATATATTCAGCATTTAACATCTTAAAACTTATCAGTGAAATTTTATTATATACAAAGTATTTCGTATAAAAGTAGTTAAAACTGTAAAATACCGATTCTTCGATGCGAAATAAATAAAATGAATAGACATTAATTCTAGTAATTCAGTCCTGGAAAGTTTGACTTAAGTATTCTAACATATATTCATGTGTGATGCTTACATTCAAACAACGTCTCAATCTACTACTACTATTCAACATTCAACAAGCAACAAATACGCTCTACTATCATTGCTCAAATTGCCAACCTTTACACTTAAGGACATCCGATACAGTTTCTTGATATAATGTCATTTTATAATATTGAAATATGTTTTAGGTTTTGGCGAGTTATACAATAAAAAACAAAATAAAACATAGGTCACCGTGCTTGTTTTCGAGAAAATTGAAGCTGAAAATTGGGGATTTGAGCAATTTTGTAAAACAGTTAGGCAATGTTACAAAATCTTTGGAGCAGATATTCTTCGTCGTAAATTATTAAGATCGGGTTCAATCTGAAGCTGTGATAAGTGACAATAAGGGAGAAAAAAAATCACTACACGAATAACTATAAAATTATTCAAGCCTTGCTTGACATTGCGGACCAGATGCTCAAAGTGGTATTTTTCTAAACCTAAAAAAATGGGAAAAAAGTGTTTCTGAAAATGTCATTTTTATCATTTTTCTGCATAAACTACATTTTGTCATGTTTTCTACAAATCTCAAATAAAATATTTAGGTCACCGTGCTGGATTCCATGGTAATCGCAATTTTTCCTAAAATTTGCGTCACGCTTTATAGCCTCAACGTTAGCGCTAAAGTGCACGACGTCGCAGGCAGACAATTTTGACGTCATCGCTTCAAATTACCGGCGACATTTTTCAGGTGTATATTTATTGCTTGTAAAGTACTATCTATAAATTGCTTACATTATTTTCGGAAATAAAATCATGTGAATAACAAATGCCTCTCTGTGTTTGTGGTCTAAGTGAGAAGCATCTCAAGAAAAATTATTACGGACTGTTGCTAATTTATTTTTACGGCTTTCAAAAATTAAAGACTGGGCAATTTAGAACATGACATACGCAGTGTATATGAAGTGCGAATCCAGCTAGTTCATTTTTACTTTTATATGCGGGTATGTCTATTGTACAATAAAGGATCATGGGAAAACTGTATTTGTTTACGTTTTGAAAATATCAAGTTAAGTGATTTGAAGGAAAGTTTTAACATATTTTCATTGTGATATGTCTATAATATACAAACATAGCATTAAAGTTCAAATAAGTGTTATAAAAGCATCATAATATAGCATATCGATTATTGAAAGCGATCCAATTTTAACTATAGATGCGATGAATTATCACTGTTAGTGCAGTCATTATTAATGTAGAATTTTCAAAGATGCGAGGAATTTTTATTGTAGAATTATGTGATAAATGCACTTGCAACAAATGAAAAAACTTAGTTGATGACTTTAGGATTTATGATACATGTATTTTCAAATTGAAATACGAACTCCTTATTCATTCTTCATCAAATATATAGCTTTTCAAACTTGTTACAAAAGCGATTCTCAACATGAAAAATTCTAGATCTGCGAATGGATACTACCGCAGAGGTAAAACCATACACATTTGGGTTATTGTGCACGAAATGCAAGCTACAATTCATTTTTGTTGATTTTAAACCCTTTGGAACTCTATGTGGGCTATTTCAGCAAATAGACAAAAAATTACCAAACTAGATACACGGTTAGATTCAGCATGTCAACGAATTCCAAATATCTATATTAAAGGACTTTTGTCTATAAATTTGAACCCCACAAAATTGAAAAAGGGACCAAAAATATAAAAAAATGCATGCATCGGATACATTTGTTATTGAAGGCATGACTGTAACAATAGGATGAATATACAAAAATATCTTATTCTGGGGTCTCATTGGGGGGTTCTGATCCTTGATCCCGCTTTCTGTTTTGGCAGATTCCCGTATTCCGCTAATTGTTTTGTCAGATTCCCGTATCCCGCTTATACTATGCAGTTCTCATTTTTTTGTAATTATCCGTGTCCCGCTAGACTTCATTTCTCGTTTTTCACGACACAATCATTTGACTTTTACCTTTCACGCTTGCAAAAAATCGGCAATCCGGCGTCGCGCTTATACCCAAATGAGACCCACTATTTTGCTCTAATCTGACTCATATTAAGCCCATTATAAATATATTAAAAAAGTAGCGTGGAATTTTTTTTATCCCTTTTTATCCCGTCTCGTTTAGTTTTTGAGCCATATATAGATGGCGTATACGTATGTGACAATGAGACAACTCTCCATCCGAGTCACAATTTATAAAAGTAGACCATTATACGTCAAAATACGGTCTTCAACATGGAGCCTTGGCTCACACCGAACAGCAAGTTATAAAGGGCTCCAGTGTAAAACCTTTTAAACGGGAAAACAAAGGTTCAATCTATATCAAGATGTACGTAATTAGTGGTGAAGTGTCATGAAAATGGATAAAAAAATAAGTATAAAGATCTCTATACGCTTTATAAGAAACTAAATGGAATACATTTGAAATAAATGTTATTTCTATTGAATTTATTAGAGTGTTTTAAAACCAAACTTTCCTCCGTAAGTTAAATTTTATCGAGTCTTTTGCTCTTACTTTATCTATTGTTTGAGCAAGTCGGCTAAATTAAGGCTTTACAGCTAATTTCCTAATGCATTTTAAGCAAAACTTTGGTTGGCTTGCTTGCTTTGTTTAAAAAATAATTGATGCCAGCTATACTTTATTGTAGTTTTAACATGGGTAGGCATTATATTCGTGATTATTTTTGCCAGAGCGATAGCGAGGGCTAAAATAACACGAATATAATGCCTACCCATGTTAAAACTACAATAAAGTATAGCTGGCATCAATTATTTCGATTCTGATTAGGACAATTACATGTGTACGGTAATATCTATGTTCGCTGTGTATAAAGTGTACGGTATTTGTGTAGGCTCTTCCATCAACCTTCCTGTCGATTTTTATCCAACTAGTTCATACCAGTTTAATTTGGCAAAGTTGTATAAATTTCTAAAATTTAAAATTGAAACAGATATTAATAAATTAATTTATTAACTAAAACAATATTTGTGTCACAATATAAAAGAAAAGTTATATTTCAACAGTCTTTTCCTTTGAGATCAATATCTGACACGCACATTTTCAAGTCAGTCGTCAATGGCGGTGGACGCACAAGGAGAATCGGGTAGGTCTTTATTTTAATACTAAATTAATCGTAAATATTCCGCCGGTTAATATTGTAGCATTGGTAAATATGTTCATATCTGATAGAGGATTTCTTGATAAAGTTGTGCTGACATTCGAGACTTGGCAGGAGGGGCCCTTTGACAGAAATCCATTTATACTTGCGGTGGCTACACCTTTTAAAGTTGATCAAAGGGCACGCCTTTGTGCATCTGGCGATTTCAAATGCTGTATTTATACATGAGATTAAAATTAATACTGGGTGACAATCTTGTTGCGTTTGTAAAATGGATTGGAAACCTTGGTGGTATATTGGTAATTACGCCTATTTGTTTTTATAGGAGAATGGGGTTCGAAACCCTGCTAGGGTCAATCCATTTTATCAGAAATATGAAACAATTTTGTCATTTCAGTACAACAGTAATAGTAACCTATTCTTTATTTTATATTTTATCGTCGGAACATATGTTTCAATGAAATTAATATACAATGACATGCCTTTTTAACAGGAGAGATGGAACGTGTTTTTAGGGGGAGGGGTTTTGAAGTTAGAACAGCCAACATGGACATTGCTGTATCTAGGTCAACTATTTTCAATTACGAATTGTAACACATTGTTGTCATTGTTAAAGTATTAGTAACAAAATGTGTATCATTTTAGTGTTTGAAAGTGTTTTAATTTAAGGAATTACATTAAATGCATACCATTTTGACGAAATTCATTTTTCTGCCGTAGTCAATATACGCATGTGCAAACTAATTTTATTGGATAATAAAGTATGGTTTCTTTACAAAGCTAAAGAAGCACGTCATATTAGAATTGTTTGTTTAATTGTTTATACAAACTTTGTAAATAAGATTGACATTTTTAAACAATATAAATAGGCATAGTTTAACCTGTATTTTTAATATTTGAATTAAATTGGGTGTTATCATAATGATTATCCAATAAAAGAAAAGCAAGCAAGTCAACTTAAGTCTTGCTCTACATGCTTAAAGAAATGAGCTGTAATAGATAAAAAAAAATAAAAAAATATACAGTGAAAATGAACCGCATATACAATACTAATGATTCGCTCCACAGTGAAAATGAAAGAATAGTATCATTATTCGACAGTAAACATGACTAGCATTACGAAATCATCATAGTGGAATTTAGTTAAATATGAAGAAACTGAATGACAAAACATATTCTACGTTATACAACTTTATTAATTGTATTAAAATGAATATTTTTTACTGCAACAACATCTTACCTGTTAGTTATAAAGCACCTGCACGATCTGTTCGTGAAATGTCCTAAATATTCACCTATTTTGGTATATATTTCACAGCTGGATGGCTTTAGGCGCGATTAAACCCCGCTCGCATCTCTTACTTTGTTTTATTAGTATTATGTATTTCTGAACATATACATTTTAACTAATTTTCTTCATTTTCTTCAAAAATTAAAAAAAGTTCGTCTGTTTATTTATCATTCTACATTAGACATTTATTGCATATACAGTAAAAATGATATTTTAGGATCCGCACTTTACATACACTAATACGTGTACATATATTGTACACACTCGTATATTATTTCATACCGTATGTTGATCTCTAGATGTTGTTCTTTTTTTCTTTTTTCTTTTTTGGTTGGCTGCTGACTCATTACAATTACTTTCTAAAAATCCTTTTATTCAGGTTTTTATCACTGAGAAATCCGTTTTTGTTGATACGAATTAAACGTTTACGTCGTTTGGTCAGTAATCAAATTTGACGCAGATTGCAATTTGAACTAGAATTTACATTAGGACGTAAAACATTTCGAATGCGAATAAAACTCGAATTAGTAAATGCGAATCGAACTCGAATTACGTGTGAACTCAACATTATCCTGCAAACAGAACTTCTTTTTTTGGACATAAATTGCAGCACATAAATTAGGCCGTTCCTTTTCTCGTTTAAGTTGTTTTACCTTGTCATTTTGTGACCTTTTATAGCTTACTATGCGGTATGGGCTTTGCTCGTTGTTGAAGACTGTAAGGTGACCTATAGTTGTTAATTTCTGTGTCATGTTTGTCTCTTGTTGAGAGTTGTCTAAATGGCAATTATACCACATCTTCTGTTTTATGTGGTCAGAAAACAGAAGCAAAATATTACAAAGGAGAATCATCAATTTGCTAATGAATGCTTTTGTGCAGACAGAGAAACTATAACTTTGAAATTTTTGATTTGGCAAAAAAAACCTGAATTTATAGCGAGAGGACTGGATATATTACGATTAGTTGCGATTAAAACCATTCTCTCATACATGTAGCGTAATTTTATTTGTAAAATAACTGTATATTTTTTTCACCACAGCGCGTTCATAAAATAGCGCACGTCCATTCTCCTGCCTGTCCTTCCGGACTTCTGGTTAATTGGATTTTCAAGGGGACAATTCTTGTCAACTTTCTATAAAACTGAAATGGTATGGACAATTCGAAAATCAGTGCATATCAACTATTCTTTTAAAGAGTTATGCCATTTGGAAATATTGATTATATTGGAAATATTTCTGTCATTCCGTCAATTCTTTAATATATTTTAAAAAAATAAAGAATAAAATAAACAGCTGCGCAACGAGCGCATGATACGCCCTTCGTCGTATAAAAAAACACCATTATACATATTTTTTAAATAACACGAGGTTTGTACGGGAAATCATATCCTACCTCATTCATTACTCTTGCTCAATAGGACGTTTATATATCACAACATCTTGTATATGATCCCCAAATTGAAGCTCAATAAAAATTCAAAAACTCAAAAAAAAATTAAAGAATCATCACGCAAAGTATACAGATCTTAAAAATAACTTAACTAAAAAGTATGTGAAGTCTTATGCAATAATTATAAATAGTTTCTGAGATACGGAGCGACATTTGAACCCCTCTCCTTTTTTTATTATGATAGTTATTAAAGGTACCATGATTCTAATTTAGTACGCCAGACGCGCGTTTCGTCTACAAAAGACTCATCAGTGACGCTCATATAAATAAAATATATGAAGCCAAACAAGTACAAAGATGAAGAGCATTGATGATAAAAAAAATTCCAAAATGTTGTGCCAAATACGCCTAAGGTAATCTATGCCTGGAATAAAAAAATCCTTAGCTTTTCAAAAATTTCAAAGTTTGGTACACAGGAAATTTATAAAAATGACTACACTATTGATATTCATGTCAACACCGAAGTAATGACTACTGTGCTGGTGATACTCTCGGGGACGAAAAGTCCACAAGCAGTGGCATCGACCCAGTGTAGTAAATAGTTATCAAAGGTAGCAGGATTATAATTTAGTACGCCAGACATGCGTTTCGTCTACATAAGACTCATCAGTGACGCCCAAATCAAAATATCAATAAAGCCAAACAAGTACAAATATGAAGAGCATTAAGGATCTAAAATTCCCAAAAGTTGAGCCAAATACGGCTAAGGTAATTTATGCATGGAATAAGAAAATCCTTAGTTTTTCTAAAATTTCAAAGTTTGGTTAACAGGAAATTTATAAAAATGACTACTTGGCTGGTGATACCCTTGGGGACGAAACGTCCACCAGCAGTGGCATCGACCCAGTGATGTTAATAGTTATCAAAGGTACCAGGATTAAAATTTAGTACGCCAGATGCGCCTTTCGTCTGCATAAGACTCATCAATGACGCCCATATCAAAATATTTATAAAGCCAAAAATGTACAAATATGAATAGCATAGAGGATCAAAATTCCAAAAAGTTGTGCCAAATACGGCTAAGGTAATCTATGCCTGGAATAAGAAAATCCTTAATTTTTCAAAAATTTCAAAGTTTGGTAAACAGGAAATTTATAAAAATGACTACATTATTGATATTCATGTCAACACCGAAGTGTTGACTACTGGGCTTGGTGATACCCTCGGGGACGAAACGCCCACCAGCAGTGGCATCGACCCAGTGGTGAAAATAGTTATCAAAGGTACCAGGATTATAATTTGTACGCCAGACGCGCGTTTCGTCTACATAAGACTCATCAGTAACGCTCATATCAAAATATTAATGAAGCCAAACAAGTACAAAGTTGAAGAGCAAAGAGGATCCAAATTTCAAAGAGTTGTGTCAAATACGGCTAAGGTAATCTATGCCTGGAATAAGAAAAACCTTAACTTTTCAAAAATTTCAAAGTTTGGTAAACAGGAAATTTATAAAAATGACTACATTATTGATATTCATGTCAACAGTGAAGTGTTGACTACTGGGCTGGTGATTACCTCGGGGACGAAACGTCCACCAGCAGTGGCATCGACCCAGTGATGTAAATAGTTATCAAAGGTACCAGGATTAAAATTTAGTACGCCAGATGCGCCTTTCGTCTGCATTAGACTCATCAATGACGCCCATATCAAAATATTTATAAAGCCAAAAAAGTACAAATATGAAAAGCATAGAGGATCCAAAATTCCAAAAAGTTGTGCCAAATACGGCTAAGGTAATCTATGCCTGGAATAAAAAAAAAACTTAATTTTTCAAAAATTTCAAAGTTTGGTAAACAGGAAATTTATAAAAATGACTACATTATTGATATTCATGTCAACAGTGAAGTGTTGACTACTGGGCTGGTGATTACCTCGGGGACGAAACGCCCACCAGCAGTGGCATCGACCAAGTGGTGAAAATAGTTATCAAAGGTACCAGGATTATAATTTGTACGCCAGACGCGCGTTTCGTCTACATAAGACTCATCAGTAACGCTCATATCAAAATATTAATGAAGCCAAACAAGTACAAAGTTGAAGAGCAAAGAGGATCCAAATTTCAAAAAGTTGTGTCAAATACGGCTAAGGTAATCTATGCCTGGAATAAGAAAAACCTTAACTTTTCAAAAATTTCAAAGTTTGGTAAACAGGAAATTTATAAAAATGACTACATTATTGATATTCATGTCAACAGTGAAGTGTTGACTACTGGGCTGGTGATTACCTCGGGGACGAAACGTCCACCAGCAGTGGCATCGACCCAGTAATGTAAATAGTTATCAAAGGTACCAGGATTAAAATTTAGTACGCCAGATGCGCCTTTCGTCTGCATTAGACTCATCAATGACGCCCATATCAAAATATTTATAAAGCCAAAAAAGTACAAATATGAAAAGCATAGAGGATCCAAAATTCCAAAAAGTTGTGCCAAATACGGCTAAGGTAATCTATGCCTGGAATAAAAAAAAAACTTAATTTTTCAAAAATTTCAAAGTTTGGTAAACAGGAAATTTATAAAAATGACTACATTATTGATATTCATGTCAACAGTGAAGTGTTGACTACTGGGCTGGTGATTACCTCGGGGACGAAACGTCCACCAGTAGTGGCATCGACCCAGTGATGTTAATAGTTATCAAAGGTACCAGGATTATAATTCAGTACGCCAGACGCGCGTTTCGTCTACATAAGACTTCTCAGTGACGTTCATATCATAATATTTATAAAGCCAAACAAGTATAAAGTTGAAGAGCATTGAGGATCCAAAATTTCAAAAAGTAACTCAGTAACTCTTAATTCAAATTTTGAATCATTCTCAAAAGTATATACAAATCTTCAGATTAGTATAACTAAGATGTGTGTAAAGTTTTGAGCAATATTCATCAATCGTTTTCTAGATACAGCGCGAACTGTGAAAAAAAACCGTTTTAGTTACAAAGTCCTGTAACCAAAAAAGTTCACCAAAAATGATACAGATCTTTTGACCATCATGACTGATAGAAAAAACATGTTCAGTTTAATGATAATATGATGTACCATATTCACAACGAACAGACGGAGGTTTGCATTGTTATAACATTTAACGTCCTGTCAAAATGTTCACGGGTGTACAAACATATTGTTTGCTATTGTCTTTTGTTAAATAAAATACGTGCAACGTGGAGGAAAAATGAAATTTGTTCTTTTATAAAAGTTGTATCATTGTTTATATTAGCGGCCAACCATTCTATTTTTATATAAATAGATTGATAAATAGTTTAGAAAGGAAATTGACTTCTTCGTGTACATACATTTTCGATATTTGTTTTAAATTTGCATTGGTTTCCTGTGCTCTAATACAATGTCAGACAATCGGATCCGGATCAAATCATGGATGATGAATGATAATAAAATTTTCATTGACATCAATGATATAAGTAACACCAAAAGGGTCAGTCGTCTAGAGATTGCTCACTGTACATTATTGTTGAAGATCTCAAAGAAACAATAATGTAATCTAGTTCTTATTACTGATGTTAATAGACTGTTATCCTGTTAGAATCAAATGCACTGACATATATTAATGGCGTAGAAATTAGCATGCGGGTGAAACAGAAAATGGAGCATCGAAATTCCACACTACGTTTTGTCTTACAGAAACAGACACGCAATGTGTCTCGCAAAAAGTTACATTTTGCGGGAATTCAAACGCTTATTGTCGCGCCAAGAGTTAACTCCGTTGAAACTGTATCGAATGTCCTTAAATATTTCTACAAATCCATTTAATACATTCATCACCAAAACTAGGCTTATATTTCGCGAAGAATGTCAATTACAGTATTGTCTTCATGTATTTGTTTTACAAAATGTACGTTAAGTAACATGATTGTATTTTCATCGCTGTCACAAAGTTATAGTGCGATTTATCACATTGCAAAAAAAAAGTTTACACCACAGAAATAAAAGTTTCTTTTATACCGGAATACCGAGTGTGCATTATTTTTATAGTTTGAAACACATTTGACATTTAAGTCAGCATGTAAATCATTGCTTTACTCTTACTATTTGCGACAAGTAAATGATTTGTATTCCTTTTGTACTCAAGACAATAAACGTTGGAAAGACCATCCCTGATGCTAAGTATTTCTTTGTGTTGTTGTCCATCAGCAGATAGAACGACTACATTGTTAGATACATTACCTACCACGTACACGATGCCATCATTGTCGACAGAGATACCACGTGGACTATTCAGAACACTTTCGTTCTTAAATATCCATTGAACTGTGCCTCGTAAATCATAACATGTTACGGAGTTTGTGTGATGATTTGTATGGTAAATTTTGTCACCAAGTGTTGCAATACTACACAAATCAGGTACATGTATTACATCTCGGACTATGTCAAATATTAGATAATTGTACAGACTTCTCAATTGTATTCCTTTCCTGCCAGTCGAAAAAATTACTTTATCATCTTTTATTGCAATGCCGCTAAAATGAGAATCAACTGCTATTTCTTTTTTTATTTGTTTGTCTTGTACATCAATTATTCAAATACATCGCCTTCCTGACATTTCTGAAGTTACAACCAGTGTGTTGTCTTTGCAGTTGTAAGCAATGTCAAATACATAAATAGGCGTTTTGACTTCAAAATCTTTTGATCCATTAGGGTTGAACACTCTAACACTTGGGTTATGGTAATCAGCAAACGCCATTCTACCATCTGGTAACATGCAACAACCACGAGTGTCTTTTCCCATAGTATTTATATTTTTTGCGGTGCTTCGGATTTATTTGATCAATCGACTTGGATGATACGCATGGCATCATTATTTGTGCTTGTTTGTTTTTCCTACTCTTGATGACTACATCGCTCAGTCTTGTCTCAATTTTTACTTCTCTTTTAATTCTTTGATATGATTTACAAAACCTTTTATAGCAGCATTGACATTGTACGACAGGTCTCGATCATTTACGTTTTCGCTGTCAATCACCGACTGTATGACTTCGTCTTTACTTGCGACTTTTTTTTCTAGTTCCTAAATGGCAATAAATGTCTGAAGTTCTGTAGCATGTTGCTTGATATTTTGATATTTTTTTTAAATATTCAACAATCTCACCTTCATTTTCCTTCAATAAGTTTAGTAGTTTGCTGATAACCTTTCTTTCGGTTTTTTGGTTGTATTTAATTGTTCCATTATCTTATCTTCTATTTTGTCTAAATGGCTGTCAATTGCAAAACGCATTTGTTTGATTTTTTGTTCAATCTGCTTTTTTTTCGGATAACCTCTTCAAATTTTGTTCTTTGTTATTACAAAGGTTATTGATATTATCTGAAAGGTCTGTTAAGGATTGTTCTATTTCGTAAAATGCATTTGAAAAGTTCGTGATTTGAACGATATCAGCCAATATGTCGAAGTCTCAACATTCCAGGTGATTTTCTACAAAACAACTACCACAGCAGAGACATGCATGCTTTATGCAATATATTGTGTACTTCTCATTATGTTTGCCACAGTTTTGTGAGATTTTGACAACATCACTTGGTAATTGTTGGTAACCACTTACTGCTACGTCACATTCAAAACACTAGAGTATGGCTGGTTTAGTTATACAATGGAGATCACATACATGTATACCGCAAACTGGAGTTGACGACGCCATAGTAAACCAAAACTGAAACAAATACAATCTTATTAATAATGTTAAAAAAACGGGTTTTTTTAGTTTCAAATCTCAAGAAAAAAAAACAATGTATTTAAAACTTTTACACTAGAAATATTTTGGGGCTCTTTATAGCTTGTTATTCGGTGTTAGTCACTGTCCCGTATTAAAGGCCATACCTTGACCTTTTATGAATAACAACCAAGTAGTCAGGACCAGTGACCAATATCCATGCAACCGATTGGTCTAACACAGCTCATATATTATGTACCTCCCAAATACAATCGCAACTGACAAGCCTTCTGCATGTTCAAAATGTCCATTCTAATATCCTATTTGTTAAAGTAACTACTAAGTAATTGTTAACATTGCAAATACATACATTATGCATGTGAGGGTTCTTTCAATTTACATGTTCAAAACGTTCTTTACCAAAATATGCTCTGTTAAATGCTGTATACATGTAACCCTTGCCTGTGCCCAGTCAAGCACCTCGTTATTGTTCTATGATATTTTTTTGTATTCTTAAAATTCATTTTTGTTAATTATGCTTTGTCTTTAGATATATGCCTTTTTTGTTTCTATGTTACATATGACGTGGCCCTGTACTTATACATCCCGTCACTGTTTTATTTAAATGATAATATTTAAATTGTTATATTTTATTTTTGCTAATATGCTTTGTCTATATCCCTTTTTGTATTTAAAATTCATATGAACAATAGAAATATACCTTTATACCTTAAAATATGAAGCAAAATTTCTGCCCCAGTCTCCTGTTGATCCCAATTTATTAGAGATTCAAGAAACAAATATCTACTTTTCCCAATAATGAACGACTATTGTATATATTTGAGGAATGGATATGATGTAAATATTTTTCGATTCTTTTCAAAGATTTTTTTGGCAGCTGTTGTAAAAGACATGCTCAATTTATCGTTTTTGGACTGTTTGAAATAATTATTTTATGAGTCTTTCATGTATTTATGATGAGTTTATCGCTAATTATGTTTAATTTCAGAGATAGTCCGTTTGACCATGTTTGAATTCATTTTACACAAAAAAGTCACGTGATGACGTCAAAATATATATTTATTGTGAGATCAATACATCATCGTCTGTATAAAAAAACATAGACTTTGAACAATATCATCTTAATATTGGATTTCATCAGAGACATAGTTATCAGCGTGTGTATAGAATAATGTCACGTGATGTGCTATTTTCATCAATACATTGAAACAACAACTAGCACAGAACTCGCCTATGTGTGGTGGTTTTCTAATTTGCGTATTATCCAAATACTTGTAAGAATAAAAACAAAGAAAAAAAATAATATGCGCCTTTAAAATCAACAAAATATATCATCTAATGAATTTGAGTCAAAATTTAGGAAAACATAACGAAGAAATTGAATAATATATAATTTGAAACGTGCTGAATAATAAAATGAATAAATATAAGACGGGTTTATGGAAAAAATGTTTGATATGTTAATATAGTTTAATTATCAGCAGTATCGTCTGTCCGTCTGAAAAGAAATTACGCAATTATATATTGACTAATTTTAAACAAAAGACAACTAAAAATAACAAACGAAAAATAAAAATTAACGTATCACAATATAATACAAGCTACATATATAATATTGTCAAATATAAATAAATCTGAATAAATTTGTTTTGTACATTTTTTTAAAACAATTATTGAATTTCATTTGAAATGTAATATAAAACTCATTTCTAGATGTTCAAACACAGACGTCACGCAACATGTCTAGGTTTTGTCAAATAATCCATAAATCAAATTAAATAACAAAGCTTTTATATATTGGTGAGTTGTATTTTTACTTGACCACGCTAAAAAAAAACCTAGAGATAGTTTGGCCCGTCTGAGTTTTAATCATAAAAGCATTATAACAGCCAAAATCTCATTGGTTATTAAAGAATCCAAAATACGAAATTAAAATTATGCTATATGTTTTATAATTAGAAACTACATGTATGTGTGTGATCAAATATGTTAGCATATGTTGTTAATTTCAGCATGTTCAGTATATATTATAATATACAACCAGCATTTGTTTTGCTGTCAATAGGTATCATCAATATTGATCATCAATACTGATCAGCCATATGTGATTTTGTGTTGCTTACATTCCAAACATTTATCTATTTGCTCTAAATTACACATGCATACATGAAGTATGCAATAAAAAGTGAGTGATAAGTTGTTTATTTTAGTTTGTTATCCCAATTTTGTTTTTTGTCCATAGATTTATGAGTTTTGAACAGCGGTATACTACTGTTGCCTTTATTAAATATAATGGAAAACGTTACAAACTAATCTTGAAATAATCAACAGGCAGATCGTTTAACTTGTAAAATCCTTAAACTAAGAAAAATGTCAATATGCTCAAAACAACACAAACCTACATGTGTAATAGAAAAGGAAACAAATGAGCGATAAATTAATGACGATTTGAAGAATTCGAAAAAAAATCGGAAAAAAAAATTAACCAGGCCTAAAATTTGACAACTTCATTTCAAACGCCATTGCTGAATCATGTTCTTTGAATTCTAAACTCGAAACATCAGATTGAGCCGACATTCCAAACAGGTTCGTTTTGTTGGTTTTTTTTTTTATAATCATGCTGAGTTTGTTTTTAAATTGTAAAATTTCTCAAGCGTTAGTGCATATGTTTTAAGTTAAACAAACTGTTTTAAAATATCTACTAGTATGCATGTTTATCTTTTTCTGTGTGTCTCCAGCAGTCTACATCGAATTGTCGATTCGGGACAACAATGCAATTAACAGTTAATGTATCAACAAACCGAAACAACCTTGAATCAAAAACGAAGACAGCAATTCAAAATCAAAGTAATGTTTTGTAACATTAAATGGAATTATATGAAACTTATAATAGAATAAAATTAATATCATTGAAGGTCTGGGACATACAATACCCGATGAATATATTTTTAGGTACAAGAATGAGCTTTAAAATCTTACTTCAATGTATTCTGTTCAGCCTGATTTGTATCGTCTTCTGTGTTCACCAGGGATCCTTAGTTTTATTATTTAGTCAAAAGGAATTGCAATCAAACAACGAATGGTAAGGCTCTAAAATTAGTATAAAGATAAAAAAAAAAAGAGACCAATTTAGGTTAACACTACAGTGTTGGGCATTTTAAATATAAAACCATGTTCAATAAGCATGTTCTATATAAGGGAATATCTGTACTAAGCCAGGAACATGCCAATTGTTTTCAATTCTTTTGATGTGTTTGGGCTTTGATTATACCATAATAAAGGACTTTCCGTCTGGAATTTTCTTTTCAATCCATGGTGATTTATGAATAAACATATCTTAGATACCAGGATTCAAATTTAATATTTACGACAGGCGCGCGGTTCGTCTTCATGCGAAGACTCATCGGTGTCGCTCGAATAAAAAAATGTTAAAAAGTCAAATGAAGTACGATATTGTAGAGCATTGAGGACCAAAAATTCCTAAAAGTGTAGCCAAATACAGCTAAGGTAATCTATTCCTGAGGTAGAAAAGCCTTAGTATTTCAAAATTTCAAAGTTTTGTGAGCGGTAAATTTATAATTATGAGTCAAAACAGAAGTGTTGACTACCGGGCTTCTGATACCCTCGGGGAAATAAATCTCCACCAGCAGTGGCATCGACCCAGTGGTTGTAAATCAACTCATCATAGATACCAGAATTATTTTACTTTTTTTCAAAAATAATTGTATTAAATTGGGCTAACAAAGTAGGAAAGTTATTGTTGGTAAAACTGAAATTAGGTTAACAAATATCCCTAAGGATATTTATAAATCAAATATTATGGTTTCACAGTCGATATAATAATTTTGTATCATATTGCGATCGTTAACCGTCAATAATTACGAAAATGTAATATTGTTAATTAAAGTTTATTATTGTTTTTGCACTGCTACTATGATTATTAGATTTATATATATATATATATATTTGCAGGAGATCGGTTACTCTGTTAATCGTTCTGTTTCCATATTTTGCCTCTTTTGTATCGAAAGTTTGGACATCTTCGTTTTCAACAGGCCAGAAATGGAAGGAGTGGCCAAACAAGCAATCACTTTTATTGGTAAGATTTAATTTTAACATTATTGTTCATTGCTTGTTATGTGTTATTTTTATTCATAAGGGTATATATATCATTTAAAAAAGGAACTTAATTTTTTTACCCGTTAAAATTTGCGCATGCGACTATATTATTTTTGTTTCTTTTTTTAAATCAAAATCATAATGCTGAAAAAACTGCTTCAAGTATGATGTCAATTTTCACCGTCTTGTATTTCATTGAATTAATTGATTGGCTGATTGTTTAAGTAATAGATTTATTTTGGCGAAAACCTCAGAAAGAACAACAACAGGCAATCCTTGTTATCTTAGATAAAATATGATCGGAACTTGCCACTTGTTTAGTTTGAAAATACATGCTAATCAACTGCAAAGACCACTCTTTAACCGAGGCTCCATTATACACTTTTCAAGTATATAAATTAGATAATGTACATGTAGATTTAGCTATTATCAATTGCAAGATACCCATACTGTTGACTATGCTTTCAATGGAATAAAGAAGAATGTTGCTGGCATATTGAATATTCAATAATGACAGATATGATTCTGAATATTTTCTTCGGCTAACCTTTTGGAATTTTGGATCCTTAATGCTCTTCAACTTTGTATTTGTTTGGTTTATAACTATTTCGATATGAGCGTCACTGATGAGTCTTATGTAGACGAAACGCGCGTCTGGCGTACTAAATTATAATCCTGGTACCTTTGATAACTATTTACACCACTGGGTCGATGCCTCTGCTGGTGGACGTTTCGTTCCCGAGGATATCACCAGCCCAGTAGTCAGCACTTCGTTGTTGACATGAATATCAATTATGTGGTCATTTTTATAAATTTCCTGTTTACAAAACTTTGAAATTTTCGAAAAACTAAGGATTTTCTTATCCCAGGCATGGATTACCTTAGCTGTATTTGGCACAACCTTTTGGAATTTTGGATCCTTAATGCTCTTCAACTTTGTATTTGTTTGGTTTATAACTATTTCAATATGAGCGTCACTGATGAGTCTTATGTAGACGAAACGCGCGTCTGGCGTACTAAATTATAATCCTGGTACCTTTGATAACTATTTACACAACTGGGTCGATGCCTCTTCTGGTGGACGTTTCGTCCCCGAGGGTATCACAAGCCCAGTAGTCAGCACTTCGGTGTTGACATGAATATCAATTATGTGGTCATTTTTATAAATTTCCTGTTTACAAAACTTTGAAATTTTCGAAAAACTAAGGATTTTCTTATCCCAGGCATAGATTACCTTAGCCGTATTTGGCACAACCTTTTGGAATTTTGGATCCTTAATGCTCTTCAACTTTGTATTTGTTTGGTTTATAACTATTTCGATATGAGCGTCACTGATGAGTCTTATGTAGACGAAACGCGCGTCTGGCGTACTAAATTATAATCCTGGTACCTTTGATAACTATTTACACAACTGGGTCGATGCCTCTGCTGGTGGACGTTTCGTCCCCGAGGGTATCACCAGCCCAGTAGTCAGCACTTCGGTGTTGACATGAATATCAATTATGTGGTCATTTTTATAAATTTCCTGTTTACAAAACTTTGAAATTTTCGAAAAACTAAGGATTTTCTTATCCCAGGCATAGATTACCTTAGCCGTATTTGGCACAACCTTTTGGAATTTTGGATCCTTAATGCTCTTCAACTTTGTATTTGTTTGGTTTATAACTATTTCGATATGAGCGTCACTGATGAGTCTTATGTAGACGAAACGCGCGTCTGGCGTACTAAATTATAATCCTGGTACCTTTGATAACTATTTACACAACTGGGTCGATGCCTCTGCTGGTGGACGTTTCGTCCCCGAGGGTATCACCAGCCCAGTAGTCAGCACTTCGGTGTTGACATGAATATCAATTATGTGGTCATTTTTATAAATTTCCTGTTTACAAAACTTTGAAATTTTCGAAAAACTAAGGATTTTCTTATCCCAGGCATAGATTACCTTAGCCGTATTTGGCACAACCTTTTGGAATTTTGGATCCTTAATGCTCTTCAACTTTGTATTTGTTTGGTTTATAACTATTTCGATATGAGCGTCACTGATGAGTATTATGTAGACGAAACGCGCGTCTGGCGCACTAAATTATAATCCTGGTACCTTTGATAACTATTTACACCACTGGGTCGATGCCTCTGCTGGTGGACGTTTCGTCCCCGAGGGTATCACCAGCCCAGTAGTCAGCACTTCAGTGTTGACATGAATATCAATTATGTGGTCATTTTTATAAATTTCCTGTTTACAAAACTTTGAAATTTTCGAAAAACTAAGGATTTTCTTATCCCAGGCATAGTTTACCTTAGCCGTATTTGGCACAACCTTTTGGAATTTTGGATCCATAATGCTCTTCAACTTTGTATTTGTTTGGTTTATAACTATTTCGATATGAGCGTCACTGATGAGATGAGTCTTATGTAGACGAAACGCGCGTCTGGCGTACTAAATTATAATCCTGGTACCTTTGATAACTATTCTAACATGGAGCATTATATTTTCAACTTATTTAAAATGAGACATATCATTCAGCAGTTTAAAAAAATGGGTCATTGTATATCTAATTTATTGAGCAATGTATTAAATATTAGAAGTCTCTAAATATATTCCATTTAGGGAACTTATCAATGTATTACCTAGATTTAGGGTCTTTTGTTGGATATATAAAGACAATTTTCCGACTGCGATACATTCAGTGTTGTTCATACAAGTCGCTTGCGGTGAATTCAAATCTGTTAAATTGATATTGTGACTTCTAAGTAGTTAGTACACAACAATAACATACTGAATCATGAAGAATGAAAAAAAGGGATAATCAAATGGTATGCTTAGTCTTGTCAGGTGAGTCCTAGATCAAATAATTGTTTGAGACTGATATCCACTTACAACTAATTGGCACAAGTTACAAATAAACATAATTGTTTATGATATTCAGAAATTTGTTTATAATTCAAAAGGTTAATGTTTTAAGGGTATTATATTATCCATTGCTGAAAGTTACATGCAGACAAGCTTGTTTTTGAGATATCTGTGGAAAATACCAGGATTTCTGTTGTTAGGTGTGTTACACTCAGGATTGATTTTTCCCATGTGTACCACTGGAATGGTAGGTTCACTTCATTTTATAACATTTTTTAACACGTATAATAACATTCTCAACAGTTTAAATTAAATGTAATTAATTTACATAACTATATTAGATTCTGTCCCGTTTTTCAGTTATCGTAGACTTGTTTTATTATTTGTGACAGAGTTTTGTTTTATGCACGATATGACAAATGGAATGTTTTTTTTCCAAGTATTACATATGAAATATATCTTTTTTGGAGGAGTAAATATATCTCTCTGTGCCATTTTGATCATACACACATGTAGCTCTTCGCGTGTTTACATAGTTTATATAACTACTATTTTCCAGAAAAAGACCTACAATATGAAAATTGCCATTCGTAAAAAAAACAAAAAAGAAGACCAAAAGCTAAGATACACAAAAGAAAGATGAGGTTGATGATTGATTTATTGTAAAGTGTTTAGAACTGATAACAAATAATTCTTTGACAGATTCAGTAGCTAGAGTTTATTACTAGTTTTGATGTCAGTTTCTATATTTTATTGCTGCATTACGGTTTCAGATACTAAAGTATTGAGTGATATTTTTTTGTTTCAGAAGACCATTACTAGCTGTTGTCGTTACATACAGCATCTGTTGGTTTTAGTTTTCATAAGCTGTGTCATTTATTGTTTTGTATTGCTGGTAATAACAAACAGAATGTCGGTAGAAGAAGCTGGAATCACGTGTCACTTCCTGGTGATGATATCAATAATTATTTCTCCGAGCATACAAAGACGTATTCATACAACAGATAACAGAGGAACTCAGAATTCCGCTATATTGTATATCATTTTGAAGATGCTTACCTGTGTGTTTTTGCTTTACATTCTGAAACAAAAAAGTAATACAAACGAATTATTATCATTGAGATTATTTTTGAGACTTTATTTTTACCGAATGCTAAAAGTCTTTACTTGTGTGCTTCAATCTTACTTAGCTCGTGTCTTTGTCAGTACGTTAAGTTTTTCAATGTAAATTCTAAATCTGGTAGATGTGTTGTTCATTTACCGATGTATGTGTCGTCTATCATAATATCATTCATACTAGTATTCATGTGTTCGTCAGTAATACATGTATCTCACATTACATGGTCTTGTAGTATCGGTACACTTTCTCAAGGAATTAAAGTGGGAGCAGATAATACTGCATTCTATGGAATCCGCGGGACTATTAATTGTTCCGTTGTTATTGGATATTATATTGAATGATAGAACTATACAGTGTAATAATTGTAGTATGTATGAAGCCGTTTTGATATTGCAACATTTAATCAGTAGAACTTTCAATACAATGGAGACACCAACATGCAATAAGTCGACTGACAACAAAAGACGAATCTTTGTCTGTACAACAATGCATCAGGAATCATCACTAGAAATGGACAAATTACTGGCTAGTATACGAAACATTTCAGATTCAAACCTTTTGAAAAGAGAGCATATTGTTTTTGAATCTCATATATTCTTAGATAATGGAGCTGATGGACAAACTATAAAGCAGTTTGGTCTTCAGTTAATGAGTTTAATTGAAAACCAATTTATAACAAACAATAACCAAGGTGTCATGCTATTTACGCCATACGGAATACAGTTTTCCTGGGAAGTAAACAAAACAACACCATTGTTTGTTCACTTGAAAGATGTTTCTAAGGTCAAGGCAAAAAAGCGTTGGAGTCAAATAATGTATATGGAGTATATCTTAAACTATCGTACGTCTAACTTTTGGAGGTACTCTGACAATTTCCCAATGAGACCACCTTACGTAAGTTTACTTTCTATAGATACATTAAACTCGCCTGAAGAGTTATACGAAACCGCGCAATATGATTTTACACTTCTAGATAATTATTGTAAGCCGTTACTAAAACAAAATGAGATTTATTGTGTTGACACAGAATCGACAGAAATATCTGTAGCCGATACGAGCAAAAAGGAAAAGTGTTCAGATAAAAATGAATCATTTAACATTATTCACACCATTAAAGACTCACAACAATTGCACCAGGAACAGGATAAATTTGGTTATGATAATTACATCCTTGCAACTGATGCTGATATGACGTTTACGGATACAAGTATATTGAAAGTTTTACTCATGTGTGAATCAGACCGGACTGTTGGGGCTGTCTGTGGTCGAACATATCCTACAGGAATTCAGTATCCTCCAATTGTCTGGCTGCAGATGTTCGAATATGCTAAAGGTAAAATATGTGCAGAAACAGGAATAATTCTCAATAAAAGAGGGACGAAAGATACCAAAGGGACAGTCAAACTCGTAAATCTAAAACAAACTGACAACGCCATGGCTAAAAATGAAAAACACAAACAGAAAAACAATAAAGTAGTTTTTTTGTAAACCGAGTGATTGGCTCATTGACATTATTTGTAATGTCGAAAAATTTTCTGTTGATATTTAGAAATCGATTTCTCTTTCTCAACTGCACTTCTCATTTACTAAATACACAAAAACTATTAACAATGTGATAAATCTCGATCGATGATTGATATTCGAAAACAGATTACTTAATTTCATTTCGACTGTAATGTCCGGTTCCTAAAATATTACATTTCCTGAACGTATTGTTTTTACCGAATCTTTCAAACACAATTATCATGATTATAATATACAAAAATTTTCAAAATAAAAATAAGATATAAGATAATTAATAGATATACTTAAACAGGAATGTTTTCCATCTATGTCTTGAGCATAGTTATTTTCATCACTTCTAATCAGGTCAGAATAATAAAAAAAAGCAATTTTGAATTATCTCCTTTTGTATATTCTTTAAAAAAAAAAAAGCATTTATCAAATTAATTTTATTCAAATACTGACAAAATATAGTTGTTTTGATTATAAATTTTAAAAAAAACAAATATCAAAATGTTTGTTATAAAATTTAACTATAAAACAAGTATAAAAATAAACTTTAAAAAAAATCAGTTCTATGAGATCATGCTTAAAGTCGCTTCTGATATCATTTTAGACTTTTACTTAAAATTTACAATTCTAACATTTCAGTTAGCATAATTATTTATTTTTGATTGTTTGTTTAAGAATCATAACAATAAGGTTATAACAAATATAACATAAGCACCTTTTAATTTCAAGATTTGCATCATAAGAGTTGTAATGAACAATCTCCCTTGCTAGCAATATTTTTCAACTTTAAAAAAAATCATCAAAAAGCAAGGGAAGTTCCGATTTTGGCATTAAAATTCAGGTTCATCTGATGATAGATTTAAGACAATTATTTTAGAATAAATACCAGGATTGAAATTTTATATTATATAATGATAGTACCCGATACCATGAGCATTGTTTTGTCAAAAACAGCGCATATTTATGTAACAGAAGTATTCTTCTTTCCAATAATAAGCTAAAAGTTTACATTTTTTGTTTGTTTGTAAAACTGCTATATTTCGGGACCAAAAACGGGTCTTACTGGACTTACTACTGTGCAAAAGGGCAACACATTCATATTAGAAAGTTCAAAACATAAGTTGAAGAATGTACCAATGACTTTTTTATTGGGAATATAAAAAAACCACAGGGAACATGCACAGTCAATAGCGAAACAGTTCCAATTTGATAACGAAATTAATGCATCTACTGACCAACAACAGTACCAACTTTAAATGACTCGGGCAATTATTTCTATTCAGCGCTGCTAGAGACCAAAGCAATTGAAATCTAAATCATATTTGAGATGTTAAAGAGCTGATAAGCCATACATAATTCAATAGAAAGCAAAACCATGAACAAATAAACCCAGAGCTATCAACAAAAGAGGGTTGAAAAAAAAATTAGAGCGACAGTCAATCTCGTAGATCGAAAATAAACTGACAATGCTATGGCTAAAAAAGAAAAAGACAAGCAGACAAATCATAGAACACAATACATAACATAGAAAACTAAACAAAAAGCAACACGAACCGCACCAAAAACAGGGAGTGATCACAGGTGCTCTGGAAGGATAAACAGATATTTCTTCATATGTGACACCCGTCATATTCCTTATGTCATCAAAAAGTTCTATTCAATATGATATTTTATTTCGAAATATTGTACTTTTAGATTTATGGATGAATAAGAGTGCACAGAATATTATTGGTTCAGTTATGTGTTGCCCCGGCTGTTTTAGTATGTTCAAATTGGAAGCTATTAGGGACGTTGTTGCAGAATATTCAGTACCAGTAGGAAACATGGAAGATGTCTTTACAAAAGACAACGGTAAAAAAATATATTTATTCTGGAAAATTGTCTTTCTATAAAAGTATCAGTGACTATAAAACATCATGTTTACGCTAACTAATCGATGTTAAAATCATCTGCTGTCGATGTTCGTATGCTTCATACTTTTATACTCATATCACCCAGACAGTAAATTTCGTTAAACAAAGTTTAAATCATCAATGGTTCCATATTTTGCTCTTTCTATGTCAGCATTAGAACAATGACAAAAAGTGTAAATAATTTTGTCGTCAAAATTGAATGGTTTGCAACCGCAATCTATGAGATAGAAAACAGTTGCATTTTACATCAAATATATCAACATTTAATGAATCATGACATATGATAATATACTAACAGCATGTCCAGAGTTTTCTTTCTTTTATTTTTGGGAATAAACAAAATTCCCTGAATACTTGTTTATACTTGTTATAGATAAAAAAAAAATATTTGTGAATAACAATATTAAAGTACTGTTGGCCAATACAAACCGAACTGTAAAAAGACAACACAACTTTAATTCTTTATAATTAACCGTTCAGTCTGTTGTAGACGAAACGGTATTTACTACACATGTTCTGTTGTGGTCATTGCTAGATTAATGTATATGTTTGTCTTTCTCTTTTTAAACAATTGTCAAGTTTGTATATGATGTGTATTTACAACGTGTAGACTCATGGATCCCAATTAATGTCACATCAACCTATAATGTGTGTTTCTGTTTCTTACTAAATTACCATACTAAAAGCAACTGAGCACACAAGCGGAAGTTTATGCTAACTATAAAACAAAGTAACCCCTTTCCCTTTTTCTTCACAAAACGCCTGTACCAAGTAAGGAGTATGGAAGTTGGTTTTTATAGTTCCATTGATTGAAATAGTGCATGGCTACTGGTTGATGTTACCAAGCCGAGTGCCGTCAAAACAAAATAAGTTATTCAATTTCTTTGGCACAGGAACAGAGTACATATCTGTTATTGATAGCGTTTGATAATGTCAGTTTTAAGGACCTCTTATGTTTGAATTTTTCGGTATCAACATTGAATGGTGATTTTTGTTATATTTATTGAAATTATATATACAGGGGAAGACAGATGGATGTGTACATTGATGATGTTGAAGGGATGGAAATTAAGATATTGTAGTACGGCTACAAATACTACGTTTTGTCCGGAAGATATGACTGAGTTCATGAAACAACGCCGCAGATGGATACTATCAGATTATGCAAATGCTGTATTGGTTTTTCGACAGCTAAGAACCTTGGTTTCCACCAACGATGCTTTTTCCGTTTTGTTCGTCCTCTACTTATTGCAACTATTTCTTACAAAGCTTTTATATCCGGGAATTACAATTGTAACACTATGTTACGGTTTAGAATTGGCGACTGGTGCCCCTCTTATCATTGTAGCTCCTGTGATCGTTGAAATAGTGATTGCCTACTGCTTGATGCTACTCAGCCGATTTCCTTCAACAATACAGTTAGTTATCACAAAAATATTAATCATTATCTTCGGAGCAGGAACAGTCTACATATCTGTTATTGTCTTTAAAGACTTGGCATATGGTAAGTAGCATGGTATCGTTTTGTTATATACAATTATGTAAATGCATCTGTAGTTTTGAAAGAATATTGGGGATATATGAAACCTTAAAAAAGTTAATGCAAACAGGTTCATGGTTATGTTTCTTAATCACTTTCGCAACGATATAATATTATGTAATGTAATGCATTTTATCAATCACGCTTATGTTGTCGTTGGTTGATGTGAAAGTCATTTGTTTGGTTTTTTGGTTTGTTTTCAAATATTTTTATTTATGTAATTTCTGATATCAAATAACTAAATATAGTCGATGTATGTGTTGCTCCATTATTATAATTAGGATCCTATTGATATATATATAAAAAGTAAAATGAGAAAATTACAGTATTCCGCGGGAAAACTCAAAACGGACAGTTCCTAATCAAATGCTCAAACACATCAAACTAATGTACAACAACTGTCATATTCCTGAAATGTTACAGGCATTTTCTTAGCAAGAAAATGGTGGATTAAACCTGGTTTTATAGCTAGCTATACCTCTAAGTTGAATGACAGTCGCATAAAAATTCATTATATTAACAACGATGCAAACAGTAATAGTAGGTAAAAATCAAAAATAGGAGTACAGCAGTCCACATTGCGTAATTATCTTAATCACTATAGGTTACAATAAACCAATTGAACTTATGGGCGCAGCCATTTAATGAGCATAACATGGTATTCAGAATTAAGGCTATAGCTTATCTTGATTGGTTAATATGTGTGCCAGGTATGTTTTGTTATTAGAGACTTCATGCATTCTGCTTTATACCAAAGGCCAAAAATAGATTACTTTCTCAGCCCTAACGGAACTGAGATGTATTTTGATCGCTAGGATATGACACGTATGATACGTATGTTTAAGTGCAAAATTGATAGGCATGGGAGATAAGTACAAATTACGAAAAGAAAATCAGCGCGAACCTAATTTTTTGGGAATCAAACATACCGTCCTAATAACTTGTTTTTAATTCTAGCAAGTTTTTGTTAAATTAATAAATTTTCTAAAGTATATATCTCGATAAAGGCTATCATTCTAGCCTATGGGGAAATTAATTGGTCCTTTCAATCTATAAAAACACTCTAACATGTAAACAAACATTGAAACAATAACACAATGACGGGATGTATAAGCACAGAGCCACGTCATACGTCATACAAAGAAACACAAAAATGGATATATGCAAAGCATATTATCACAAATGAAATAAAACAATACAATTTGGAAATTAGTATGGCGTTCATTATCACTGAACTAGTGTATATATTTGTTTAGGGACCAGCTGAAGGACGCCTCCTGGTGCGGAAATTTCTCGCTACATTGAAGACCTGTTGGTGACCTTCTGCTGTTGTGTTTTTTTATTTGGTCAGGTTGTTCATTGTTGTTGTCTCTTTAACACATTCTCCATTTCCATTCTCAATTTTATTATCATTGAAAATAAGACAGTGACGGGATGTATAAGTTCAGGGTCACGTGTTCTGTATTAGAAAAAACAAAAGAAGGTATATAGACAAAGCATATTAGGAAACATGATTTACAAGAATGCAAAAATAATTATAGAGCAATAACAAGGTGCTTGACTGGGCACATACAAGGGTTACATGTAAACAGAATTCAACAGAGCAGACATACATATTTTGTAAAAAAAAACGTTTTGTACATGTATGTTGAAAGAACCCTTACATGTATAATGTATTTATTTGTAAATGTTTACAATTACTTAGAATCTCCTTCTACAAATAGGTTATTACAATGGACATTTTGAACATGCAGAAGGCTTGTCAGCTGCAATTGTATTTGGAAGTTACATATATGGAGCTGTTTTATACCCATGGGATGCATGGATATTGCTTACTGGTCCTGTCTACTTGTTTTTTATTCCATTTATGTATATTTTATTACCCCTCTACGCAATCTGTAACATTGTGGATCAATCATGGGGTACACGTGATAAGGTAAGTGACTGTTTGAGGAAATATAAATATGAAACATATTTCAAAGTTATTTTGTCCGAAAAAAAAAGAAATAAGAATATGTTGTATGATTGTCAATAAGGCAACTATTTAACAAAAGAGGGACGAAGATACCAGAGGGACAGTCAAAATCATAGATCGGAAATAAACTGACAACGCCATGGCTAAAAATGAAAAAAAGACAAACAGCCAAACAATAGTACAAATGACACAACTTAGAAAACTAAAGAATAATCAACACGAACCCCACAAAAAACTAGGGGTGATCTCAGATGCTCCGGAAGGGTATGCAGATCCTGCTTAACATGTGGCACCCGTCGTGTTACTTATGTGATAAAAAATCCGGTAAATAGTATTATTCGGTAGGTCACATTCATGAAAGGGGAGGGGATTGTAGTTACAAAGTAAGGAACATATCTGATAGGTACCAAATTCAGTTGATTAAAGCAACTTTAGTCTTCTAAGATATTAAGCAATAAGAAATAAAGCATCAACATCTATATAAGCCAATACATGACAATACATGACAACGTTAGAACAATACTTACTAGAAAAATTGATATCAGCTTAAATGATAATATTATAATGATACATACAGCAACCAAACAGTCACTAAATCACATGCTCCTTACGTGGGACAAAAGCATGAATAATGTTGAAGGATAAAAACAGCTTTCCACTAGGCAATAAATGACGTAGATGATGACATATCTATCCGACAAATAAAAGACAGGAAGTACCATTTGTGGGGTATTTTTAATTACTGTACGTTTGTCATTATTGTTCGATGGGTCATGTGTGACCTATTGCATGATTTCATTACTGATATCTTATGATTTATTTTTTTTTGCATAATGTGAAACTATTTTTAAATATAAAGACAAGACAAGGTATTTCTATGTTGTCAAAAAAAAACAAAAAAAAACGAATGTTTTCCTCCTTATTGTCATTACACTGATTGTGAAAAACACAATTATTATTTGTGAGACCCAATTAAAAAATATACTTCTTCAGCTTTTACTTGCCAATTTGATTATTTCAACATGTTCAACAATAGAATAATGAATGATGAATCAAAGCAGGGTCTATCAAAATGTATCAAAAGAGCCAAATATTACTATAACGGCATCAAAGCAACGCAACACAAATATCAGGCACACATATACACCACATTAAGATGATCAAAAAGTCAAAGGCGAGTAAAACACAATATGTCCGATTTAACATCTCTGACCGATTAGTTATTTAAACAGTAGAAGCATCGAAGTTGCATGACATATGGCTTGTTATGACAATGAAAATCAGGTAAAAAATAATTTTGCGCAAACTAAACATTTACCTGTTTGTGTCTTTTTCTTTTTTTAATACAGTAAACTGATTCGTCTGAAAATATAAGAATACCACGTAAACATGTAAACAGAATTCATTCACATCAGCATACTGTATACCATAATATATTGCAAATGCGCGTGTTCTTAGTGTTGTATAAACGTTTTACATTCTAACACGTATTTAATAAGATGGCATTATGCAACTTCTAAAATAAAGAAAAGTATGGAGTGATAATAAGCCAAAAAAAATCCCAACAGCATGTTTCTTTCACGAAATTCACATAACCAATGCTGCATTTTAAAACAAACTATTTCCGAAAAAAAGAAAAAATATAAGGATCGATAAAATATGAAAACTTCGTAGTAAATTTAAATTGCATAACAAAATGACCAATGTTTTTAAAATACAAATATAAAACGAATTTAATATTGTTTTGTTTCCTCTTCTTTATACATGTTATAAGCCATATATTCAAATGCATTAGAAGAACCGATTATGATAACCACTGTGTATGCTTAATTTTAAACAATGCTTTTATTAGCTTCCAATTATTAAACAGAACACGCAGAAAGAACCAGAATCGCAGCAAGGTACAATAGCGTAACACATGATATTATCATTCAAACTTAAATTTATTGAATATAGAGTTTATCCTATTGTTCAATTTGTTAACTGCTTTGTTGTATTGCTGCTTTGCTGATTTGTTAATTTCCTGTACTTTAAACATCTATCCCATATACATGTATTTAATTTCTTTTTACCAAAAAAAACGAGAATTGTGGGGAAGCTTTATATATATGATTTCGATTTCATGTATTAAACATATTCTATGTAGTACACCTTTATTTTGAAATGTTTCGTACACTAAATGGTATTTTTTCTGTGTTTGCCACCCTTGATGGTGTTGCTATAAGTCAGGATTGCCAAAATCTGTATCAAACACATGCTCTTAATTACGCCACACCACAGTATATAATTGACGTATGTTATACAATGCATATGAACTCTTTGAAAAATATGGGTTTCTTAGGCTGATACAGGTGGGATATTGAAATAACCATAAGATCTTTTCTATTTGCATTGCATTTTTGTTTATAAGCATTCTTTTTCCAAAGCCTTTGATAAATGAGATATCCAAATTGAATATCATTGGAAAGAAACTATCAATTCCTAAGCTTGCTTTTTGTACGCAATGGATTATCAGCGGTGCAAATATATTGGTATCCCTAAATATATGTCATCACACATGTCAGACGGCGAAAACCATTACGAAATAAAATTGTTATTCTTATTTCCTCTGGAATGAAAAACAAATATTCTTCCGTGTTTATTCAGATTTCAATATCTCGTGAGAATTGAATATGGTTCAAGAACCCCTGTAAATAAGATTGAGTAACAACATTTTTAAGTATGGTTTAATCAACATTTTTACCCCTTTCCTAGCTGTGATACATCAATTGGATGTCGAATGGCTAAGAACTAAAGAATGTTTACTTTTCAAACCAAACAGCGACGTTACCATTCTCAAAATGAACACGTTATGCGATACTTGAATTTGCATACAGTAATCTTTATATTTTGTTTTACAAATCATGGATATTTGTTTCATAATTTTATTCTTATTATTATTCTATTACATTTTATATAAGCAAAATAAAACATTATAGCAAAACCTTTTGTTTTATAGTTGAAACAACGTGCCTGACCAGTTTGAGAGCATCATCGCTCAATTTGAGTGACTTCAACCAAGATGAATTCAAATTCTGGGAAGTGCTTGTGTTCAACGTTGTAGGATCGTCGGTATCAAATGGATTATCAAACGAAGACAGACAAAGAGGATTGAAATTATTAAGACAAAAAGCGCTAATGTACTTTCTTAGTGCTAATCTGATGTGCATGGTTGCACTAATAGGATTCTATGCCTTTCCAATGCATATTTTCGATAGTAAATCCATATTTAACATTGTAATGGGAGTTATGCTAGGGTTACCACCCCTTATTCAAATATCAGGCAGTACCGTGTACAGAATTGGTGATATTTTAAATCGTATGGGTCGATGGATAAATACTGTAACGTAAAGTTTTCTTTTCAACCGACCCTCATGGTCAATTTGTGGATATTAGTCTATTGGATATGTATTAGTCATGTTAATACATGTAGCATGCTATCTTTATTGTTTGATGTGCTAAAATGTTATCATTTGTTGTCTAATCATCAATGAGAATATGTGTTCGTTTATAAAGATATATGAATGATATAGTAAAATATATCTATTTTGTTTGAATACAAAAGTTATAGAATAAATAAATGAAAATATATATCAACTGTTCTATTTTTCACAGTATGTAAATGGGGAATGTGTCAAAGTGACAACAACCCGATCATAGAGCAGACACCTGCTGAAAGCACCCGAAGGAGGTCTTCAGCTGGCACCTAAATAAAAGCAACAGTAGTATACCGATGTTACACATATTCATACTTTTTCATTGAAAATGGACGGCATACTTAACTCCGCATAATTCACAAGAAACTAAAATTAAAAATAATACCAGACTAACAAAGGCCAGAATGTCCTGACTTGGGTCAGGCGCAAAATTGAAGCGGGGTTAAACATGTTTTCTGATATCTCCACCCCCTCCATAATACATCTAGCCAATGTAGAAAAAACAAACGCACAATAATATGCACAGTAAAACTCAGTGTAAGAGAAGTCCAAGTCCGATGTTAAAAACAGAAACAAACGAAAATAATCAAAATGACAATAATACAAAAGTAACAACAGACTACTAGTAGTTACTGACATGCAAGCTCCAGACCTCAATTAAACGGTTTGAAAGATTATGTCTTCATCATATGAATATACGACAGATTCACTCCAGTTAGGGGTTAAGTATCACACCATTATGAAATGTATGAGAAGAACGTAACTCGTGTCATGCCAACAACTGGTTTTAGAATAAATGTGTTTAATTCCGATGCAAAGACCCTATAAGTGAATCAATATCAAAGCCATAATATGCAATCATTAATGTCCTGACAACAGTATCGTTATTATATCCCTTCTTTATAAAGTCCCTTTCTATTCTCATTTTCATTGCGGTTTTACGGGGGGATTTTATTTGTGGAGGAAACTTGAGTGTCCGAGAGTACGACATCCTTCCTGTGCCAAAACTGACAATTCTTGTTAATAACCTGCCACGTGTTGAATTCGAACAGTCAACCTCCGTGTATCAGTCTATTGATATATCAGTTGTATTATTTACAATAATCGCCCACCGAGTTTCAGGTATACAATTCAAGTCATCATGAGGTCAACGATTTATACTTTACATCGGTCAAGTGTCTATACAATATATCGAGCATTAGATTGACCATGGTCAACAAATTCGGAGAATATCAAAGTGCATCCATAACTATATCTTCCTATAAAAAAGTATAAAATAAATCTTACTTTTCGTCAACACGACTCTAACAAAAAAGAAAGGAGATATAGTATCCATTCAGGCCACAAAATTTTAACATGTGAAACAAAAAACTGAAATGCAAAGGAACAACGGTTGTATTGCTGTTCTATATCTCAAATTCACAGTGATGCCTTCAACATGGAGCAAAACTTTCCCCCACTGTAAATCATTTGTTATTTTTTGCGCTTGTAGAATGTTACTATTTTAGATTGTTAGATGTAATATTTTTCAAAGTTCTAGTTAAATCGAGAAAAAATAACAATTAACGGCGATTAACGAATATAATGACCATTGCCTCGATATTTACATTATTGTGCACATTGTATGGAAAGATTCATACACAAAGGATATATGCATGGAGATTGCAAGATTCCTAACCATTGCATGTAGTCAAGTCATCATTTTAATGTCATATTTCCTTGTTTCTCCATTAATCTAGAACGGTGAAGAAACTGTTATATCTCACAAACAAAAAACGAGTATTTATATTCTATAATTACAGTCAAATATGTTATATGAACTTGGGTATGATGTTTTCATGGTGTGGATTTTATATTAACTTAGGTTTGATTCAATCAGGGTGTGACATTTATAGAACTTGGGTATGATGTTATCAGGGTGTGGATTTTATATTAACTTGGGTTTGATTCAATCAGGGTGTTACATTTATAGAACTTGGGTATGATGTTATCAGGGTGGGGAATTTATATTAACTTGGGTTTGATTCAATCAGGGTGTGACTTTTATAGAACTTGGGTATGATGTTATCAGGGTGTGACAGTTATAGGATCTTGAACAGAATGTTATCATAGTGTGACAGTAAATGGAACAGGAATCTGATGTACAGTAGTTGTCGTTTGTTTATGTAATATATACGTGTTTCTCGTTTTGTTTATATAGATTAGACCGTTGGTTTTCCCGTTTGAATGGTTTTACACTAGTAATTTTGGGGCCCTTTATATCTTGTTGTTCGGTGTGAGCCAAGGCTCCGTGTTGAAGGCCGTACTTTAACCTATAATGGTTTAATTTTTAAATTGTTACTTGGATGGAGAGTTGTCTCATTGGCACTCACATCACATCTTCCTATATCTATATATAGGTACAATGCTATTATGGTTTGTCAGTATTGGAACATAGGTATAATGTTATGAGGATGTGACTGTTCCAGCAACTCCGGTAAGATGTTATAAGGATGAGACAAAAATAAGTATTTACAATAGCGTATGATGGTATGAACATGGGACATTAATAGGGACTTGGGTACAATGTTTTACGGGGATGACAGATACAGGAACTAGTGTATGGTTTAACCAGGGCGTGATAGTAACATTAACGTTGGTATGCTGTTATGAGGGCATGGCAGTGATAGAAACTTGGGTAAAATGTCATCAGGGCGTGCCAGCAATAGGGACTTGGATATGATGTTACGAGGGCATGAAATGTAAAGGAAATTTGATATGATATTGAATGCGGGTGTGACAATTGTGGGAATGTGAGTATGATGTAATGAGGGTATGATATATATAAGAACCCCGACAAGATTTTGTTGTCAACTTTGAAATAGTTATCAAAGGTACCAGGATTATGATTGAATACAACAGACGCACGTTTCGTTTACATAAGAGGCATCAGTGACGCTCAGATCAAAATAGTTATAAAGCCAAACCAGTACAAAATTAAAGAGCATCGAGGACCCAAAATTCCAAAAAGTTGTGCAAAATACAGCTAAGGTAATTTATGCCTGGGATAAGAAAATCCATAGTTTTTTTGAAAATTTAAAATTTTGTAAACAGGAAATTAAAAAAAAAATGACCATATAATTGATATTCATATCAACACCGAAACGCTGACTACTGGGCTGGTGAAATCCTCGAGGATTTTTAAAGGTATCCAAAAAAATCATTTCAGTTTCATTTTCCTTCTGGAGTATATAAGTATTGCACCAACCATTCAGCTTGTAGGGAAAGGCCTTGTTGCTACGTTTGAAAAAGAATGACAGGATCCCTCCTTTAAGTTTTATTGTCTTCCATTACTTCTGAAAATTTGACAATTTTTAACTTTATAAAATTCTATCTAAACTTGCATAAAATGCTGTTATCACCAAAACAATCTCCAACAGATATTTCCATACATGGGGCTCTAAAGAAATTTTCATTACTTTTAATGACTGGAATTAGAATATTATCCAAATACAATAATAGATACCAGGAAAGTAGTTTGTATTTGCGCAAAACGTGCGTTCTCTACAAAAAGTAAAATCACAAAAATACTTAGAGGAAAATCAATTCGGAAAGTCCATAATCTCTACAAAAGACTATGTAGTAACGCTCGCGAATAAAACAAAGTTTAAAAAAAAAGGAAATAAAGTACGAAGTTGAAGAGCATTGAAGACCAAAAATGCCTAAAAGTTTTGCAAAATACAGCTAAGGAGGTATTTCTGAGGAAGTATTTCAAAAATGTAATGTTTTGGAAACAGTTAATTTATAGTTATGACCAACTCTATGATAATTCATGTCATCACAGAAGTGCTAACTACTTGGCTAAGATTCCACATATTACAGTTTGAAGCAATGAAAAAAAATATTAAGTGTTGCTTCAAAATCAGACTTGCATTCAATACACGGTGGGCCCAGAAGGTCCGAGTACACAGTTATTTCGTAGTGCATTTCTTTTAGACAATAAATGTAAATAAAAAAAATCCCACCTGCGCTTTCTCAATAACATTTTTACAGTGTGTTGTACTACCTTTGGGACAAACTATATCAAAATTATAGAAAAATTCATCAGCTCTAACTCAAAATATGGACAATTTTGTGTTAAGGGGGTCTTGAAATCTTTTGACAGCTTCCGAAGTGCTAATTTGTGACCTTTTTCAGCTGGACCTAATCACTACTTTACCTAAATATTTATGACCCAAATTTTTTAACAGTGTCATTTCACCCCCCAACTTGCTATATGAGGCATAAAACATGGAGAATTAAATTTGGAAGGGGTAAAACAAAAATTGGCAAGTAACACACTGTCCACATTAAGGACTATATTCGTGAACAACGAAAATCAAAGGACGATAACTGTGTACTCGGACCAGAAGATAGCTTATTTCTGGCTTTTGTGTTGCCATGGCTATGGTGTAATTCAAATACCCCAGAAAGAATCCTGCTTTTTGTACTTATTTATTGAACTTGAATTTGATTGTATTAATAATGAATCGCCCACAATGATTTATACATGATTCATTCCTTTTTTTAATATTATCACTTGCATAGATCATTGTTTAATAAGAAGAGTTCAAATAAAATGTTCCATAAAAACGTCAAAAATCGCAATTTCGACCTCTTCTCAAAAAAGTATTGGACGGATGATTTTCAATTTGTATTCATTAAATGATCTAGTACTCCTTCCTGAACACAATGTAATGTCATGAGCAACACGGAGGATGCCACATATGGAGCAAGATCTGCTTACCCTTCCGGAGCACCTGAAATCACCCCCAGTTTTTGATGAGGTTTTTTGCTTATTCCATGTATTCTTAAGTTTTCTTTGTTGTTTTGTATGTACATATATTTGTCTCCTTGTCTTTTTTTCTTTTTAGCCATGGCGTCGTTAGTTTATTTTCGATCTACGAGAGTGACTGTCCCTATCGTTTCTTTCGCCCCTCTTTCACTAAGAAAAAAATCCAGGTGTCATGCAATAGTTACCTTCAACTCAAAAACATATTGAAAGTAAATGCAATGTATGGCCTCTATAAAGTTAGTCTAACGGAAAGAAGAGTTTCGAGAAACACTTACAAAATAGATAACGTTTGATGAAAAGGTCTGCTACCTTCAAACGCAACAGATACGTACCATCGTAACCAGATCCTACAGAAGACACACAGCAAAATGTTTCAAAAGTGGTTTCATATTTATACATCACGCGCAGGTAAAAAGAGATGCAAATGCAACGCGAGAAGTTACAAGATTCTATATTTCTATTTCAAAGTCTGAATGGTTCAATAGACATTAAACCATAGTCTTTACCTTTTAGTGTTTGTCAAGGTTGTTTTTTATTATCATTATTCAATTACTTTTTGCATCTTGTCATTTTTTGGATATGATAATGAATAGACTGTCATCAACTGTACTTTACTGTTGCCTCTTCTGAACACGAGAAAAAAAAAGCAAATCATCTTAATATGTTAGGAGTATAAGGACTACGTCATAAGATTGCAAGAAAAAAAACGTTGACTACAAATTAGAAAATGTGGTATGAGCGGCAAGAGACAACTCTCCATCCAAGTCTATGAAAAGGCACAGTCATATTACGTCAAAGTGCGTACGGTATTCAACACGGAGCTTTGGATATCACCGACCAGCAAGTAATAAATGGTTCAAAAATGCCTAGTGTCCATGCAAACAGAAAAACCAACACCATTTGATTTAAAATGCATTGGTTTCGGCAGATTTGGGCTTTAGTCGGCTTTCGAACAGAAACACAACCAAAATATTTGGAAAAATTGCTTGAATCATTTTAAATCGACTAAAGTCTAATATCATACTTTTATTTGTATTTGTAATAATTCATTCTTGATAGATGTGCCAAGAAAGGAAATATCGATTTGAAAGATAATTACTCAAAATAAGCTTAATTAATTCAGTAAAGGCGATTGGAATAAGTGACGCAAAACTTGACCGGATTGCAGTATAAAAACAAATGAAAATTGATTTTTTTATTAGCAAAACATCGACCAAATGACCGAAATGACGTACAAGATGACCATTAACCCTGAATGGAAAAATTGTTTAGGACGATATCACTACTAATTCGAGATAACCGATGCATCAAATAACCAAAAACACCGCTTGTGTTGTATTACAAGAGCGTCTTTTTATCATTTGGAACACTTAAGATAAACCAATAATTAAAACGGCTCCAGTTTGTCAATTCTAATTATTAGATAATATTTGTTTTCACTTATTTTATCAAGATTTCACAGAATGACGATCAAAACGAGTTAATTAATATGAACAGTAAATAACGAGATTCATATAAAACGTGAAGGTTTTGACCAAGTCCATTATTTTTACACCTAGTATATACTTCACCACTGCAGCAGTAACAAGCAATTTAGCATAATATCGTAAGTAAGACTTTTATCTTCTTTTGTTTTTGTTTGAAGACGTGTTGGTGGTTTTCAATATATCCTATTTAGATAAAATGCAGTTTGTTTTTTTGATTGTTTTTTTTTTTTTTTGTATAATACTTAAATGAGAAAACCATCTCATAGAGTTCTTGAATAGTTGTTGTTTCAATGTGGAGATTGGAAAAGTCCTAGCACGTGACATTTTCTATGCACATGCTTAGTTTTTTATACAGGCGAATTCAGCAATTGAAATGTAATGATTCGAATAGATGTACACTTGTAAATAGACCACGCTGTTCTAGTTTGACCTCATCTTCCTGCTGAAAACCAATCATGGGGTGACATCTCCGATATTTTGACGATGTTAATTGTATTATCCAATCACAGTATTCTAGATCTTTGACATTATCACGTGACTTTTGTGTGTACAATGAAAAAAGTATACAGGAAAACTGACTATGATCTCTTAAATAAATACTGTAAGGGACGTAGATGTGTTGTATCATACGGTTTCAAAAGAAAAACAAACCGTCAGACCATACATACCACTAGTCTTCTTCAACTTTGATTTAGGGATCCACCATTTAACTTCAAGGGGAGGTTATGTTGGGTTTTTCTCTGAGCGGGTATACTTTTACTCAGTCTTTCGACGCTTTCAATCAAATTATTGTTTTTCAAGATTGAACATTTTTAGGTATTGGGAAAATCTGAATTCAGAGTTTTTTTCATCAAATTTGTGATTAAATGTTACTGCATTTATCTGAAATCAAATATATTTAAAAAACTGCATCAATACCAGGCTGACATCTTAGTTCGCCAAATACACGTTTTCTTTACGATGGACTCATGAATGACGCTCGATTCAAAAATATTAAAGGCCAAAATGTATATCAAGTTTATGATTATCAAATATTTTCTATTAAATTCTATAGAACTACACCTTCATTTTTTTAAGAAAAAGTTCTCGCCTTTTCTTACGTTTATCCCATTTTTCAAAGAATCAAATATTTTATTTGTTGCGATATTATTCGTTTATTGTATATTTGTAGTATATTTGTGATGTGAAACATTCTATTGTTTAATTGGCCTTTTCAGAATCTAAAGCATCATGGGTAATTTCATTGTTCGTACCCCAAAATGAAAATAACGTATCGTCATTGGTTGAATTTCCATTGTTTATGAAATTTTTAACCAATCAGGACGTTTTGGTGTTCACTTTTCAAAATATTACCCAGGATGCATTAGATTCTGAAACGGCGAATTGAATTTCATTGTATCTTGTCGTTCTTATCATAGTCTCATTTTCGAACAATAAGGCAGGAAAAAAATAGAAATCCGACTAGCTAATATTCAATAGTATTTAATATATTTACTTGCATTTTGTCTTTTTTTCTAAAAATTTTAATTTCTACACATTTTTACTTTTGTTTATACTTTTTACAATAACAGTTATTAAACTCAGGAACACCCAGAATAAGTGAAAATAACTAAACTAGTTTATATGTTAAAACACTTGGATTTAGAGGGGGAATTAACAAATGGAACGCGGGTTAATGCCTTAAACTCCTGTGTGAATTTTGCTATGAAAATAATATTGAAAACGAAATTGCAGAAACACGTTTTAGTAATTTTAAGACTCATCTATATAATATTAAATTTTTTATTAATTTTATATATTTTCAGAAAATGGCACAAAAATTAATCGTCGCACTTATCTTTCTCCAGATGATCGTAGCAATATCAGCAACGTGCCAATCGAATTGTGGTCGTTCATTTCAGAGAAATTTTAACAATTGTTTGACACGAGGAATTATGGCTTCAAAATGCAGGGAGGAAATAACAGATGCAGTTGTTCATTGTTTCAGGTTGTGTGATTTTAAACAAGGCTGAGAAATTCTGCATATAAACTGTACTCAAGTGAAGAGGAATTTTACGGAAAAAATAAAAATAAACATACAGAACTCAAAGGAATATTCAAAAACGGAAAGTTCACACTCTTATGGCAATTCAAATGGTCAAACACATCAAACGAATTCATAACAAATATCATATTTTTCATTACCTGGTATATGAGCTATATTCGTAGAAGTAAACTACAAATCATATTATATATTCATAACTGATTAATAAGATTTAATCGTTATGCAACTCTTTTATTTAGACTACTGCTGTGATAAACGCAGACATGTATATTTTCGTCAAATAAAATGATCTTTTGTACTTTAAGTTTATCATGCAATATTTCAATATGAACGTGTCCGAAATGAGATCTGGCTTATCATAAGTTGAAGAATAAATATCAAGAACATCAAAACGTAATAGTGGCATTAAAAGTGGTTATCCTTCAGATTATGGTTTGGGTGATTTGCAACAAGTTGAATCATTCGCTTTTTTGCATGTTATTATATGCTTTTAATTTCATAAAACACGAAAACAAAACAAAAATAATATCATTTTTTTCAAAATACCTTGTCTTTAAAATTTATAGAATGTACATTTAGAGAGAAAAAATAACTATTGCTTTCTGTTTAATTGTTGAATCAATTAAATTGGTATTCTTGAAGGGATGAATAAGTTTTCACAAACATACTACATGAGAGATTTATAGTTGTCAACATTTTTACACTAATTTACCAAAATAGCAATCAAATACGAAAAAAATCCTTTTTATCTTTTTTTATTTATTTCATACGATTTATTTGTATCAATCCTTTTCTACTCACAACTTATAAATTTTTATTTACAAGTTTATGTTGATGTTTACTTTCTATATAAATATGTTGCATTTTGAACTATGTTTCCCGCTGAACTGAACGATAATCTCTGTAAAACAAACTAATCCTCACATTTTAACCTACTTTAGTAAATTTTGTATCAAAAACTATTATATCATGTATATAGAAAATGAGTGTGTATTAAAAACTTTAAACTTATAGCAACCGAGGTGTTGTACCAGTTCACATATCGTATCCGTTTGGTTCTCATTGCAGATTCATCTCACTGTCACCCTTTTTATCATTATTTGTACTAGTAGTTTGGTTACCCGTGATGTTACCTATTTCGGTCGGATGATGATGCTATTTATGATGTTCTTATATTATTCATTCTGTAAAACTTTTTATGTTTTGCATATAAATTCAATGGGAGACGTTTTTTTAACAACATTTAATTTTGTGATCTACCTTTAGTATATGTGAAACTAATTATTTAAAGAGAAAGATACTAGTATTCCTCTTTCATATCAAAACTTGTCTTCCTGCATTATTATGACGTTGCTTTTTTTAAATTGTAAAGATTTTATGTGTGTAGTCAATTTGGATTTCGGTGTAGACTACAATATTTTATGGTCTTTGTTGTACATTTTTCCCACTCTTTATCTAAGTAATTTTATCAGTTTTATCTTAACCTTTGCAGTACTGTTGATACCAATAGATATGTAGCAATTGTCGTTTCAACAATCCTGAACCGGCCTTTTTTTCGAATGTAATTTGACCGATTAATTCTTATCCCAATAGGTACTTTCATTAGCAACTAGAGGGATGTTAAGTGTGACGTAGGACCAGCTTTTCCTTCAATGTCTACCCTTACATGACCTGCTTTGTTGCTCAGTCTTCATTTTGATATGTTGTATGTTGTATGTTGTAAACTGTACATTATAGTATGTACTTTTGTCTTTTTCGTTTTGCTATAATGTTATGAGTTTGAAATACCTTTTAGTATCTTTTGCCTATGTTTTGTAGTACTGTGGACATTTTCTACTGAAGTAACACCACCAATTTTGGAACAATATAATTATTGGCAACTCAAATCAACAATATGAAGTGTATTTCTCATCTATTAGAAACGCCTTTCTTAAATCTGCGCTAATGATTGACTATTATAGAGACGAATAATAGTTTATCACGTAAAATATAAAATCAGTGGGTTACGAATATATTCAATTTTTTTTTTGTCTCTTTACATTCCTGATTTGATTGGTAACCAAACATGTGTCTCGTTAACATAAATGCACTGATGAGATTTTAATTCTTAATCGCTTTACGCTTGATTCGCTACATGTTTAGTCAATGAGAATTTGACAAATTCTTTTGTGTAGATATTTATGTTTTTGATATCCAAAATGAATCTTTCTCAATCATTAAGTGTGAAGAGGATTGTTAGGAATTAGATATCCCCACCTATCAGAGCAAAGAACTACATTAAATTAAGTGTTGCCTTGCTTCTCCGTCTGGTATCTGCGTTTTAAAGTTATAACACATTGTACTATGTAGAATGGTAACAACATGTACAACCGACCATGAACATACTGAGGATACAATATCAGCTGATCGACGTTTAGATACATACAAATAAGAAAACTTTTGTGTGACAATGAAACATCTCTCTATCCAAGTCACAATATATCTATAAAGAACCCCATGATGACTAGTGCAACATACTTCAATCCGGAAAACCACTGAATAAAAGGCTTCTGACTGTATACAGCTGGTTTAAACGTTCTAACAGGCGCCAACCTAAGCCCTTTCCAAAGACAGGAGTGTTACACCACAACTTACAAAGATTTACTATAAAGTATCAATTGAATGGCTTAACTTGATCAATAAGACATCTAAACAAAAACAAGTAAAACTTGAAGTGTGTCAAAGAGAGAATAATCTGACCAAGTAGCAAAAAACAGCACAAGGCCACAAATGGGTCTTTAACACAGCGACACAATATTGCAGCCGGATGCTGGCTCCTAACAAAAGAATGTACTAGCTCAGCACAAAAAGTCACACTAACTCAGAAACATATAAAATAACCCAAAGTTACAAAAGCAAACAAGAATTACAAAGGTCAGAGGCTCCTGAATTTATATTGTCGAAACAATGGTACGGGTATAAATTATATTTTGTGATATCTCAATCAACCCCCTATACATCTAGACAATATAAAAATAAAATTTTCACAGCAATATGCGCAAATTAAAAAACAAAGGTTATTTCGTAACCCAAATTAATCAATTTCGAGGACTGGACGTGCTATCATGACTATTATCCAGAATAAATCTTCAGATTTCAAATGCTTGGCTTTGAGCGTTACTGATGAAGGTAAATCCGGAAAATTGCTTCGGAAACATGGAATTATTAAACGTGTTGTTTACAATTTTTTTACATCACTGGGTCGAAACTTATGCTGGTGGACTATGAGTCCCCGAGGGTATCTCCAGCTCAGTAGTCAGTACTTCGGTACTTACATGATTTAACAAACTTTTCTAAAGTTGTCCGTTTATAAATTTTGAAATTATTCAACTCCCTCAGTCAAAGTTGACTTTAGATGAATTTGACTATTTATTCTTAGGTATTTTTGTCATATAGCTCATCAACGGTTTCGGTACTTATACATCTTCGGATTTCTTATGTTTGGCCTTGAGCGTCCCTGCTGAAGGTAAATCTAGAAAAGCGCTTCGGACGCATGGAATTATTAAACGTGTTGTTTTAAATTTTTTACATCACTGGGTCGATACCTCTGCTGGTGGACTATTAGTCCCCGAGGGTATCATCAGCTCAATATTTCGTTACTGACATGATTTAACAAATTTTTCTAAAATTGTCCGTTTATCAATTTTATTATTATTCAGAAACTAAGGTATCAACTCCCTCAGACAAAGTTGACTTTAGAAGAATTTGGCTATTTATTTTAGGTATTCTTGTCATATAGCTCTTCAACGGTTTCGGTACTTATACATTTTCGGATTTCAAATGTTTGGCTTTGAGCGTCCCTGATGAAGGTAAATCCAGAAAAGCGCTTCGGACGCATGGAGTTATTAAACGTGTTGTTTTCAATTTTTTACATCACTGGGTCGATACCTCTGCTGGTGGACTATCAGTCCACGAAAATATCATCAGCTCAGTAGTCAGTACTTCGGCACTGACAAGATTTAATAAACTTTTCTAAAAATGTCCGTTTATAGATTTTGAAATTATTCAGAAACTAAGGTTTCAACTCCCTCAGGCAAAGTTGACTTTAGATGAATTTGGCTATTTGTTTTAGGTATTTTTGTCATATAGCTCATCAACAGTTTCGGTACTTCTACATCTTAGGATTTCAAATGTTTGGCTTTGAGCGTCCCTGATGAAAGTAATTCCAGAAAAGCGTTTCGGACGCATGGAATTTTTAAACGTGTTGTTTTCAATTTTCTTTGAAGTAACTTACTAAAATGTAAACAAGTTTGAACTAATGGTTTGCAGTTCTATACACTAAAATAGTTTAATGATTTTCGAGAGGTTTTGAGGAAAAGTGTCTTTTGTGATCCCCTGATCTTCCAGTATGCAAGTCTTGCCTCTTTCCACAAATGTTCCTTTAAAAAAAATATCTATCCAGCTTGGGACATGATATATTGACGGGACCTTACACTCGACACTATTAACAATTACATTATATGTTTACCTATATGATACAAAAAGAGAGATTATTCAAATTACGTATATCACTCGCTATTACTGACGATTACATACAGCTCTTCATTACTATTTTCAACATTTTTATGCCCCACCTACGATAGTAGAGGGGCATTATGTTTTCTGGTCTGTGCGTCCGTTCGTCCGTCCGTCTGTCTGTTCGTCCGTCTGTCCCGCTTCAGGTTAAAGTTTTTGGTCAAGGTAGTTTTTGATGAAGCTGAAGTCCAATCAACTTGAAACTTAGTACACATGTTCCTTATGATATGATCTTTCTAATTTTAAAGCCAAATTAAACTTTTGACCCCAATTTCACGGTCCACTGAACATAGAAAATAAAAGTGTGAGTTTCAGGTTAAAGTTTTTGGTCAAGGTAGTTTTTGATGAAGTTGAAGTCCAATCAACTTGAAACTTAGTACACGTGTTCCCTATGATATTATCTTTTAAATTTAATGCCTAATTATATTTTTTATCCATTTTCCCGGTCCATTGAACATGGAAAATGATAGTGCGAGTGGGGCATCCGTGTACTTTGGACACATTCTTGTTTATTGTATTTTATTTCAATAATGTTAAATTAAATTTATAAATTCCAAAACGATGATATGAATAATAATTCGAAGTAAGAATGATTGAGTTGAATCATTTTCAATCTTTGATTTTGCTTGGACAACAGCGAATATCCCGTCTTTGTCTCTATGATATGAATAATATCTAATTGATTTGAATTTTAAAAAAAAACAAATGTAATACAATCAGACAGAACGTTTGTTAAGTTAGAGAAATTGGCATTTGCAATTATAATTTTCTTTCCTGTTTTGCTTGTTTTTATCATAAAATGAGACATACATGTACAATAAAAGAATTAAATCTACAAATATATAGTATCATCTTATGTCCTGTAACTTAATGTCCAACAACTTCTCGTTTAAAGTAACCATATTATTTATTCAATACACATCTATTGAGTTATTCATATTTTATTTTACACGGGGAATAAATTGTTTTTAAAGAGTTTTGAATCCTGTTATGTTGTAACTATTTAACTTACTTTGTACAAGGTATCAATCTAAATTCTTTTTTTTTCTTACTTGGTAATTAAATAATTCACACCTAACATATATGTGCATATGTCATACCTTGCAATTGTATGTCTTGGAGACATTCTTATAGTCAAATGAGAATGACGTCAGTTTTCTGTTAACAATTTGGCTGGTATAATAGTTCAAGATCCATGAAAATCTTTGATTTTTCATCTTATGAACCCAGTTCATTAACGTATATTTATATTTATAAAGTTGTATATCAATTAAATAAAGTGGCGGTTTTCGTTATTCTGATAATTCGCCCAAATCTATATTTTACCATTAAGATGTTCGGTTCGTGATTTGAATATACCGCGAATATCACTTAATAATTATATAAATATTACAGAGATAAACGTCATAACAAGTCATGTGAAACATTTACCTGGTGTTTACCTTCCTGGTGGAAGTTCACTTTTTACAGTCGTTTTACTCCTTTAAAGTAATAACTTCGTATGTATGTTTTGTAATATTATGTTCATTTAACATGTTTATTAATGACATACAATATTTTTGTGGTAGATATGTCCAATGTTTGTTTGATTAGATAGTGTGTTCAAGATTATTATACAACATGTAAAAGGGAGATAATTGTCATCATATATAATCGGCTAGACTTCGTGAACAATTGTCATAGCTGGAAATATTTTTTGATAAAAGTCGACATTTTCATAACTCATCTCGTGCATTTGATAACAAGTAACATTATTATGGGTCATATACTCGTTTTCATATAATTGTCTTAAATTTTGCAATTGATTTTGTCATAGGTTTTGGAGTTTATCATTGTTTTTAATATTACAGGAGCTTTTTATATGTTTAATTGCAAAAATTAGCCACACAACAAAAGTATCTGCTTTTATTTGCTAAAAAACATGTCCACCTCTTTTGGAGTAATGGCTCCTAATAGATCAATTGTTTTTTGGCAACTATATTGAAAAGTATAATATGAGAGACACATACATTAACCAGCAAAACTCAAACCAATACGTTCAAAATAATCAGATTGATATAAATTCTCAATCGATTTTGTACTGGGGGTTGTGCCTTTGAATGACAATGTGTGAGGTTTATAGGTTTTGCTTGTAATTTCTTCAACACTGATAAATAAGGAGAAGTTGTTAGTAGCAAAATAAATAAGCAAAATACATAATACATAACAGTCAAACGTCTGCAGTTATGATGGTTGTCATTTGATTCATAATATGAGTTATTGCCCTTATATCAACAGTGTTAATCAATTTATTATGGGTTTTTTTTGTCTACTAGTATTATTTTGAAAAGTATTCCAAATATTTAGTAACTGTGTATAGGGAAAGTGTTCATCAAACCACAAATTTAAAAATAGCTCAGATTGACAAAAGATTACCTCATGAATCTTTGTTTCAGAACGACTGACAATCATTGTTTCTAATTGATTTGATTTTGGCTCATTTTGGTAAACTATTGTACAAACAGAGATATTGAAGGAGGTGAAACTGATCAACTCTAATGAAAATAGCTGATTAGTGATAGTGCGAAATGCATATTAAAATGACATATTTGTGAGTTGAACGTGTCAGCTTCTCGGAAGTCTCTATTTTTGAAATGGCAAAGGTTAATCAATGTGTTTCTTAAACACATACCCCTTTAAACATCGTTTAAAAAAATTAAAAAAACGGAGTCATATTTAGCCAAGTTTCTTGAGATTTTTATTCGATAAAATGGACAAGACAATTAAATGGAATACCCTAATTGATGATGAAATACATGTATATTTAGTTATTATAGAATACCTAATTGTTATACATTATACTTGATTTTTTTTTTCAGTTATACTGTTTACCATGGCATCATCGAGCCCCTTATGTGGTGTTTGCGTTCAAAGTAATATTACCAAACCATCCACAATCTGGTGTTTTGAATGTGACGAAGGGCTTTGTTCAGAATGCAAAGACCACCATAGTCGGTCAAAGGGAACACGAAAACATGACACTCTGCCAATAAGTGAGTACCAGAAAATACCACGTGATATTGTCAAAATCTCTCAAACTTGTGGCAACCATAATGAGAAGTACACATTTTATTGCAAAAAGCATGAATGTCTCTGCTGTGGAAGTTGCATTGTAGAAAATCACATGGAATGCCGAGACTTCGACAAATTGGTTGATGTAGTTCAAAATACGAAAGTTTCGAATGCCTTTTACGAAATAGAACAATCATTATCAGAAATATCTGACAATATTCAAATAATTCAAAATAATAGGGAACACAATTTAAAAAGGTTATCCGAAAAGAAAATGCAAATTGAGAAAGAGATCGAACAAGCGAGGATTACAATCAACACTCATTTAGACAAAATACAAGATGACATTATAAAAAGGTTAAATGAAATCGAAGTAAACGAAAGTAAGATAATACGCGAAATGCTGAACGTTTTGAAAGAAAATGAAAACGAGATAAATGAATCCCGAACAAACATTAAAAATATCAAGCAGCATGCTACAGATCTTCAGACATTTATTTCTATGAAGGAGCTAGAAAAAAAAGTCGCTAGTAAAAACGAATTTCTGCAATCATTAATTAACAGCGAAAACTTTAAAAATTGCGAACTCTCGTACACTGCCAATGCCGCCATGCAATATTTGGATAATCATATCAAGACATTTGGAGAAGTAGAAACTGTGACAAAATCATGCGATGTAGTCCTAAAACAGAGGAAAGACAAACAAGCCCAAATAATGATGCCGCACTTATCATCTACGTTAGTTGAAAATGTAAATGTGAAGCTGCATAAAACTATAAACATAAAAGGACAGTTCATTAGAGGCTGTTGCATGTTACCAGATGGTAAAATGGCATTTTCGTCTTACATTAATCATGGTTCAGCTGTCAGAGTATTCAACTGTCACGGCACCAAAGATTTTGAAGTGATTACACCGACATATGCATTTGACGTAGCGTACATCAGTCACGACAACACACTTGCTGTAACATCAGGAGGATCACATGCGAAATGTATCACAATCATCGACATACAAAGTAAGCAAATGAAGAAAACAGTACCAGTTAATTGTTATTATTATGGCATAGCAGTGACAGATGGCAATTTCATTTGTTCTGCAGCAGGAAAAGGAATTCAACTGATCAATCCGCACAACAACTCAACAAGTGATCTAGTCCGCGATGATAAAATACCGGATTTGAGTTACGTTACAATGTTTGATGACAAAATTTACCATACAAATAACCAAGCAAACTCCGTAACATGTTATGATCTACAAGGTACTGTAGAATGGACATTTCAGAACGAACGAGTCCTCAGAGGTCTGAGAGGTGTAGCTGTCGACAATGATGGTAATGTTTACGTAGTAGGAGAATTGTCGAAAAATGTAGTAGTTATATCTACTGATGGACATCAATACAAAGAGATAGCTACAGTCAGTGATGGTCTTAGTCAACCTATATCCCTTGATTATAACAGAAAAACAAATCAGTTACTAGTATCAAATTTTATTGAAAATGCAATGACTTTTACTTTGATTTAAATACTGATAATTTAACTTAACGAGAGAAATTGTATTAACTAAACTGAGCTAATAACAGCCGTTTGATATCATAATTGCTGTATTTGTTTTTCTAAAAAAATATTTTTTTGTCAAATTATGCATGATGTTCTTTTACCAAGAAACATAGTTTTGATTAGCTATAATATTTGGATTTTAATCTAACAAAACGAATTAATAAAAATATCAATTGTACAAGCATTCCTGTGCATATTCATACACGCCATAAAAGGCTTATAAAATATCAAAGACTTTGTAAAGTGGATTGTCGCACGACAACGCCGATGCTCTTTATTAAATAAGAAATAAGCAGAATTCATACATATATCTGCACATATGATATATAATTCAAACATATGTATCAAACAAAAACCTCTTCAAATGTAAAGCTGAATAAACATTAACATGATTAACCAGAAGTAAAATTTACCAAGAAAATTCGACTGTTCAGATTGACGCAGTCGTGCTGAATGATTACATAGGCAATACAATACCGCGAAAGGAAATTTGAAGTGGGTAAACCTAACCCCTTTTATGCTACATATGATGAAAACACCCAGGAAGAATTCATTCCATTCTAATGGACTGCCCATTTAAACGAATGAAATTACAAGTATATAACCATTAAAACGTGAAACGGGTCTAATCTAAATTTAAATAAAACGCGAGACGAGGAATACTTACACATGGCTTATGAATCACATCAACAAACGACAACTACTTAATATCAGGTTTATTATAGTCGCCGCCACGTAAAATTGGCACAATGTTTTTGGTTGAAATTTTTCAAACTAACAACCGCATTCATTCAAGATGACGTTTTTTCATTGAGCGGAATCAAATATCATTCCAAAAATCAACTACTGTCCTACCTTTTATTGTGTTCGCACTGTATAATCCTGACCTTCACATAATCCAAGATTATTTTGTATGTGGAATCCGACATTACCGGAAGTGTTTCCGCGGAACTCCACGTGCTGTCCATTTTCTCGTGGCTATCGGAGCTTTTCATCATCTTTATGCAAAAAGCGCGGGAAATTGTATCATCAATGACAATGATATTACCGGAGAGTAACGATTGTTATGGTAATCAGGGATTCTCATAGAAACCAAGATGACGGTTTTACAATGTAAATAATCTTGAAAAATGTGAAGGTCAGGATTATACAGTGCAAACACAATAAAAGGTAGGACAGTAGTGGATATTTGGACTGGATTTTTCTTCCGCTTATTGAAAAACATCATCTCGAGTGAACGCGGCTGATATTTAACCAAATTTTGACAAAAATCATTTTGCCTATTTTACGTGACGGCGACTATACTTGATACAGCTTAGATGTAAACACGTGCAGCTGGTTTAAACCTTCATCCTTATCCGAAACTATAGAAAGACACACTTTAACGTATCAATTGAAATGGCTTAACTCAATAATAGACATATAAACACAAGTGAAAATACATGTACACTTAACGAATAAATTTTATCTATGGCATGTATTTATGTTTGACTAATATTTGTGTAATATTCAATTTTTGGTACATGATATTGTATAGCCAATCTGATTTGATCTGCCTCTCCTGAACATGAAACAAAAAAAAAACATATCCTATGGAAGGAGTAGAAGAACATAGTTTGATATAACAGATTTAAAAAAATAAAAGGATATCTTTTAAGAAAACCATTGTGTCTAAAAAGTTAATTTTACAAAATCATTGCAATAAAATAATCATTGACTACAAAAATGAAATAATATGCATTTGTTTTGGTGAAAGATTGGCTTTAATCGCCTTCAATACCGAAGAGCCATCAAAATATTTGGTAAAAGTGTTTGTATCATTCTAAATCGAATAAATTCCAATATCATACTTTTATTTGTATTTGTTATGATTTTTTCTTGATAGATGTGCCGAGAAAGGAAACATCGATTTGAAAGATAATTACTCTAAATTAGCCAAATTACTTCAGTTAAGACGCTTGGAATAAGTGACGCAAAATTTGACCGGATTGTAGTATAAAACAAATGAAAATTAAGTTTTATCAACAAAAAATCCACCAAATGACCGAAATGACGCACAAGATGACAAGTTACACTAAATAGAAAAATTATTTCAACTATATCACTACTAATTCGAGATAACCGATGCGTCACATACCCTCAATCACCGCATGTGTTGTATTGCGAGAGTGTCTTTTTATCATTCAGAACACTTTGATCAATTGATCATTAAAACGACTTCAGCATTTCAGTGTGTCAATCCTACTTATTAGCAATATTTGTTTTCATTAATTCTATCAACATTTTACAGGCTGACAATCAAAATGTGTTAATTAATTTTAACAGTAAATATCAACATTCATATGAAAACAATGAAGGTTTTGAGCATTTCCATTATATTAACGAATGGTATATATATCTCTATAGCAGAAACCAGCAAGCAGTATAATATCGTAAGTCAGACTTTTATCTTTTTTTTATTTTGATGAGGGTGCAATCTACAGTTTTTTCTATGACGTCAGATTTTGAGGGATCATGTATAAGTGACCCTTAGTGGCGGTAATGTTAAGAAAGATACTTGTATAAAACTATGAACTATAAAAAAAGCGTACAGCGTACTTTAAATATAATTAAAATAAAAGTTCTTTTCAGAGAAAATGGCCGCCTCGGAAAATGGCCTCATCTGAATTTTAAAAAACCTGAAATCAGATCATGTGCATATACCCATGTAGACACAGGCACATTTGACATAATCAAAACTGTATGCAATTCATAGGTTTTATCTGGCCGTTCACAAAAAGCTCTCGCTTCAGAATACAGTTTATTACTTCAGAAAGAGCTACAGTGGCTGCAAATAAGTTTTCAATTTTCACTGCCAAAAAAACACAGGATATTACAGTGTTGTCTCCCCTCAAAACATGTATATTTAATATATTTTTTTAAATTATCTAATCATTCAACCTATTTCAATTGGAAGCTAATTAAATAATTTTTACAATCAAATACAATTATGTAAATAAAATAGTGTTTTCACTCCATGGTTATTTTTAGTGAGGGGATCCTATTTTTTTTTATACGAAACTGTGTATAGCACCCTGAGCATTTCAGAGCTTTGAAGGTCCAAGTTTTCGAATTGTTTTCTCAAATATAGCTAATGTTATCAATTCCTTGGTGTAGACAATTCTTTCTACTTGGAAATATTTAAAGGTGTGTACAAAGTTAGCATATAAATATGACCATTTCAATGATAATTCATGGCAACAAATCCACAATGTAGTATATGAATTTTTAATTAAAGGGTTATAAGCAGAAACATTTGTTTTAAATTTAAGCTTTCTGTTTTAATATTTTAGACTCCAACACAAAATTGTTGTAAGTTTTTAACACGGCATAATTTTTGTAATTTAATTTACCCTTCAGATTCGTGTTTTGCAGCCACTGCAAGATTTGTTTAAAAAATTCCGCAAATAATGAAATAATGCATCACATCTATATTAGATAAATTTAATAAACGTACAAAAAACAGGGATAAACATGAGACTTGCCGAAAAAAATGTTCATTATATTATCAGAAAATAAAGATATAATATTTTTATTATTCAATTGCATTTGGTTGGTTTTATTTCTCATTGTTGTCGTATTTTTTTATTTTCAAAACACAGCAAAAAATATTCAATATCCGACTAGCTACCATTCAAAAGAGATATGTATCTTTTTTAGAATATTACACACCGGAGAAAAATGGTAATGCACAATGCGCCTGTATAATTCTGCTGTGAAAAAAAAAATGGGATTCAAAATTGCAGAAAACCGTTTTGGTCAGTTATACAACAAATCGAATAATATTATAATAATAATATATTAATTTTTTATTTTTAGAAAATGGCCCAAAGATTGATCGTCTTACTTATCTTTCTCCAGATGATGATAGCAATATCAGCAACGTGCCAATCGAATTGTGGTCGTTCATTTTTGAGAATTTTTAAGAATTGTTTGTCTTTTTATGGCTACGAAATGTAGGGAAGAAATAACGGATGCGGTCGTTCATTGTTTCAGATTGTGTGACTTCAAACAGGGCTGAGCAATTCAACATGTAAACTGTATTTAAGTCAACAGGAATTCTATGGTAAAAGTAACATAAAAAGTATCGAACTAATTATCATAACTGATTACTTAACTGTAATCGTTATGCAACTCTTTTATTTGAACTACTGTTGTTATAAACGCTATCATATTATATTTGTTTTAAATAAAATGATTATTTATACTTATTATGCAATACTTAAAGATGAAGGTGTCCGAAAAAAGAACTGACATAAAATAACTTAAAGAAATACCAAAACGTAATTCTGGAATAAAAGGGGGACTTCTTGAGATCATGGTTGAACATGCGGATAGCTCTCGTCGGTTAGAGTTTCTTACAACAAGTTGAACCCTCCGTGTTTTGTGTGTAGTAATAGGTTTTTAATTTTATAAAACTTGAAGACAACACTAAAATAATGTCATTTTTTTCGAATTTCCTTGTCTATAAAATACATAGGATGTGTATTTAGAGAGAAAACATTACTTTAACTTGATGTGTATTGTTGAATCAATTACATTGTTATTCTTGAAGGGATGGATAAGTCGCACAAACATATTACATAGGGGATTAATAATTGACCAATTTTTTACACTAATTTACTAAAATTGCAATCAAATAGGAAAAAAATCCTTTTTATCTTTTTTTATTTATTTGAAACAATTAATTTATATCAACACTTTCCTGCTCATAATCTATTAATTTTCATTCACACGTTTATGTTGATGTTTACTTTCTATATGGGTTTGCTACATTTTATAGTAAGAATACACTATCAGTTGTCGATATGTTTCCTGGTGTAGGGAATATACCGATAATCTCTGTAACAATACTAATCCCCACATTAACTTTGCTACCTCTATCAGTATTTTTTTTTTTTTTCGAAAACTAAAATTAGCAATTGGGTTTGTATGAAAACCTTTAAACTAATAGCAACCGAGGTGTTGTACCAGTTCACATCTTATACTTTTGATTCTTATTGCAGATTTACCTCAGGGTAACATCTTTTAATCATTATTTGTGCTTGTAATTGGGCAATTAACCGATGGTACCTATCTCGGTCGTATGATGATGCATTTACATTGTTCTTTCATTTCTCATTCAATGAAACTTTTTAATGGGTTGCTTATCAATTCAATGGGAGACGTTCTGTTAACAACATTTAATTTTGTGATTTACCTTAAGTAGATGTGAAGCTTGTCACTGAAGAGACATGTATTGTCGAAATGCGCATCTGGTGCAAGAAAATTGGTATTATCATTTCACACATTTCAAGAGAGAGATATTCCTATTACTTATTAAAACTTGTCTTCTAACATTATTATGACGTTTCATTTTTTAAAATTGAAAAGCTTTTATGCGTGTGGTCATTTTGTTTTTAGGTGTAGACTACAATATTTGATGGTCTTTGTTGAATATTTTTTCAACTGTTTTTTCCAGTATTTTGATCCGGTTGTTTTTCTGAAAGTTTGTAGCAGTGCTCATATCGATGGACATGTATCAATTGTTGTTTTCATAATCCTACGCTGGTTTTTTCGAATGTGACTTGAACGATTTATACGTAAAGTATCCCAATGGGTATTTTCATGAGGAACTGGTGGGATGTCAAGTGTGGCGTAGGATCAAATCTTTCCTTCATCTACTTGAGGGGATCTGGTGCCTAGTCGTTTTTAGATTTCACAGTTTTTATATGTTGTGTGTTGTAGACTTTACGTCATGTTTTTGCTATGGCGGTGTCTTTTTGTCCTTGACTTTAGAATTTGAATTCTCGATTGGTATCCTCTACCTCAGTTTTTCAGTACTATGATTATTTACTACAGTACTTATAGAAGCCCAATCCATTTGGGAACATCATAAGTATTGTCTATCCAAATCAACAATCTAACGTGTATTAGAAAAGTCTGTCTTAGATCAGCACTCTAAATTGAATTTTATAGAACCGTATAATGATTTATCACGCAAAACATGATATCATTGGGTTACAAATACCTTCAACTGTCATTACCTCTTAACATTCCTTAACATTTGATTGAAAGCCAAATATGTGTATGGTTAACATCAATGACATACGTGTTGAGTAAATTGAAATTGGACAACACCTTTTATGTAGATATTTACGTTTTTAAATCTAAAAATGAATCTCCCTCTGTGGTTGAGTGTGAGAAAGATCGATAGGAATTAGATATCCGGACGTGTTAGACAAACACAACTAAATAAAGTATGTGTTGCCTTGGTTGCCTGGTTCTATAGCGCTAACCCTCTCACTTTAATAACAGTCTCATCAAATTCCGTTATATTTACATGATGCGTTAAATAAACAGTCACAATTAATAAAATAGTCAAATAGTAAATGTACACAAAAACATATTTGACAATCTCGAATCTTGTTCGGGATCAGAATATTAAAATTAGTCCTAAATATATCATGTATATGATTTGATTTTGAATGTCTCCTATTTTTGAAAATGTTTTGCACTTCACGCATATACGTAAGGACGGTAAGCAGTTTAAAAAAGAATCTGCGTTTTCCATGAAATTTTTATTTTTGACTTTTCACCCAAATTATCTATAAAGCATGACCACTGTAGATACATTTAATGAATACATCGACATTTTAATGAGTCTTGTTCTCCTCTTTTCAATGATACTAGAACACACCCGCGAAATCGCGGGCATATACAGCTTGTAAACTGTTGTAGGATGATTTTTTGTAAAAGATATTTTGACTGGAGAATTTCATTTAAGGTATCAAAAAGCCCTCCGTTATGTATTTCCTTTCTGTTAAATTAGATTATGTTTTTGTGTTTCTGGCCTTATTTCTCCGACCATCATCCCAGATGGCCTCTATTATATCAACCTACCTATTGTATTTATTGTGAACTTGTTCTCGTTCTGAATATGCATGAAATATTTGCCACTGGGCGTTAAGCAACCAACAATCAATCAATTCTGGCCTTATGCCACAATTATTCTTCCTCTTTGGTACAATGCATTTTTTGGTAAAAGTCAAATTAAATTAAAAATTTGCACCGCTTCAAACATGAAACAAATGAAACTGCTTATATACCATTATTATTAGATAATAAAATGTGCTTGTAGAACAATCCATCAGTGCTTTTCCATTTGAAAGCCCTATTAACATGACAATGGTAGGATTTGAATCTCGTATAAATGACTAACGCTCATTTGAGGGGTGGTCTGAGGGGCCCTGATTCTGAAATCCCGGACTTAAAAACATGAAATCCCAAGATGCGTATTTCAACGAAATTCATATCTCGACATCCCGAAATAAAAAAAATATTCCCGCATCCCGTAAAAATCAGTTCCGAAATCACGAGCTTAAAAGCACCAGATCCCGACGTTTCTTATAAGACTTGCCTTCCGCTAATCTCTACCCTACTTTCATTTTGACCAAATCACTACTTTCCCTTTCAACAATAAATTTGTATGCCCCATTCTTCCGTTCGTTTGTTAGTCCGTCCTTCTGTCCGGCTTCAGGTTAAAGTTTTTACTTTCAACAATACATTTTCATGCCCCATTTATGGGAATAATATTTTCTAGTTTGTTCTTTCGTCCGTCTGTCCCGCTTCAGGTTTAAGTTTTTGTCGAGGTAGTTTTTGATGAAGTTTAAGTCCAATCAACTCGAAACTTAGTAACTATGTTCTCTATGATATGATCTTTCTAATTTTAATGCCAAATTAGAAATTTTACCCCATTTCACGGTAAAAACATAGCAATTGATAGTGCCGATCGGATGTGGCATCTGTTTACTATGGACACATTCTTGTTTTTCATAGGGCCTGTGTCGTTAAATCTTAAACAAAACATGATAATATAGGCTATGCCTGTGTGTGACGGTTAGTGAATGACAAAAATGATTGTGTTTATTTTCACACGGCCTGGGTCGTTGCTTACACTTGGGACACCATATAACCATTCAGTCAATGTGAAAATGGCTTGCATGAATCTTAAATAAAACATGATAATATAACCTATACCTGTGCAAGGATTTGTATAGTCTCACTGTACAAATCCTTGGCCTGTGTCGTTATTTACGCGACAAATAAAACATGATAATTTAGGCTATGCCCGTGTCGTTATTTACGTGACGATATTAAAGTGAATGAAAAAAATGATTGTGTTTATTTTCACACGGCCTGTGTCGTTGCTTACACTTGGGACAACATATATAACGATTAAGTCAATGTGGAAATGGCTTGCATGAATCTTAAATAAAACATGATAATATAGGCTATGCATGTGTCGTTATTTACGTGACGATAAGTGAATTACACAAATGATTGTATTTATTTTCACACGGCCTGGGTTGTTGTTAACACTTGGGACAACATTCTTATATAACGATTCAGTCAATGAATCTTAAATCAAACATGATAATATAGGGTATGTATTGTAAATTTACAAAACTTCGGGAAAAATAAACGGAGGAGGAAGTTGTCTATGAATGAAAGCCGGGGTGATGACGGACACATATCCGGCTTTCTTTATTTCCGTTTTTCTCCCAAAATAACCGAAACTGAATAATCATAAGAATGGATGACAAATTCGACTATGCATGGTACCTATAGGACATACAGTCACAATGATCAATTTTTTGTGGAAGGAGGAGAAGCGACACCCAAAATGAGGTCTTCTCGTTTAATAGTATAGATACACTACATGTATGTGTTGTTTCCTTAACGCAAATTGATCGAATTCAACAACAGAACATCATACTGATAGAGTATCTAAACAGATAAATTCGAAAGGTAAACAATTTTGAACAAATGGTTTGCAGTTCGATTCCTTAAAATCCTTGATGTTTTTAAGTGATCCCCTGAACTTGCAGTATACGCGTTTCACCTCTAAGCACAAAGAGAAACGAAAGATACTGGAGGAACAGTCAAGTTCATTGATTGAAAAAACTTACAACGCCATGGCTAAAAATGAAAAGACAAACAGACATATAATAGTACAGAAGACAAAACATAGCAAACTAAAGACTGAGCTACACGAACCTAACCAAAAGCTGGGGGTGATCTCAGGTGCTTAAGAAGAGGAAATAGATCCTTCCCCACATTTGGCACCCGTCGTGTTACGTATGTTATTACAAATCCGGTAACTAGTCTAAATCGGCAGATAACATGTGTGAAAAGGAGGGGTTAGGAAGAAACGACATAATTAACATATCCGAAATCATCTGTGAAACGGTTATTCAATAACAAATGTTCCTTAAAAATGTTTATCTAGCTTTTGACATGTCATATTGATGGACTTGACACTCGAAAACGATCTCAACCCTTCCCTATAGCTCTAGCCAATGTAGAAAAGTAAATAATGTTTATATGTGCCTGTCATACCGTAAAACTTATGTCTAGGAAACACAAGTTTAATGAGTATTAATTCCGTTTTCTTTTGAAAATTTACCTCGTATCATATATAGTCCCAGACTATTGAAATTCTTTGATTTGTCATTTAATTAATCCTGTACATGAAAGTATGTTTGTATTTATAAAGTATTTTATTAATTAGATTAAGTGTTAGTTGGCGGTTTTTTTTTTTAAATCGACAAAATCAAATTTTTACCATTAAGATGTTCGTGGTTTGAATTCACCGCGAATAGCACTTGATAATTATACAATTTTATCATAGTGATTTTTAAACGTCATAACAAGTCACGTGATACATGTACATTTACCAGGTGTTTACCTTCCTGTTGGAAGTTCACATTTTACAGTCGTTTTACTTGTTTAAAGTAATAATTTTGTATGTATGCTATGTAATATTATGTACATTTAACATATCAATTAACGACAGTAAATACTATCGTGTTTGATGTGCCTTATTTGCTTTTGTATAAATAATGTGTTTAAAAATATAATACAACATATTTAGGGGGGATAATCACCATCTTAATATAATCGTCTAGACGTCGTTAACAATTGGTATTGTTGGAATCATTTCTTAATAAAAGTTGACATGTTAATAACTCATCTCTGCATTTGATAGCAAGTAACATTATAATGGTTGATATACTCGTTTTTATAATATGGTCTTTTTTATATAAATAAGGCCGTTAGTTTTCTCGTTTGAATTGTTTTACATTGTCATATCGGGGCCTTTTATAGCTGACTATGCGGTATGGGCTTTGCTCATTGTTAAAGGCCGTACGGTGACATATAGTTGTCAATGACTGTGTCATTTTGGTCTCTTGTGGACATTTGTCTCATTGGCAATCATACCACATCTTCTTTTTTTATTATTATTTGTTCAAAGTTTGAGGACAATCATTTTGTTTTGAAAGAGCATTGCTTGCAAATTTGATCGGGTCAAAATATTTATTTCCTGTTGAAAGGCGATCAGACTATTTTTGTTCTACTCTCAGAGCAGGATAAAGATAGTATTTTATTAAATTTGTTTTCTCTGTTCATCCGAAAAGTAACACAAAAACTGCCATTTCCTTAAAGCATAAGATCAGAATCAACAAATTATTGGTGTTCAACTTTCTGCATTTTCTGCTTTATCACAATTGCCATTTTTTTTTATGGAGACGCCGGGGTGTTCAGGAAGAACCACTGACCTTCAGTAGAAAAACTGACATACCTAGTCGAAGCCACTTGTCACGTGCAGGATTCAACGTCACAACCTCCGATTGACACGTGAGTGGTGTTGTAGTTCGACAAGTAATAGTTCAAATAACTTGTGTTAAAATTTAAGATGATAGCCATGGCAAATAAATATGCAATCGAATTAAAAAGAGAAAAATTGGATCATCGGACTCGTTATCCTGTTTTTTGATAAAATAGATAAATTCATAACAATTTTTTAAGTGTCTACATTTGAGTTATTTCCCCTTACGTATCAAAGTTGATACAAATGACACCAACAAAGATAGTCTTTTGTCTTCTTTTAAATACAGCAGTAAAATGTGATAAAACACACAGTTTTTAACATAAAATGTCTCCCGCATGAATAACAAAATACTCTCGAAATTTGCAAATTTCATTAAACATGTTAAAGATCTAGACCGATTGTTATCTGCGCTTTCAAAATCCAAATTATTAAAAAAAATGTAAAAAATAATGATTCAACTGTCATATGACTAATAGAATACATTAAGTCAAAAATTTCAGTATTATTTAACATGGAATAAAGTTACAAATCTATCAATGTATGATTTTTTTTTTATTTTGATAATCGTCCAATGTTTTTATAATCTGTATAAATGTTCTGTTCATCAGATTTTGCCTTTATTGTTAGAAATAGAACATGAAGTTCAAGCTTCAGTTTCTCACGAAAAACTATAGCAATTAGAGAAAAAAAGACTATCTGGTAAAGTTAAATGCCCCTGAAATTGTTTGCTGTTTATACCATTATTTTGAAAACAATCATATCAAAGTGAAACGAGTATTACCTGCATGTATCTACCACAAAAAAAGATCTGATTTTTTTTTAAACCAACACCAAATTATTATCCTGTAATTGTCAGTTTTTACCAGTGTGTATTGATATCTATAAAAAAAAATAAGAAATAATATGTGGTAGAAATATGAATTTCAAAAGTGTGGAATCGATGTTTTAAATCAAATATTTGTTAACAATAAAATTAAAAAAAATCATACTTCATGTACTTTTCATTTTTGTAAAATTGTCTTAGATTTTTCAATTGATTTGGTCATGGGTTTGTTTATTTTTTTGGAGTTTATCATTGTTTTCTTTAATATCACAGGAGGTTTTTGTATGTTTTATTGTAATAATCAGCCACACAACAAACGTACCTTCCTTTTTTGCTAAAAACCATGTCAATCTCTCTTGGATTAATGGCCACTAATAGATCCATTGTTTTGTTTTTACCAATTATATTGAAAAGTATAATAGATTATGAGAGAAACATGCATTGACCAGGAAACAACAAACCAATACCTGCAAAATACTCAGATTGACATAAATTCTCAATTGATTTTGTACAGGGAGTTGTACCTTTAAATGACAATGTGCGAAGTTTTTGCTAGTATTTTCTTTAACACTCTTATAAATAAGGAGAAGTTGTTAACAACAAAATAAATAAGCAAGATGTTTTGCTTTGTGAAAAAGTTCTTTCAATCCTTTGCCTCACTTTAATCAGTTTAACAATTGTTGCATCTCCATATATTGTCAAGACTGAGAAATAAAAAAAACTGAACTAGCCCATAAGAATACTGCAAACATGAAAACATAAACGTGCTGCAACCATACTGTATGACTTCAGAAACTTGTCTTACTGTCATTCCGACAACGATACAAGTAGACAAGATGTGTTGCAGGCCAACAATGAACAGATCAACGTGTAGTGACAACGAAACGTCAACAGAATTGATAGATTTTTTTCATATTTAAGCTTGAAAAGGAGCGTTTTTAATGACTTAATCAGTTAAATTTTTTCACATAAACTAATTGAATCAATTGAAATAGACACTTAAGTGTTTAAAAAGTGTCTAAAATATTTCGTTAAATGAACTTTAGAATTGAGGCCAAAATCGGCCCTTTCCGAACCTACTCCTTTAAAAATTACTCAGATTGACAGAAATATAGCTAATGAATCCTTGTTTCAGGAAGCTGACAATCATTGTTTCTAATTGATTTTGCTTTTGGCTTATTTTGTTAAACTAGTATAAAAATAGAGATATTGAAAAAGGTGAAAACGATCTTCTCTAATAAAAAAAAAGCTGATTAGTGATAATGTGAAAAGTATATCTAAATGACATATTTGTGAGTTGAGCGTTTTAGTTTCTTAGAAGTCTCTGTTTTTGAAATGGCAAAGGTAAATCGATTTGTTATTTAAACACATACCCCCTTTAAACGTCGTTTTCAAAAATTAAAAAAAAACGGAGTCATGTTTAGCCAAGTGTCTTGAGATTCTTTTTCGATAAAATGGACCAGTAAAGGAAACAGTAGTATACGGATGTTCAAAACTCATTAATCGATAGAAAAAAACAAATCCGGATCACAAACTAAAACCAAGGGAACACATCAAATGTAAGAGGAGAATGACGACACAACATTAAAATTTAACACACACAGAAACGAACTAAGCATTAGACAAAATCCGATGAGAATAACAAATATAACATCAAAACTAAATACATGAATTTGGGATAAAAAGTACCGTGACACGTCTATTAATATTATGACTTCACACTCAAATATAAGAGGAAAACAACGACACAAGAGAAACACAACGTTAAAATATAACCCACACACAGAAACGAACTATAATATAACAATGACCATACTCCTGACTTGGTTCAGGAAATTTTTTATAGAATACTCTTATTGATGATAAAATACATGTATATTTAATGATTATAGAATACCTAATTGTTATACATTGTAACTACATTATTTTGTTTTTAGTTATACTGTTTACAATGGCATCATCAACAACCACGTGTGGTGTATGTGAACAAAGCAATATAACCAAACCATCCACAATCTGGTGTTTTGAATGTGACGAAGGGCTTTGTTCAGAATGCAAAGACCACCACAGTCGGTCAAAGGGAACATGGAAACATGACACCTTGCTAATAAGTGAGTACCAGAAAATACCACGTGATATTGTCAAAATCACTGACACCTGTGCCACTCATAATGAGAAGTTCACATTTTATTGCAAAAAGCATGACAGTCTTTGTTGTGGAAGTTGCATTGTCGAGAACCATATGGAATGTCGAGACTTCGACAAATTGACTGATGTGATTCAAAACACTAAACTTTCAAATGCCTTTTACGAAATAGAACAATCATTAGCAGAACTTTCCGACAATATTCATATAATTCGAAAAAATAGAGAAAACAACCTCGGGAGGTTATCAAAAGAGAAAACGCAGATTGAGGAAGCAATCAAACAAACCAGGATTACAATCAACAACCATTTAGACAAAATACAGGACGACATTATAAAAAAGTTAAATGAAACCGAAGTAAATGAAAGTAAGATAATAAGCAAACTCCTGATTTCATTAAAGGAAAATGACAGAGAGATAACTGAAATCCAAACAAAAATTGAAAATATCAAGCAACATGCTACAGATCTTCAAACATTTATTGCTATGAAGGAGCTCGTAAAACGAATTTCTAGCAAAGACCAATTCCTGCAGTCGATGATAAACAGCGGAAATTTTAAAGATAGCGAACTTTCGTACAATCCCAATGCCACTATGCAAGATTTAGCTAATCGTATCAAGAACTTTGGAGAACTAAAGATTGAAAAAAAAACATGCAAGGTAGTCCTCACGAGGAGGAAAGACAAACAAGCCCAAATACTGCTACCGCACATATTATCCAGATCAGTTGACAATATCGATTTGAAACTGCTTCAAACTATAAATGAACCAGGAGATTTCGTAAGGGGCTGTTGCATGTTACCAGATGGTAAAATGGCGTTTTCGCATAACTCTAGGAAAGTTGTTAGAGTATTCAACTTGAACGGCACCAAAGACTTTGAAGTAAATACAGGCACACAGGCATTTGACGTGGCATACATCAGTCACGATAACACACTTGCTGTAACATCCGGAGAGTCAAATACGAAATGTATCACAATTATAGATATGCAAAGCAAACAAATCAAGAAAACAATACCAGTCGATTCTAAGTATTACGGCATAGATGTGATATCAGAAGGCAAACTAATTTGTTCTGCATTAGGAAAAGGAATTCAACTGATCAATCTGCACAACAGCTCAATAACTGATATAGTCCGCGATAATCAAATACCAGGGTTATGTTACGTGGCAACATTTGGTGACAAAATTTACCATACAAACAACCAATCAAAATCCGTAAGATGCTATGATCTACAAGGTACTGTAGAATGGACATTTCAGAACGAACGAATCCTCAGCGGTGTGAGAGGTGTAGCTGTCGACAATGATGGTAATGTTTATGTAGTAGGAGAATACTCGAAAAATGTAGTAGTTATATCTACTGATGGACAACAATACAAAGAGCTAGCTAAAGCCAGTGATGGACTTTTCGATCCGCAGTGTCTTGATTATTACAAAAATACCAATCAATTACTGGTTTCGAATTTTAGAAACACGGCAATGACTTTTACTTTGATTTGAATACTGATCATTTAACAGTAATCAAGAGAAGTGTTACCAAATAATTTTAATCACCAAATTCAAGTTGTGACAGAAGTTTGATATCGTTATTGTTACATTTTTTTTTTGTCAAATGCACGATGTTCTCATACAATGAAACATATATTAGTTTAGCTGAACTATTTGGAACCTAATCTAATAAAAAGAATAAATGAAAATATGAAGTAATTGTACAATCATTCATATGCATTGTTTCTAGGCAAGTCATAGCCTTTACTATCCCCACTCCTTGTTTACGTTTCACAATACTAAGTTCCAAATGGTGTTTTCATAATAAATTATATATCTAATGAATACTTTCTAAAGATTCTGTCCTTGTTTGAATGACCAGGGGAATTTTTTTTTATTAAATTGTTCCTTATCGATGTTAACATTTGTAAACAATCTACCGTACTAACAGATATACAGGCTTAAGTCTTTCCAAATGACTAATAATAGTTGTTGGATGTTACTGCTTAGGTATAACTTAAGTATGAATATTTACGAATAAAATTATATGTGATATTTTTACATCAATAAGAAACTTAACATAAGATAAAAGGAATCTGAAGCTCAACATACGATATTCAACAATTACTAAGTGTCTTTACTACATGTCTTACATTGAATGGGTCTGAGTCTACAAACTTTTAACATCAATAAGACAATAACAATCTAAATCAAGGAGTAAACAAAGACTCAATAAACCAAAGGATATTTACATCAATAGTTATAAATAAGAAATAAGAAATAGCACAAACTCCACTAAAACCAGGAGCGAAATCATGTGCTCCGGAAGGGAGAGCATTTCCTGCACTGTATACGGTACTCGTCGTGGTATTTCTTTGTTCAGTTCGGTAATGATGGAAGGTTATTTTGACTGAGAAAGAATATCAGATATGATTTCTGACACACTTGTGTCATAATTACGGGGCTACGAATGGGACTTTTGTAGTTTTGTACTCGAAATTCAATTATTTACGGACAAAAGTGAGTTTTGTTGTTCTGTTCAACAAAAATGAGTTCAGTTTAACCAAATTTGTAGCATACAATAGCATACTACAAATTTAAATTTTGTCATACAAAATTATTTTCAGTGGACAAAAGTTACTTTTGTCACGACACAATTCAATTTTGTAACAAAGACTTTACTTTTGTTACCTTATTTGAAAATTTAGAGACAAAAGTCAATTGTATATGCAAATTAGTTTAGTTTGGATCTGTGAACCTATTTGCATACAAAACTGAGATTTTGTCACAAAATATTTCTGTGTAGACAAAATTGACTTTGTGACACAAAATCGAGTTCTCAAAAGTCAATTTTGTGTTAAATTTTCACTTCTGTCTAGCAAAACTCAATTTTCGTCATGACAAAAATGATTTTTTTCATAATAAAATTGAAGTTCTCATAAAAAAGTATGTATCACATAGTTTTGTAAGACAAAACTAATTTTGTTTTGACAGAATTCAAGATTTTGATGACAAAAAGTTCCCTCCCATTCGGCGCCCCGTAATAATGGCCAATCAGCTCATGATGGCGACCATAAAATTTCTTGAGTAATTACCTTAAGTTAATTGATTCATAGCCTTGTCTTAGCAACTTTTGAGAAAGCAGTATTCCTCGTTCAACAAAATCAACGTACTTTGAGCTAGCTCTAGAGTAACGTATCAATTGCGACACATGTACTCCATATGCTGGTGCTGCTGGGATGTTGCTACACAGAAATGGAAATAAAATAAAATCAACGGTACCAATTTTGTTGCACCAGATGCGCATTTCGACAATACATGTCTCTTCAGTGATGCTCGTGGCCAAAATATTTGAAATCCAAAGCATATATAAAAGAGTTGACTACAGGAAAATTAAAATCATCGCGTTTGTCATATTTTTTTTTGGTATTTAACCTACCATCAGTAGTCATTTCGAGAAAAATGTTTAAATATGAAGCAGATTTATCTGTGTCGGTAGTATCTTTAACTTCAAGTTCACTTGGATATATTAAATGTATGTGATCACTGAATCTAATATTATTAAGGGACAGTACATCATTAAAATACCAAAAGATGGAATTAAAAGACTGGGCTAATTTCTCTTTTCCTTTCTTTACAAACCCTTGTATAAATTCTGCTTCATAGGAATACAAAAACAAAGCTACAAAGAGAGGAGCGTAATTGGTAACCATTGGGATTCAAATAGTCTGTTGGAAGACCAAACCTCCAAATTCAACAAATATGTTTTCAATTAAAAAGTCCAGCATGGCAGTGATATCCTCTTCGATGTATTTTTTCCTTGACTTTGTGTGATTTTTCACAAAGTAAGCTGAAATTCTGCTCCACATAAAAAACAAGTGAAACTGCGAGCTACTGCTCACTGATGATACCCCGCCGCAAGTGGATAATATTAATAGTGTAAAAATATGCAAGTGTTCGGTAAACAGAGAGGTGGCGAGTGATGAATCTAAAAATGCATCACAATGTATAGCTGACTTATATAAATTTTGAAACCAAATTTCAAAAATCCTTGTACTGTAGTTCCTGAGAAAAATGTAACGAAAATTTTCAACTTGGCTATAATGTGTAAAATCAAACAAGTGTTCGGTAAACAGGAAGTTGACAAGTGATCAATCTGAAAACGCATCACACGGTATAGCTGACTTAGATAAACCCTGAAACCAAATATCAGAAATCATTGTATTGTAGTTCGTGAAAAAAATGCGACGAAAAATATTCATGGGACGGACGGACTGACGGAAGGACAGACAGAGGTAAAACAGTATACACCCCTTTTTTAAAGCAGGGGTATAAAAAAGCATCTTAAGCTCAACATACGATATTCAACAATTACTAAGTGTGTTTACTATATGTCTTACATTGAATGGGTCTGAGTCTAAAATCTTTATACATCAATAAGAAAATACAAATAAAATTAAAGGCATCTTAAACTCAACATACGATATTCAACAAGTAGTAAGTGTCTTTACTACATGTCTTACATTGAATGGGTCTGAGTCTACAAATTAAAGTATAATTAAGAACAACATTTTCGATAATGAGGTAATATCTTTTTTCAACACGGAGTAGAAATGACAGGATTTACGGTATCCTTTCGTGATATACAACATCTACGAAAAAAACACAAAAATCAAAGACATAGCGCTTGTACTGCTATTTTTAAACTCATAGCTACAGTGATGCCTTCAACTCAGGGAGAAAAATATTCACTCCATTACAGACTGTTTATTGTTTCTTGTCGATTGTAGAATATTGTTTCATATGTTACTATTTTGAATTGTTAGATATATCATGAATAACGAATAAAACGACCCTTATCTCGAATGTGTTTTTTGGATGTCTACGAGAAAACCATGCAAAATCCAAAAAAAAATATGAAAGGGGTTGTGGAGTTCTCAGCTGATTTTGGGTTCCTAGTAAAGTATTAAGTACATTTAATAGTTCTATGTATAAAAAATGACAAGTTATCTCAAAATATGTGAATACAGGGCAATTCTATTTTAGTACCAAATTTGCTGAAAAATGTTGTTGAAAATGGACATTTTTTTATTTTTTTTTATTCAATAGTTCAAAGTATTATATGACAAAAAAAATAGTTTTACCTTAAAATTCAGACTTCCTACTAAAATAAACTGTAATTTTGATCTTATTTCAACCTTTATTTTTGTTTTTATTTTTATTGACATAAATGTGTTTTTCTAAAATTTAAATTCAGCCTTTACTGGAAATGTCCATAAAACCTCAAAAGTCACTCAAATTGAAACAATATTTTGTTAAACGTTATGGTTCACAAACTACTATTACTTAACGGGAATTTCGTTGCAAATTGATATAAGCTTATTTGAATAAAAGATGAAAAACTGAAAAATATACCTAAAATTATCTCCCTTTGTAAAACTCTTCACAATAAAAGGTAGATTTAATGTCAATAACAGAAGGAGTTGCTGTCATTCTTGCATGACCCTTGCAAATCTAGCAACGGAAATTCGAAGGCAAAACTTTCAGTTTCATTTGGTTCTGGTAAGTTTGTTATTTATTTCTTTTGGTTAGAAAAAGCAATTTGACACCATAAAAAGACCTACTGTAGAAACATCACATCAACTCATAAATATAGGAAGAAGAGCATTGACCATTTGTCTCTGGGAGAAAAAGAAGGGGGGTTGGGGGGGATGGGGAGGGTGATTTTCATAATTTTCTTGAAGCAAACACTGATTTAATTTTCATTGACATACATTTATAATGATTCAGAATTCTTCTGAAACTAAAAGATTGATGTTTGCCTTCTTAATTTTAATAGAAAGACTTTTTTCTTTCTCTCAAGAAATCTATAATAATCATGATAAAATATATATTCGATTACAACTGTACAAAGTTCACCCTGAGTTTGTTTTCCAAATTGTCAATATTAAAGAGTCCGTTGACTCAGGTTTTTTTCTCCTAATTCAAAATGAATGGTTGCTTCAAATCCCTGTTTTTTAATATAATCCATTGAAATAGAAAACATTCAGTAGATACATGTAGATATAGGAAGATGTGGTATGAGTGCCTATTCATTCAAATAACAATTTATAAAAGTAAACCATTATAGGTCAATGTACGGCCTTCAACACAGAGCCTTGGCTCACACGGAACAACAAGCTATAAAAATGATAAAGGACCCCAAAATTACAAGTGTAAAACCCTTTGAACAGGAAAATGAATGGTCTAAAAAGGAATAACAAGAAACACGTACAAATTAATGTACATCATGTACATAAACAACGAAAACTACTGTACATTTAGGCCAACTAAAAAGTATGTGTGTTAATCGCATTACCCTAACCTACCATTATTTTTATCCCTTACCTAAAGATTTTTATGAGGTTTTGATTAAGCACTGTTCAAGTCACAATAAAGCTCCCAAAGAGTTGTGAATTTCCTGTCTAAATTCATTCCTTCATAGATACTACATGTACATTGTATGTACAATGCAACTAGATTGATTCAATACATGTATATGGTTCTAAAACTCAAAAACATGTTTTACAGACTATGAGCTTGTTTTTTTTTTCTCTAAATATTTGTTACTGTGAGACTTTTTCTTTATATTTTCCTAAGTGAAGGTCATGTATCGCAGTTAAAAACATGGAAAGAGAACTTGTACATGTATTTACTTCTATCAGTTAATAAAATAGAATCAGAATAGAATATGCTTACAAATGTATTCCAAATTAAAGGGCACAGAAGGGACAACATGAAATTATAACATTACAGATTACTCAGATAAAACAAATTCAAACTAACAATACTGAAGAAATGAATTACTTTACACAGATTAATTATCATATCTACAAAACTTTTTTTTTTCAATGATCCAATGCATTTTTTTATAAAGCCAACTCAATGTACAATGTACATGTAGATATAACTCACTGTACTGATCATGCAAATGCACAAATATACAATATTTTATTTCTTATCAACAGGTTAATGTTGAAGATGGAAAAGCACAAACAAAATGTGAAAATGAAAGCAGATATGATAGGAGATCATATAGGTAAATATAGGATATAATTGATAAAAATATGAATCAAACAAGTCATAACAAGAGACTACTAAATAGACAGCAAATAAGAAATTGGAAATTGACCAGTTACATTTATTATTGTAAAACCATGATAAATGTTCAGTAAATTAGATTACCCCTTCAATTTTGAAAAGTTGAATCTGGTAAACAAAAAGTAAAAATAACAAACAGAACACTCAAATTCTTATTTTATGATCAATTAAGGGCCATATCAGTACAATTTACACAACAAAATTTTCCTTACTCATCATAATGAAATAGTTTTTTTTTATAAGAATTAAACCTAGAAAAAAATATATGTGTTCTTGTCAGCTTGAAAGATCCTCATTTATAGCATACATGCATATATTGTAAACCTGAAGACTACATTTGTATTTTTCATTTTTGAAAAAGCACTTTAAGCATTATTACAGCTATTTTCCTACTAAATGTAGAGTAAAACTTTGGAAGGTTTGCTTGCTCTGTTTTATAAATATTAATTCATGCTTTGTAATTAATGTTGACATCTTCTTGTAGAGTACTTTTACATTTGATTAGACGTTATGCTAATTGCAATTGTACAATATACAAACAAACCATGCAAGCTAACCGAAGTCTTAAATTTACATGCCTTAGGAATTTAGCTGTAAATTTAATTATACAAATGTATATTTGTTTTCAATGATTATTGTTTTACCAATTTCAAATGTTTTGGCTTGTTTTTAAATGATACATATCAGCTATAGGGTCAAAAGCTTCCAAAGCTAAACTTTAAGTATGTTTTACTTGTGTCTAATCCTTTTTTGCTTTGAGCAAATAAAACATGTTTAAATCTAAATAAAGTTAAACTTGATTTGATAAAACAATGGAATAATTGGTGTTCTTTGATATTATGCAAAATTAAACAGTGCATTATAGTCATATTTTTTTCTAATTTCGGGCATGTCTTAAAAGCTTTAAATTGAACCACATCAAGGTATAATGGATTCAGAACTAAACTTAGTTTGATTTTTTTGTCGAGCCTGCAACTTTTGTTGCAGAAAGCTTGACATAGGGATAGTGATCTGGCGGTGGCGTGGCTTTGGCGGCGGCGTTAGCTAACTTCTTAAAAGCTTTATATTTTAGAGGGTAGAAGACCTGGATGCTTCATACTTTGTATATAGATGCATCATGTTACGAACTTTCCGTTGGTCACTTGTCCAATGTCCTTGACCTCATTTTCATGGTTCAGAGACCACTTGCAAAAAAAAGTTAAGAATTTTTGTAATGTTAAATTCTCTCTTATTATAAGTAATTGGATAACTATATTTGGCATGTGCGTTTCTTGCAAGGTACTCATGCCCATCATAAAGTTTTCACTTGACCTCGACCTCATTTCATGGTCAGTGAATAAGGTTAAGTTTTGGCGGTCAAGTCCATATCTCAGATACTATAAGCAATAGGGCTAGTTAAGTATATTCGGTGTATTAAAGGACTGTAAGGTGTACATGTCCAACTGGCAGGTGTCATCTGACCTTGACCTCATTTTCAGTTCAGTGGTTATAGTTAAGTTTTTGTGTTTTGATCTGTTTTTCTTATTCTATATGCAATAGGTTTACTATAGTTGTTGTATGGAATGATTGTAAGGTGTACATGTCTAGCTGACAGGTGTCATCTGACCTTGACCTCATTTTCATGATTCAATGGTCAAAGTTGAGTTTTTGAGTTTTGGTCTATTTTTCTAAAACTTTATGCATTAGTCAACTATATTTGGTGTATGGACATCTTTTATGATCTATATGTCTGTTACGCAGGTTTCATTTGACCTCATTTTCATGGTCCATTTCTAAGTATTAAGTGTTTGTGTTTTGGTCTGTTTTTTTTTATTTATAAGCAATATGTCAACTGTATTTGTTGTATTGAAGAAATGTTAGCTGTACATGTCTGCCTGGCATGGTTCATCTGACCTTGACCTCATTTTCATGGTTCATTGATTAATGTTTTCTTTTCTTTGATAAATGTTGAGTTTAAGTGACAGTTGTAATAAAGCTTTATATTTAGATCTATCAACATAATAGCAATGATTAGTAAAGAAGGCGAGACATTTCAGCGTGTGCACTCTTGTTTAAAAGTACTTTTTTGGGTTAAAAGCTTCCTATAAATATGTTTAGATTTTTAATATTTGTTTTCAAATTGAAAAAAGATCACAGGGGTAAAAAAAAAACTTTATTAAAATATTATTAAAGGTGTTTTTTTCTATGCTAAATGTTATCATGCATTTAGCATGTTTAGATTTTAAATTTGGGCTCAGTTTTCAAGTTGATTCAAATTGGGGTCCTAACTTAAACTTTTGTCTAAATAAATGGAATATATGGGGTTCTTTGATATGACAAATCTAATCATGTCTTTTAGACTTTAGAATTTGGATATTGGCACAAGTCCAATTTCAAAATCATAAGTTCTTTTACCACAATCAAATTTTGAACTCTATCATGTGGATCACCACCACCACCACCAACACCACCAACCTCGTTAAGGTGCAATCTCTGCGTTGTAATATAATATACTTGGGCTGTTTAAATCTCATTGTTGAAGGTTGCACAGGGGACTTAATACATTCATCTCATTTGTAATCCATACTCGATCATCTCCCTATTTTTGTGTTGTCATAATGTCATTTATTAAATACAAGATGAAATCTGCAAATTTAACTTCATTAAAATTAAGTTTGCTGCAGCTTGGAATAAGAAAAAAATCAAATTTAGGTCCATTTTTAGCTACATACTTTATTTCTTATTCTATGTACTGGAATGTCAGAGTTGTGATAATCGAAACACATTTACACTAAGACCAAGTTAATATTTAATTTCTTTTTAGGAAATTTCAATCATTTAATGGTTAACAATTGTTTTCTTATTATTTTTTACAGACATTTGGTGATCCAAAAATAACTACTAGAGTTCGTGAAACAAGACTGATTGCTGGGACACATTTTTGTAGACATGTTTATGATGAAGAAAAACTTGGATAATATTACGGATACTTGAATAAGGCTCTGATCTGTCTTTGATTTTTCCTGTTGTGGTTAAAAAATTGCAATCTCAAATAAAAACAAATTGAAATGGAACTCATAGATATGCTTTGAAATAAAGAAAGAAACAGCAATGTGAATCTCGCCGAAGTCAACCAAGTCAACACACAGTTGCAACACAAATGAGAAGAGAGAGATATTTGCAAGGAGTAAGAGTGTTCTCACTGCCTCACCATCAGAATGGCTTTCTCATCAGCAAAGAAGAAGTCTAAAATTACTTCTGTATAAAAAGGTCATCAATATTGAAGACAATCAAGAAGATTACGGTTGTACTTGGCCATTTGATAAACATTGTAATATTTTCATTTGTCAGAAATTGTTACTTAGATTGACTAACTAGTTTTATTGATTGAATTATTAGTAAATTAACTTTCGTAGTTCATGTAGTTACATGTATGTAAATGTTTATCAGATAGTATGGAAACAATTTAATATGTCCCTAAATTCCATAGATAATGCAACAATTGTCTTTTGCTGCTAAGTCAATTTGAAATAACTTTAATGTTACTTTGTATGTTTATAGTAATCTTATTCTTGCATTTAAGCATCATTTTGTGTTATTGTAAAAAAATTAACATTTATGATCGTTTAAACAGATTGAAATATTTATAAATATATCAATGCTAAAAGGAATTTAAAAATTTAGACATTTTTCGAGGAGAATTTTAGAAAGTACTACAACAAAAGCAAACCAATACTGTATATGCTCAAATGCACTATTATCTTTCTCACCAGATAACCAAATAGAGATATGTTTATATTTTATTAAATTGATGAAGCTTATGTTAGTTTAAATAAACATATACATGCAATTATAAGGTTTTAAAAAAAGACATTTTTATTGGATTATCTCCCTTTGTACAATAGAAATTCAGATTTTATCATCACTGTCTCAGGTACTCATGATCAAAATGACTTATATTGTTACCAGCATGCAAGTGAAAGGTTGCAACTGTCTTAACTTTGTTTACCTGTAGAACACATATTCTGAATGTCAATACTTAAGATTTTTCAATATGATGAACTTGACATTAAATTTCATATCATTTTTATGTAACCAGAATAAAACTTTAGTAATTAGCAAGCTGCAAAAACCAAAATAGGATTACTAGGTAAAATGAAAGGATTTTACTCTTTAAAGTAATAAGGACAAGTGTACTGAAGGAATTTGGAATAAAAAAAATACCAAAAAAAAATTTTTTTTGGCAGCTCCCCCCTTTTTTAAGCCTGATGCTTACTATTGTTTGTGACACAAAAATCCATTTCACTTTGAATTTTCTATTTGAATTACCTATTTTGCATAATACAATCTGTATAGTTCAAGTATTTGTTTTTGAATGCTTGGTTTAATTAAAATATGAGACTTTCCTCAATTTATTGCGAAAATACCCCCCAAAAAAGGGGGAGGCTATCTAAATGGTCAATAAAATCTATAAAATTAATTTGCAACCGAAATCCCTTCAAAATATTTTGAACCAAAGAAAATGCAATGTATGTCTGACATTTAGGGTAAATTAAAGCGACTGTTGGGCTGTAGTGTCTGTTTTAGTGTGATTTGATGAAAAGGCCATATTTTTTATCACTTTATGTGTTTTGCCACGCCCTTATTTTCTATATATATCATTATGTTTAATAAAATTATGTGATTTATACTTCATACAAATCCTATCTGTGCTATTAAAGTATTTAAACACTCAGAAGTTTTATAGTATTTATTTTTATTTGAGAAATCTATGAAATCTATGCATTTCAGTATATGCATCTATAAATAAACTCGGAAATACCCTAAATCCCTATTGTTGCCATGGTTACCAGCAGTGTAAGGGCTTCAAACTTGCAGGACTTTCATATGAGGTCAAACTGAACATGTCAGCAAAGTTTTATCAAAATCAAACAACTTTGCATGGAGCACCATCTGCATGGTTTTCTCATAGATGTCCATTTAAACTTTCATTAGTGTGCGCAGTGTGTGAACAGAAACATATGACAAGAAAGGTATATTCATGGCAATTGCTAGATTCATAATGTATGCATGGAACGATTTCAACATCAGTTTTCTTGATTGTCCCAGTGAGAGCCATTGACTGTCGATAGGACAACTTACAATTCTACTCGTTTAAGATTGAAGTCGAGTGCACTTTCCTGTGCAGGACTCTAACGAACTATCATAGTGTTGACAGACTAGTGATATAGTAGTTCGAATACGTAGACCAGTCATCCACCGAGGTCTCTCCCACAATCGAAAATTGCAATATGGGTATTTATGATTTTCACATTCATTTACATATTACATAAATAGTCCAGGAATGTTTTTGAGTGCTACGTCACCTTGTAAGATAAACCGAGTCGAAACATTTTATTTATGTCGTAGATTAGACACAATGGGATAGATGCTTTCATATTTTGTTCACCCTGAGATATATGAAAGCATACTTCTAAAAAATGTATAGGTATACAACAATATTCTGTACACACGACATATATATGCAAAGACTACTTTATATATAATAAAGAAAGCAACAATAAACCAAATTAATTTATAGAACCCCTGAAAGTTAATACTATGAAAGTACTTTTAGTCGTGGGGAAACAATTATTGTCGTTTTCGTGGAAGACTTTATCCACGAATTTAAGTGTCCAACGAAATAAAATAAACTTGTGTTATCCAAATCAAGACATGTAGCTTTGACTACCGATAAAATCTAGGATCTAGATAATATATCGAGTATCGTCAAATCTTCCAAATGCACTTTGAAATACAACTTCACGCAGGATTATACCCAATAGCATTTAATCTTTAAAATACTTTGTTTAGCTAGCTAACACTAAATTGTACAACTTTTGATTTTTTAATTCACATACAATAATTGATCCATGCAAGTCAGATTTTCTGTGATTATATGCTATGACAATGTGTTTATTACGGTGGCAGAATGTGGCCATGAAAGAAAAAAAATATGCTGTTCCCTCAAGATACCATGTCGTTCCCTCAAGATGATATGTCGTTCCCACAAGATAGCTATCTCGTTCACTCAAGATCCTATGTCGTTCCTTCAATAAACTATGTTGTTCCCACAAGATAGTTATCTCGTTCCCTAAAAATACTATGTCGTTCCCACAAGATAGTTATCTCGTTCCCACAAGATAGTTATCTCGTTCCCTCAAGAGAATATGTCGTTTCCTCAAGATATTATGTCGTTCCCTCAAAATACTATGCCGTTCCTTCAAGATGTTATGTTGTTCCCTCAAGATGCTATGTCGTTCCCTCAAGATACTATGTTGTTCCCTCAAGATATTATGTCGTTCCCTCAATAAATTATGTCGTTCCCTCAAGATATTATGTTGTTCCCTCAAGATACTGTGCTGTTCCCTCAACATTGTTTTAAAATTGTATAGATATTGCAATGTTGAGGGAACGAGATAACTATCTTGAGGGAACAACATAGCATCTTGACGGGAAAACATAGTATCTCGAGGGAGCAACATAATATCTTGAGGGAACGCCATAGCATCTTGAGAGAACGACATAGTATCTTTAGGGAACGAGATAACTATCTTGTGGGAACGACATAGTATCTTGAGGGAACAACATACTTTTTTTCTTTCATGGCCGCATTCTGCCACCGTAGTTTATTATATATCCTCATAATTCTCATTCAGAAAAAAAATAATTTCATTGTGGGCTTGCTATTGTCAATAGTTGATAAAAATTAAAATTACACAATTCAAAGTTCATTTAAAGCATTTGTTTATGTTACTGTTTTCTTCAATATAGACATGTTTATGACCTTATTAACACCTTTGATGGTTTTAAATCTGCCGATATCAGGTTAATTAGTGTCATCACTACGATCTTCGTCTTATTCTTTCGCATACGGGAGTAGACTCCTGGGTAGGGTCCTAATAAAATGCGCCCGGGAGCGCCCGGGTGAATAAAAAGCGCCCGGGGAAAAGAAAAAGCGCCCGGGGAAGAACAAATAGCGCCCGGGGGAAAGAAAATGCGCCCGGGGAAAATGTATAGATATTTTTTTGGCCAGAGACAACTTTGTGTCGATGAAATAAGTTATGTAGATTGATTTTTTTTTAAATTTTAAACAATTAATTTCCAAATTCAGATAATAGACATTTATAATAAAGCACTATTAAACAACTTCAAGTATGATTTTTTCAAAGTTTACAATAATGTATGAATACTATTTCGAAAGACAGATAATAATAGATCACAGTTTATGCGGAAAATTTATAAAATGTGAAACTTCAAAAGACATGTTTTTTAAAAACAATATTAAAATGAAAAATGTAAAAAAAAACACTTAAATTTCACAGATAAATATTTATCTAATCAAAATTAAAAGAGTTACACATAATAAATCAGCAAATAAAGCAGTACTATACATGTACAGTAGTTAAATGAAGGGGGTAAAAAGCAGGAGTTTGGTTTAATTCAAAACTATGCATTAAATTCCTGATAAGCATATATATAGACAATAAAACAGTCAAAGTTTTAGTTTTAAATTATAAAAAGTTATAAACAACACTTTCGATGTAGCATCGTACATATCCCAACTTATATTAAGGACAGAACAAGCAATGATTTTTTTAAGAAAAAAAAATATTGTTATAAAATATTATTATTTTATTCCCCCGGGCGCTAATTTTCCTTCCCCGGGTGCTTTTTCTTTTCCCCGGGCGCTTTTTCTTTTCCCGGGCGCTCTCGGGCGCTCCCGGGCGCTTTTTAGTAGGACCGCCTGGGTAGGAGTGTAAAACCTCCCGGAACTGTGTGCTATGTACATATGGACTAATGTAAAATTAATATGACAAAAGAAAAACAGTTGACAATAACATATATACATTATGTACAGTGGCTTCGTAGTTTTATAAGTTGCTGTGGATCCTTCAAGTGTTATAGTGGATATGACACTTTTGAAGGATTCCAGGGTGTCAGACATACTTATTGTTTCGGGTAGTTAATTCCAGTCAGAAATAGTGCGAGGATAAAAATGAAAATGTATTGAAATCTTTGTTTGTTGATATTTGCCTGAATTTATGTTTCCCCCTAGTACGTCTATAAGATATTGTTAACGTCTTTTTCTTAGGAACTTCAACTAACCCCCAATTTAATTTATATAGCATAGTTAATGTAGCTTTTTCCTTCTTATTTCTAAACTTTCTCATTCTAAATATTTAATTAAAGTTGGAAACTGCATCAGGTGATCTGTCCGACAGTTTATAATCGTTAATACGATTAACACAGGTGCAACAATTTATATGTTTACTTTGCAATTTCCTTCAATAGAGACATTTTGTAATCTTCCTTTCTAATGGCTTCAATTTTGTCGAGCCTTCGACTTTAGTCGAAAAGCGAGACTAAGCGATTCTACATTCCGTCGTCGTCGTCGTCGGCGGCGGCGGCGTCCACAAATATTCACTCTGTGGTTAAAGTTTTTAGAATTTTGATAACTTTCTTAAACTATACTGGATTTCTACCAAAACTTTGACAGAAGCTTGTTTATGATCATATGATAGTATCCAGAAGTAAATTATGTAATAATGAAATTCCATTTTTCCCGTATTTTACTTTTAAATTGACTTAGTTTTTTCTGCGTGTAAACATAACATTCACTCTTTGGTACAAGTTTTTAAAATTTTATTAACTTTCTTAAACTATCCTGGGTTTATACCAAACTTGGACAGAAGCTTATTTATGATCATAAAATAGTATCTAGAAGTAAATTTTGTAAAAAGATAAATCCATTTTTTCTGTATTTAACTTTTAAAATTTCAAAATATTTATTAGTTTCATTAACTATCCCAGATTTTTACCAAACTTGAACAGAAGCTTCTTACAATCATTAGATAGTGTCAAAAGGAATATTTTAATTGAATTTTTTTTCCTCATTTTTGTTGTGCCTGCGATTTACAGCAAAAGTAGGCGAGACACTGGGTTCCGCTTACAAAATTTTCACTGTATTTTCTATTTTAGAAATCTAAAATCCACGAACATGTCAATTTTGCTCAAACCACGAAAATTGAGACCCACGAATTAAAATACTTTTACAGTATACACTTGCATATTAAAGGGCAATCAAAGCTCTAAATTCCGAAGCCATATTTTGTTTGTGACTGTTCAAAGCATGTAGTCTAATGCTTTTTATAAGATTTGTTTTTCGTTAATTGTGGAATTTCAGTTTTATTCGGTTTACTTGTTTACACATATTTCATATCAGGCCTATTTATAGACTTTATGGGTTTTTCTAAATGAGGAAGGCCAAAATGAAAATGACGCTGTTTGAGTAATTTATATCTTCCTCTTGCAAGATATTCAATGAATGTTCTCATCGTTATAACATGATTCCCTCTTCTCGTGAAAAGACCTTCATATCGTTTGACAGTTTCCTGTTTAATGAATTACACAAAACAAACAATTAGCATAATAATATAACGCTCGAAAACATATAAAAAAAAATGCAATATGTGGCTTGTGCAAAGTTAAACTAACGGGATGAAGAATAAACACTAGAGTTTAGACTGACACTGGGAAATACAAGGAAGGTAATATTTGAAGTGGACGGGAGTTTTGCCTTGAAACACAACAGGTAGGGACAAAAAACAACATCCATCATACAACACAAGGCATCGTTTATGTTATTTCGGTTCCAACCAGTAGTGCCAACATACATGTATGTATAAATCACGCGCAGCCAAAAAGAGGTTCCCAAGTTTAACTTTCTGACGCAAAATGTCCCAAGATCACTACATTTGGGGTTTTTTTCAAGTCAAAATAGTTTGATAGACATTAAAATAAAGTTCTAACATAAATGTTTGTCTTGTTAATGAGTATTATTCAATTACTATTTGATCTTGTAATTTTTGGCACATGATATCCTATTGCTCTTCACTGTTGCTACTTCTGACAACTACAAAAAACGCAAATTATCCTATGTAAGAAGTATTAGAACAACGTTTGGTGAAAACGTGGATATCTTGCAAAAATCACAATGAATCTTTAAAATAACTTTTTTCTAGAACATTCCAAGTAGCCAATTGCATGCAATCATTGACGATAAATAAGAAGATGTGGTATACATGTAGGTGCCAATGTGACAACTCTCCATCCATTTCGTAATGTTTAAAAAAAGTAACAGTGATAGGTCAATGTACGGCCTTCAACACAGAGCTTTGACTACCATTGCACAGCATGCTATAAATGGTCTCCAAATGACTTGCGTAAATCAATTAAATAAAAAACCAACACCATTAGATTTTTAAAAATGCATTTGTTTTAGAAAAACTTCGTACAGAAAAACCATCAAAATCTTTTGTAAAATTGATTGAATAATTTTTAATAAAATAAAGTCCAAAATGAATATAATACTTTTATTTGTATTTGTAATAATACATTTTTGATGGACATGCCGAAAAAGGAAACATCGATTTTAAACATTATTACTCTAAATTAACCAAATTACTTCAGTAAAGACGCTTGGAATAAGTGACGCAAAACTTGACCGGATTGTAAAATAAAAATGAATGAAAATTGAATTATTTTATCAAAACATCGACCAAAAGACCGAAATGACGCACGAGATGACCACTAACCCTTAATGGAAACATTATTTAGGACGATATCACTACTAATTCGAGATAACCGATGCGTCAAATACCCAAAAACACCGCTTGTGTTGTATTACGAGAGTGTCTTTTTATATAATTATCATTCAGAACTCTTTTAGATAAACCGGTCAATAAAACGACTTCAGTTTGTCAATTTTATTTATTAGCAATATTTGTTTTCACTTATTTTATCAAGATTTCACAGAATGACAATCAAAATGTGCAAATTAATTTAAACAGTAAATATAAAAATTCATATAAAACATGTGAACAAATTCATTATCTTTACGACTGGTATATACTTCAACACTACAGCAGGAATCAGACATCACCATAATCTCGTAAGTAAGACTTTTTCCCTTTTTTTTGTTTAGAAATTCAGATAAAAAAAAATTTGGCTGTTCTTCATTTTGTCGTTTTAAGCATTTGGAAGTTGCACCAATAAGACTGGCCAACCTATGACGCGAATTCTGGATTAGTTGTTGCTTCAATGTTGAGATAAAATATTCAAATCATGTGAATATCTTATGCACATGTCTTGATTTATACAAAAAAAAGAATTAAAGGGGCACTAGCTGTCAATTTTGTGTTCACCGATTTGACTAAAATTCTCATATTTGATTTATAATCATATAAAACATTTATCCTTATTTTAAAAAGTCTAAACATTTACAGGGCATGGGTTCAATAATATGTAGCTTCATTTCGTGTGTATTTTAGTCTTGATCCCATCTAATTAACTATCGAGTTGACCTCCGAACAACTCCGATGATCATATAAGCGAAATAAACATCAATACATATCTAACTCGAGCAATAGGATTTTGTCTAGGTCTGTTTAATTTTATATTACAGATTAAAAATATATGTTTATCATCGTTTTTACCTGTAAAAGAATGATTCTTTGTGGATCGAATTAGTCAATTAAATGATTAACCTTTGTTTCTCTCTCAATGTTGGCATTATTTTCCTTTAAATAACCAAATACGCACGATTGATGCGTTATCCATCTCTATCCAATGGGTTAAGTTAGAGTTCACACGAATACGATGTAATGAGCTCGAATTATTCAATTGCAAGTGAATAATTCATCATCAATGTTTCTTATTTATTTCGACAAAATTGAAACATACGGGCTGCTAAAACCATTTATTATTTCACATTCAATAATGATTGAACAAAAAAAATTCTACTTTACATTTTGTATATATCTTGTAGCTTGTGCCCATTTTAGAAAAAAGCATCAATTTAGATAATATAGTTATTCTTAAAATTTGGATTTCATTACCATATTAAAGTTGACAAATTTCAAGATAAAAGTTGATAATTCAATTAATTAAAGTTGATAGTTCAAAGTTTAAAGTCGACAATTTGAAAAACAAATAATAAAAAAGGATAGCTAAAATTCGCTTCCGTAGTATCCATACTTAATTGCGCACATGAACACATTTGGTATTAAAGCGAAAATTAGTTGATATGATAAAAAATTTAGGTTAACCAAAAAGTATTAAACAATTGAATAAAAGAGGTAAATTCCCAAAGCGCCTGGAAAGCGTCTGCTGTGAAAAAATTCGGAATGTTAAATACAAGAAAACAGATAATATGATTAGATAAAGAATGTATGATATTATAATTCATCAATCTTATATTTTTAGAAAATGGCACAAAGATTGATCGTCGCACTTATTTTTCTGCAGATGATCGTAGCAATATCAGGGAATTGCCAATCGAATTGTGGTCGTTCATTTCAGAGAAATTTTAACAATTGTTTGTCCAAAGGAATTATGGCTACGAAATGTAGGGAAGAAATAACAGATGCGGTCGTACATTGTTTCAGATTGTGTGACTTTAAACAAGGCTGAGCATTTCCGTTCTGAAGATGGGCAGACGTCAAGAGGCATTTTATGGATCCGATATCTCGTTATGTGATGCATTAACTCATTTTGGAGATTATTTCAAAATCTTGTTTTATCTTATTTATTGATTCAGAAGTTTGATCAGATTTCATAAACGATTTTATTTTGGTGCGACAATTTATAATTCTGTTATTATGATACCTAGATACATATTTGTTTTAAAATGTATTTTCTTTAATAAATTGTTCCGTTTACTTATTCTTATTTTAGTTTAGACTGAAAAATATCACGAGTTGACCACGATAGTAATGTATGGACAATCTGTCAGAAAATATTCTAATAATGCAATAATTTTCATGAGAATTTAACAGAATCAGCATTAAATTGAAAGAGTAAAAAGAAGGACCAGAATTACCTATTGAAGAATACATGTAAAGGTCAACAAATAAGACTTTTCTTAGTGTCAATCATTAGACGGAAGTTCGTGTGTACGTTAAACGGTTAAACTCCACATCATGTTGTTTCTGTATCAAGAAGATAACGTGCTGTTCATTGTTTATCTTTATTGCACCTGAGGTTTTCGGAATTTTCTTGTGTTTGGGTTTATGTTGTATGTTGTACTGTAACGAATTTTCAGAAATCCTTGTTTTTGGTTATATATAAAAAAAAAAAAAAAAAAAAAGAGGATGTGGTATGATTGCCAATGAGACAACTATCCACAAAAGACCAAAATGACACAAACGTTAACAATTATAGGTCACCGTATATAGTATGGAATAAATATTGGAAACGGGGAAAGTGTCAAAGAGACAACAAACCGACCAAAAAAGCAGAAAATAATCTCAAGAAAACCAATGGGTTTTTAACGCAGCGAGAAAATCGCGAATCCGAACCAACTGACCCCTAAACAATATGGTATAGTTCAACAAAATGGCCGCACTAAATGTGAAATATAAAAATGAAACGAAATGAAGAAAAAGCGAACAAGACTAATAATAAAACTTATAGGTTCCTAACTTGGGACAAGCGCAAAGATGCCGCAGTATTTAACATGATTTGTAAGATGTCTACTCTTTTTTTTTTTTTTATCTTTAGCCAATGTGGAATAAAAAAAAACAAAGCAATGCGCACTGTAAAATTCGGTTTAAAATGTAAAATACGTTCAACGCTTCGCTCTTTTTTGTGAAAGAACCAGTATCCCAATACTGCAAGGTGTCCTAAGGTGACCTGTTCTGCTCCATTATAAAACTCCATTGTATGCTAATTTTCCAGTGTCAGTCGAATTTTCTATCCTTCATTTCGTTGAACCTATTTTGCATAACTTACCCATTGTTTTTGTAATTACATGTAGTCCTCGTCCAGAATATGCATGAAATATTTGCCACTGGATGTTTAGCAATCAACAATCAATCAATTGAAACGGCATGATAAATCGTTGTTTTGCTTTTCAAATGTATTCTTGTTTTCTGTTCTATTGGTGCAGGATTGCAGTTTTATTAAGATAATACAAGACCTCCCTCCTAAAGTCAAGGCGAAAGATACATACCTGCCAACTGTCACTATTTGCCCCATGGAGGCTCCCAAATTGAAATTTTTAAAGAGTGATTATGTTCACAGTATTTACAAAACAATTAATTTTACAATGAATTGAGGCTTGTAAATGTATGAAGAAGCCAAAAAAAAACAACATTCCACTGTATTTGGAGGCCCCCTTGAAGACTTTTTAGGAGTATGGCAGCCATCTTGCACGCACCCCCCCCCCCCCCCCCCCTCTTGGACATTTTGAAAACTTGGCAGGTATGAAGATATTGGTATTGAAAGCCAATCATTGGATCTATACAGTACGACATCAGCCTAATCAAACAAGTCACATCACTGTAAAATTATATACTAGTAGTATACTTAATAATTCGATGTAAACTTTGCTGCTGAACCACTCAAAACAAATGGATTATATCAAATTACCTATCTCGTTTAGCTTAGAAATGTCCTTTATATAAATGAGGACCAATAAGCATTTAATATTTTTGTTTACAAACACAAGAAGTATATGCAATAAACGCAACACACTAAAAACAATATTTAGAGAATAAATTTCATTTTAAAATTATACAAGAAGCTTAAGCTTATAAATGGTAATAATCCCTAGTCGTCCGGGAAATGGCATCACTATAAACAAACAAACACACAAACAATAACTTTGCGATGAAGAACAGAATCATTTTATCAGCATTGTTTTATTGTTGATTTTCTAGACTCTCTCTTAATAAAGTCAATTTCTTTTGTTCTTGTTTACTACGATTTCACACTGATATTGTAGATTACAAAATGGAAATTAATTGCCGTTTAATTTTTAAGGACATAACGGTTGTCATTATAGATTTTTCTTTAGGCTTTTTCCATTCTTTTGAATATGAGGCAATAAAACATTAATTTCTTATTTTCTCAGTCTAGTGTTAATTGATTTTATGATTCATAAATATTGTCTGATCTTCTACTTTTATGTGGCTACCTTTGATTTCCTTTTTTATTGCGTGAAAGTATAGTGGCGGGACACATTTTGATTAAGACAGAATGAATAGTTTAATAAAAAGGTGAATAGTAAATCGTCAATATAAATTTGTGCAAAATTACATACTTTGTGATATTTCCGGTATGGATTGCTTCTTGAATATCAATGGTTATGAAAAATGTAATTAAATTATATTTCTTTCTTTTAAGTTACATTTTTATTACGTGCTTTTGGTAAACAAACAATAGAATATTTGCAGGTGAATTGCATGTTTCGATCGAGGTCATAATCTTCTCATTATTGAGTAATGCACAAAATATCACAGTGAGTGCAAGTTTTTTTATTTAATTTATTCAATTATGCTGTAAGTGTTGTTTTATGTAATTGAGCACGCGCGCTCTTGCAAACACCTGTTACTATTAATATCTAACATACATATGTTTTAATTACTAAGCAATTAATTAATTAAATTATCCTCGTGAGTTTGAGTCTACTTTACTCGTATTAAAGAAACAAAGTAACGAACTCAACGAGATCTCTTACCTGGTTTCAGTTACACAAACATAGATACATATAAAAAGAAAATATCAACCACCATACTTCATAAAAACCTGAATCAATATAAACTACAAAAATACAAAGATTATCTGAACAGTACTTATATTTGCAAAATGAAAGACATGTTTCTCCAGGAAAATTTAAACACGGTTGTTTCTGGTGTAGATGCTTTGTCTATTTTGTCAAAGATTGTAAGCATTCATTAATTTGTTTATTGTATTTGTGTATCTTTTCTTACATACATTTATTCATTTAGCGATACCAACATTTTTTTTCTACATACATGACATACTGTTCAACTTACCTTTGATTATTTTTCAAATTAAAAAAAAGGCATACAAAATTTGAACATGTCGAAAATTTATATTATATATATTGGTACAAGATATTCTGCATTAAGTTCCAAACAACCCATTGATTCCTCATTCTGAAATTCAAGTTGAATACGATAAACAATTATGTACTTGAATTTCTTCATTCTTTAAAGACTGATATAGGTGCTTTTTCAACGCATATGTAATATCGAGGAAACAAAGACTTTTCAAAAAGATATACGATTTAGACATTTTAAATTCCACAAGACATTAAATTTGCTCTATAATTTCAATATCTTAATATAATATTTTATTTGTTCCATAGGTACAAGGAAAGGAACCATCACTCGAAAAGGATGACGTTGCTATGGAAACAGTTCTAAGACACATATCAGCTGCTTTGTTGTCATCACAGAAGAATAACTTGGACACATCAAGCCATGGCACAAAGGAACAAACTGAAACTGACTTCATTCGAAACAACATTAATACCACAGAATGCTTCAGTACCGATGCAAACGACAACGACACTATATCACAAATGTCAACCGATTCAGAACCATGTGACAGCGACGACCAATCAGAACCAGAGATAGACTACGAGACGGAACTACTGTCTAGAATGCTATACTATGGTCAGTTCGAAAACTTAGAGTCAGCAGGAACACCAGCAAAGAAAAATTCCGTTCCAGCTTCTTCGTCAACGCCCCTGGCTTCATCCACTTTGATAGAAGAGTGTTCAGAATCTACCATTAGAAACAACAGAAGACGTAAAAACCGGTCTACACCGCTTGCCTCATCTACCATGATGGAAGATCTAATAGAAGACATACAACAACAGAACCAGGAGACTTCTAGTTCCGGAAGTATCGTCACATGGTCTATTGATAATAGCACCAACACAGCATCACTCAAAGAGTACTACCACAGATATTTTGGTGTCGACAGCAACGATTCCTACTCAGAATCAGAAACCACTGATATGTCAACTAGGTTATCAAGCACGTTTAATGCAGAAGACAGCTTTTCCAGTGATGATGAAGAAGTGACGTCATCGGACTTCTGGAACGGAAATCGCCAATATCCTCGTACAAGTACTAGTGTTAATCTCAATGAGATGACCAACAATCCAGCAACTCAAAATAATTTCCAGAAGAAAACCACAAAAAGTAAACAACCAGTATCGAAGCTATTATTCTTTATCCGGGGCATCAAAAGAAATCTTACTAGAAAAACTTCTACAAAAGACAACAGCAGACGATAAGAAAAGTCTGAACTAAAAAACAATGGTTTCCATGCAATAGTGCTATAATGTTAAGTTTAAACTTATTTATTGAAAGGATTGAGATAGTAATAAATATTTATCAAGACATTTTTGTATTGTTTTTTTTTTTAATCAGGAGCTCGTTTGATTTCATTTGTTTCAGCTGTTTTGTTTCCTTTCAAGTCAGCAATTGTATTTTGATTATCTCCCATTACGTAACTTTTCAAGATTTGCCGTACATGAAAAGCAACAATTAGTTGTTAACTGTACAACGCTCACTATGAAACACAAGAAAACACATGCCAGCTGAAGCCCATATCCAGTCGTAGGATTTTCTCACTTTTTCGACTTTCAAATTATTTCACTGGACAAAATTAAACTATGACTTCCGACTCAATCTCTCTTAATTGAATTTTATTCATCGAGTCATTGTCTTGTAGTGTCTTACAGAGAGAGAGAGAAAAAAAAACTACTATTCTGCTTACTTAAAAAGAACGTCGAACTTGTGGCTACCTCATGTCTACAAAGTAAACAAGAAGCCAATTTACTATATATGTTTACCAATCCACATTCTGTATACTAGTATCGCATTATTTAAATCCGGAGTCAGTAATTCAGAGGTGGTCGTTGGTAGCTGTCCGTCATGTCTGTTCTATTTTTTTGTTTTTAATATAACATGTAACCAGGTCATTTATTTTCAGTTTTGAATCCTTTTAAAGTTTTGTCTTGACGGGCCTTAAACATGCATATATTATGCGCCTGTCCAAAGTCCTTTGTTAGTCTTGTTTGATTTTATTGTGTATAATTCGGAGATAAGTATGTTATCACTAAACTAGTATACATATTTGTTTAGGGCCAGCTGAAGGACGCCTCCGGGTGCGGGAAATTCTCGCTACATTGAAGACCCGTTTTTGGTCTTCGGCTGTTGTCTGCTCTATGGTCTGGTTAATATTGTCGCTTGGACACATTCCCCATTTCCTTTCTCAATTTTATATATACCGTAATGGGTTTGTTCAATTGAATATCGTACGTTTCTCTTTTAAAAGTCGTTAATATCATCCTCATTTTTGGTTATTGATTGCAAATTGTAATGGTAATCATCTATCACAAGCATCCGAAACTGAGTCTTTACACGCATTACATTGTATTGCTTTCAATGTCAATTTTAATGTCAAATTTAATGTGTCGTCAACACAGCGAGAAAATCTCACAACCTGATGCGGGCTTCAGCTGAACGCTACACAAAAATGTGTACTAGTTCAATGAAAGCATTGTTTAGCTTATGTTCAATTTGGTCATATGTAGTGCTTTAACACCAATGTGTTAAGGGAGGTAAAAGGCTCAGCACTCACAGTCTTATTTATACAAGTCAAAACCTAGTAATCCATTGGTTGGTTTAGAAATCAAAATAAATATTTCTGTGAAGTTCCGAATGGACTGTCATGTACTTTTCAACTGAATCTTTTTTATATCTTTTTTCTTATGTTGTACTGTAACACCACTGTCCCAGGGAGCGCTCACAAATATGTCAAACTCCGCAACATGTGTTATGTAACTGTCCCAAGTTCAATGATTGTCGTTGTTTCATGACTGTCATAGATATAGGAAGATGTGGTGTGAGTGCCAATGAGACAACTCTCCATCCAAATAACAATTTTAAAAAAGTAAACCATTATAGGCCAATGTACGGCCTTCAACACGGAGCCTTGGTTCACACCGAACAACAAGCTATAAAGGGGCCCAAAATTACTAGTGTAAACCATTCAAACGGGAAAACCAACGGTTTAATTTATATAAAAAAAAAAACGAGAAACGAGAAACACGTATATATTACATATTTGTTTTTCGTGAATTGTTTCAAATAATTTTCTAGTCGGTGCCAACATAATAGCCGACTACCACAGGCACTTGTTTCAAAAAAAAAAATTTCCTCTATACCTTAATATAACACAAGGTACTTAACTAAATTTTTTGAAAAATGACACCCAGTCCCGAATTCACGTTATTTTTTTATTTCTCGGTTGTCAAACCTACTTAAAGTTAATATGCCGTAAATCTAAATTGATTTATCTACACAATGGTAAATGACACGACTATCATTGTTGTCGGGATCATTGGTAACAGGCCTCAGAAGTCGGTCAACGGGATGTTTTTTGCATTCGTCTCAATTTTTGGCAACACCCAGCCCGCAGTGATTGAATTATTATAAAAAAATATTAAAATAAAAACTGTTAGCTTCCCTCTGACTATGAATTATTACCTTTATTGTAAATTCTTTACAGATTATGTGAAACAAACCCAAATAACTTTGTTATGAAATACACGTGTACACAACGACACTAATGTAGAGTTATAAATTCATCCCGTTGACCGACTTCTGAGGCCTGCTACTAATGATCCCGACAACAGTGATAGTCGTGTCATATACCATTGTGTAGATAAATCAATTTAGATTTACGGCATATTAACTTTAAGTAGGTTTGACAACCGAGAAATAAAAAAATAACGTGAATTCGGGACTGGGTGTCATTTTTCAAAAAAATTAGTTAAGTACCTTGTGTTATATTAAGGTATATAGGAAATTTTTTTTTTGAGACAAGTGCCTGTGCCGACTACCGAGTATACGGTTAGGATTCTCTCATACCTGTACGAAATCTGTTTAAAACTACAGCAACAGATATAAGAGTTAATTAAGTTTGTGTTTTTTATCAGCAGATATGAATTTTTTTATGTCTTACAATGTATACTTTGAATATTTTCGTGCACGAGATGAAAAAGGGGGACAAGGAACCCTGCGACATACATTGTAAGAAAAAAAGAAAATCTATTAGTTATGAACATCGTCAAGGCGTCTTTTTATCTTTTCATAAGAATTGTGTCGACGAATAGGTATATGGTAGTCTTAGCTCTATCTAGTTATTTTCATAATTTGTCTACTCTGTTAAACGAATGAGTTGTCTCTTAATTTTAGTTTTATTATCTCCCCTTTAATATCATCGTGTCTTTAATAGCAATGATTTTGATATTGAATATTTTTGTCAAAACTATTGGGTTTCTATGTGTGTGCCGATTTTTTGGGTGGATATTTTTTGTAACTGGCTAGATGGTATTAAAATCTTGACTTGAAACAAAAACAAAAAATAGATCTTTCCTAAAAATCGATACCTAACTTCACGGATACAGAAATAAAGCTATATATTCTAATATATTTTCAATTAAGTTTTATACGTTTTTGCGGTAACTTTATATGATTAAATGTTTATGGTTTAATGTTTTAGTACAAATATATATTTTTTATCCATATGTATTTAAATATCGGAACGGTAACTTTTTCCAGTTCATTGAAGGTTTCGGATGACAGTTTTGTCAAAACTAGTGTCATGTCAAGATGTTTCTGACATAAGATGACAGACTTATTCTATTTTGTGATTTTTATTCCCTTAATTTGTGGTCAGGTATGGGATGCTGACGTTTACTGGAATGGAAGATATGCAGCAAATGGGATAAATTACAATGCAGGTAATTTTTGCTTTTGAAAAAAAAGTATTTGTTCAACTAATGGAGATGGAGATAGAATCATAAAAGTGTCATCCAACTCCTTTTACATGAATAAAGAGTTTTTGATTTTTCCAGAATAATCTTATCTTTTTCATTTTCAATTAAAAGATACTTGTTTAAAGAAATGTATATAATTGAATGTGTAATGGCGTATTTTCCGTATGAATTCTCTGCATTTATTTCACACAAAGTTCACTTCATAAAATCTGGCAATCGTTACTTATTTCTCATATGCAGTATTCTAATTTGAAGTTATAATGAGACGTGTACCAAATTAAATTCTGCTTAAAGATTAGTCAAATTTTGTTGCGATAAATTGTAGTAAATGTTCATCCAAGTCACAATTTGTTAAAGTAAACCATTATAGGTCAAAGCACGCTTAAATATGTTGTTGAAGAACGTGTGTAGACCTTCGATAAGGGAATAAAATTGTATAGCTCTAAAAAGCTAAAAATATGCATGGGAAAAAATCATTTAGAAACAAAAGGGGTTTGAGAATCTCACTTGGATTATTTCTAGTCGGGGTTTTTCCTTTGTTTACTAAAATGGCAATTCATGGCAAATCGTTTGACAAGATTTTAATCATTTCAAAATAATCTTCTTTTTACCAACAGTCCACATGAAAGTTACAATCAAAAATGTTCTCATATAAATCTATCGTGTTTAGTGTGTTCCGAACTTTCAGTTATATATTGAGGGGGATAGGACCTTTACCGGTATTCCTAGATCGGGTGTTTTAAGCTCGGGATTTCGGGATTGACCCTTTCGGGACCTGGAAATTCTTTTTTCAAATTTCGGGACCTCGGGATTTCGTGTTTTTAAGCCTGGGATTTCGAGATCAGGTGTTTTTTAGCCCGGAATTCGGGATCAGGACCCTCCTACCTCTCTATATTTAAGCGGGAAGTATGTTGTATTTCATTATGTTAAATCATCGGAAAACAATTGGCTCATCAAGAGTAGGATTTACTCTCGTGTCTCTTCACAGAATCAGCAGTACCCTTTAATTAGTTTCGGAGAAAAAAAATGTCATCAATTTTTTTACGTCATGAAGATACATTTAAAAAAATAATCAGGCATGCTTGGGAACAACCCAGTGGCTTATCGAATAATAAATAACAACTTAAAAATTGATTACCTTCTAATGATTTCTTCAACGTTTTATTTTTCTTATTTTGATTTTGATCCGTATAAAGATTGTTGAAAAAGAAAAATTATTCTAACGGCTCATCAAAGTATAAATGAACATGCATTTGAATAACTTTTACATTCAATGAACACTATTCTAAAAAAAAGTTGGTAAAACTACTGCACCTAGCAATTACATAATAAGTCATTTTACTTTTAATAAATTAAATCCTGTACAAACTTAAAATGTATATGAGGGTCTGAACAGGGTTACCTGAATAGAGAATAAAGGACAAAAAATGAGGAATAATGGGGGGCGGGGGGAGTACTAGGCAAAACAAAAAAGAGAGAATAATGGTTTTTTTTTATATATAGATTAGACCGTTGGTTTTCCCGTTTGAATGGTTTTACAATTTTGGGGTCCTTTATAGCTTGTTGTTCGGTGTGAGCCAAGGCTCCGTGTTGAAGGCCGTACTTTAACCTATAATGGTTTACTTTTTTTTAAATTGTTATTTGGATGGAGAGTTGTCTCATTGGCACTCACACCACATCTTACTATATCTATTAAAATATATATGAAAAAAAATATGATAAGAAAATATATATTTGTTTGGAGTAAATATAAATTTAAGTATAAATGGAATAGAAAATAAAAACATCGGGGACCCCTCATCCAAACCCTCTCATATTTGAATATCACGAATAAAGTTACTACTTACTTAAATGTATTACAAAGAAGGTTGATATTAAATTATGTATGTAAACGTTTATATATACATACATATCTCATTTCTCCGCAGGAATTCATTAAAAATTCAAAAATAAAAAGATAATATTTAAATTTTTAATTATCAAATCATAAAAAATCAAATTGTGCAGCTGTCATGCTGAGATTCATGTTTGGGCACTTCAAAAGAAAAAAAAAACATCCGTTAAGGATTGTTAATTTCATTTCAAATCTAAATTGACTTTTTATGCATTTAAAAACCCTTTCAATATAAATATAGATTATGTTTATTTTCTGAAATTTTATCCGTTTTCGTGGTAATTTACTGTATATTAAATCTAATGTGTGTGGTATGACGAATATTTTTCAATAACTTTGCAAAATAAACATAGTTTTAATTTACGATGGAAAATTAAAAATAATACCTGATTGAGCATTTGAAATACATCAAAACTAATTTAGAATGCGTAAACAAGTGTACTTCCTTGTAACATGTGTAATTTCTACAATTCTCCATAAAAAAGTTGGTTAAAGTATTAAAAGAATAACTCATTCTTTAACAAATATACTTTTACAAATTGTGACATGGATGGAGAGATGTCTCATTGGCACTCATACCACATCTTTTTATATCTATTATCCAAAACTTCAAATATTGAAACATATTGAACTCGTGACTGAACAAAAATTATTGCGAAAAGGGAAAACCTGCTTAAATGTGTTGTTCAGTCACTCGTTTGATTTTCTTCATTTATTGGATTGTTTTTATCAGATATTCTATAATTATTAAGCTATGTTCGTTGATCGTGTATGAGGATGCCTGATGATTTTGAAGGGATTTTTTTGGAAAGAAAAGGGGGGGGGGGGGGGTAACAATGTATTTTGAAATCACCATGGAAACATTAGTTTAACACCAGACTATACCTTATAAAGTCTGAATTTAAACAAGAATAAGGCTTTTTCTATTTTCTATAATTCCCAAGATAAAAGCATTTTTATGGGAAGATTATTTCGTGTTTTCATATAATGTCTTCACTAAAATGATCATATCCGCGATTACAAAGTATTCCCAATCATTTTCTAATGTATCTTTACCTTTAAATCAGATATTTAACTTGCTGTTCTAGTTACCCCACTATTTTGTTTTTAGAATTCAACATCAATAAAAGTGTTTTTTTCTGTTGTTGTCTCTTTTTTTTTTTTTGCTTTCTTTCTGGTTGTTAGGTGGATCAAGGATAAGTTACAGTATATACATTGTATGCATTTCGAAAATATCTCAACAGTATTGTATACACGAATAAATGCAATTATTAAGGAAGGTAAATAAATGTATGTTCATAACTTTTAATGTATAATACACCAATCCTCAAATTTTGAAATTGAAACATACTAAATCAGTTTAAATGCAGTCTCAAGTATCCTAAGCCATTATTTTTCAAGTTATATTAAAACTAATTAAAACCTCAACAAGACATTACATTTAATTCATTTCGTTTTACAAAAATTAATTCAAGGGAGTTTTTATTTAGTTTTTTGAGCTAGTTATCAAAATGCTTTTTAAATAACGTGAAATACATTTTTTATTATTTAAATGAGATACTATATGGAAAAGTCAATACAATTATATTTGAAGTGGGCTAGACTTTTTAATTTGAACATGTTTATTAAATGTAACTTGACTACACATAACACAATTTTATTAAAAGTACATTAACGTTTTGAGTATCATATGAGCGGCGCAGGATATAAATCGACATTATACAAGTGCATGTGCACGTATACAATTTACAGATGATATAGGATATGTTCCTTATGTCGTAACTTAAATACCCTTCCCTTTCTTCAAATGTGACCTACCGAATTAGACTATTTACCGGATTTGTAATAAAATAAACAACACGACGGGTGCCACATGTAGAGCAGGATCTGCCAACTCTTCCAAATCACCTGAGATCACCCCCTCCCTTTCCCCTGTTTTGGTGGTGGTTTCTTTTGCTAAGTCTTTATTTTTCTAGGTTGTGTCTTCTGTACTATTGTTTGTCTGTTTGTCTTTGAATTATTAGCCATGGAATTGACAGTTTAATTTCAATCTATGCGTTTGACTCTTCCTCTGGTTTTTTTCGTCCCTCTTGTATAAGAATTAAGATTCCCGCGTTTGACTATATTTCTTGAGCGATACAGAGAATTCAAAAATCGTTCCTACAATCAGAATAAAAAGTTTATTTCTACTCAATGACCAGCAGAAAATATATACATGTTGCTTTTATGACTCGACGAAAAGATTACCAAAGGAACAGCTATCCAGCAAGAACCAAATGACTTCTATGTTGCATATGTTAGATTTTGGTCGCCGTACGACCTTTAAAAAAACTCTAACACCTATATCGTAAAGTTCGTAACCGAATGAAAACTAGGAGTGTTGCATGATTTATAATTTTTAGGCTCATTAATGTCTGGGACATATTCAAGGTGTTGTGTTTTGTACTACATTTTCCGTTGTTATTTTTACTGACGACCACTACTTCCATTTGTTCTCCTTGCCTATGGATTTGGAAAACCTAAATCCATAACTAAGTGTATCTATATACTACTAAGAAATATTTGAAAAAAATCTTTTATTTTTTATGACTGTGCCAGATGATACAGCCAATGGGATGTGGTCACACAACCAAGATGAATACATGAAAGATTATCCGTTCTCACAAAGCTGTACTGGTTGTGATTGCACAGTTCTTCTTCAAGATGAATTATTAAAATCATGCGACGGAATAGTGTAAGTACTATAATAGGCATTTCAAAATAGACTTATTATCTTAGAATAAATTTGCATAGCAAGAGGTATGATAAGAGTCACTTTTGACCTTAGATGGCATGTTTACGCGTGATTTTTTAAGAGATATACGCCATGAACATGCATGCAGTAACAAAGAATCTTATTCGGGTGGTCTTTGCTCATATATCTCAATAATAATGTGAAGCTAGCTCTTAAAGTAAAACTATAGTTTCGTATTCCAAAGACATTTTTTATCTGTTGATGTTGTGTTAACAACAGTCTCTCACTCCATTTCTCACTCTCATTTATTCTTTCTCTTTTGATCGATTTGAGAATTCAAATTATAAATATGTTGAATTTACCATTCTTTCCTTTTTTCCTTTTACTTTACAAATATTAAAAATGACTTTGTTGTTTATTTATCCAACGGTGTTATTTTGCATCTAAATGTCGATGAAAGAAAGAAAACAATATAAGGTATAAAAAAATGAGAAAGGCCACCATGAAATTTATTTTATCAATAAACAAAAATGATTTAAAATGCACATTTAGTTTGATGTTATTTTTCTTTACTTCACAAACATATTATAAAAGTGACCTTGTATTTTTCAATTAAAATTTCTATTTTACTGCTGACAATATAAAAAATATTCTTCATTATGATGGAATTTTGAAAGGACATCAGGATAATTAGAGTCATGAACCTTTGAGAATACAGTTCAAAATCCTACATCTGTATTTAAAATTATGTGTAAAATTAACATGAGAAATCATTTTATTTTTACTTTTCTGTCCGACCATTCGTCTTTTTTTCTCTGTTTTATTGGATCATTATCAAATATGTCCAGATATAAAATATGTAAAAATGAAATTAAAGGATAGATTTTATTACCATATACATTAGCGTATAGTTGAGAATCCAGCTTTTATTCTTTTGTGGTTATCGTCTCCTTTTGTTAAATCGCTGTAATTGAAATTAAAAAAAGTTTTATTCTACAAATCTTTAGAATGTTAATATTGTTTGACGGACAAACTATTTAAGATTTTGTAATGAAATCAATGACAACAGACCATCTTATAAGACCACCATATTTATTTCTTATAGGTTTTAGGTACAAAAAAGTTAACGTTGAAGTAGGAGTGACCTTTTTACAGGTTATAAACCATATTAAATCAAATTACTTGTCAAAGATTATCAAGATTGCTATATAGTGCTTTTAATTGCAGACGTTTTTGTGTTATTTATTTGCAAATATGTTATGTTATTTCAAATTTGTAATGTCCAAAAGTTATATCTACATTTGTTCATTGAATATTGCCAATAAAATAATTCTGGGGGCCTGTTTATCGAAGCTGTCTTAGGATTAGGACGTGTCCTAAGACCAACTTAGGACACATCTTAGTCCTAAATGAGTTTATCAAACATGTCGCAACTTAGGAAAATCCTAGAAATTGTCCTAACTTTAGGATACCAATTTAGATGTCTTAAGATGGTCTTTGGATGATCCTAACTTTAGGATACACTCGAAGTTCGTCTTTTGTTCATTTTCACGCGTGCTATTTTTAAAGTAGTAGTAAAAATAGTTGGAATTCTCCGTAATGATATGAATTATGCACGAGATTTGCATTTGCACTGTTAAAGAATGAAAATGTGACACTTCGAATTCAACTCACTAAAAAATATGTTGTGATTTTTACGTATTATATATCTTGTTTACAGTTTAACTTTGTTTGTTATTTTTTTTTTTATTTTTGTGTCATGTTTTGTTTCATACATTTTAAATGTACAATTATGAATATGTTACAACAAATATTTATTACCTTTAATTTAAAACTACATATTAGTTATTAGATTCTAATTAACCATATTTGAAATAAAAATATTGATAAAATATGATATCATAATTAATTTTTTTCATATTCGGTTTGTATTTCATTTTCCGCTAATACTTAGGACATCAGTTAGGATGTCCTATCTAAGATATTCCTAAGATAGCTTCGATGTGCATGCTGAGACGTGTCGTAAGTCGGTCCTAACTTTATCCTAACTTCTGTCCTAAGAAATTCTTAGGACCGATCTTAGGACATTTTCGATAAACAGGCCCCTGTGTTTTATGGATAAAATAAGGAAACCATCATTTAAAAAGAAGATTTAAATTATTTTATTTGTCAACATGAAACTGATACCCATAGACATGTCCTAGTCCTAGTTGACACATATTTTTGGAAACATAATATATGCATAAAGAACGGTAAATTGAACATGGGAAGAGTCAATTATTATGTCAAATAATTTTTAAAGTGCACTAGCTTCATCTCCTTCGGGTACTAAATACGTATTTATAAATATGACAAGTCGTATTTTTATTGAATAACTGCCATAATTTTAATTACTGTCCTTTGTTATGATATAAAACCTTAATGTTTGTTTTTTGTAGACAATTTCATCATATTAAATTCAAAATAAATCATACCAGATTTTATTACAAATTAATGTGTTAAGTATGGAAAATATCCTTCAATAATACGTTTAAAGGTTTTTTTTCTTCAAATTAACAAAATATATATGCACAGTACCAAGGCCTTTGAAGAACATTTACATAGACAACTACAGTTCAACGAGTGAATTGCATTTATAACTTTGTGTTCTGTTTCTCATTGATATGATACATGTACAATGTACATAGTAAACATATCAAATGTTAATACTAATCACAGCGGTTTGCGTCAATAAAGAAACATCACATGAACATAAACAATAAATGACGGGTTAGGTCAACTCAATGACTTCGATAAAAGATAAAAAGTGACAAGAGAGCCGTGGTGTAGTGGTTAGTATATCGGACTACTTTTAAAGATAAAAAAAGTGCATCGGACTCCTAACGCAATGGTTCCTGGTTCGATTCCTGTTTGGGATGAAAATTTCAGGAACTCAATTTTCGGCTCTTCCTTGACACCATTGGCGAGTATGGTCTTGAGGAAACGATGATAGTCCTTCAGAAGGGGACGATAAATGGCAGACCCGTGTTACGAGAGAGCCATACCTCTTGCACGTTAAAGACACCGATGTAGATTTCGATAAAGAGTAGGGTAATGCCGCTACAAGGCAGCACTCGCACCTGCAAAGTGGAAAGGGATTAATAAAAGTTGCAAAACTTGTTTCCCAATCCACTATAAATTAATATGTTTAAACTAAAACTGACAGGTAAAACAAAACTGAATAATTAATATATTTTCACAAGCGGATAGCTATATATAGGGATACACAAAGCAACATATTACCGAAAAAAGAAACTAAATTTACCTATTTTTTTGTGATTCCAAGGCCATACACATAAACATTTAAGTGAAGGTTAATTGAAATGATGAAGTTTTTGATCAGACTCTTGAATATTGCTCAATGTTACTACGGTAGAAATCTTGGCCTAAAATTACTGTATCAAAACGAACACTAACCTTTTGGTAACCTCAAATGTTTTTTTTTTTAAACAGGGAGATTGTATCCTATTCGTTTCCAAATATTTCAAGGTCAACATTTGCTGCATCAACAACATCGATGTAAGTAGATTTAATAAAAATATACAATGGCTATCATAGCTTGTTATCCTCATTGTTATACTATTCGGTACGGAAATAAAATTGAGAATGGAAATGGAGAATGTGTCAAAGTGAAAACAACCCGACCATAGAAAAAACGACAGCAGAAGGTCACGAACAGGTCTTCAATGTAGTGAGAAATTCCCACACCGGAGGCGTTCTTCAGCTGGCCCCTAAACAAATATATATATACTAGTTCAGTGATAATAAACGCCATACTAAACTCCAAATTGTACACAAAAAACTAAAATTAAAAATAATACAAGACTAACAAAGGCCAGAACGGAAATATATCTATATTTTTAATCGCCCGTCAATTTTTCATTCAGTTAGTCACTCAGTACGTCAGTCAATCAGTCAGTTAGTTAGTCATTTTGGTTCTGGAAGCTATTTCAGATATTTTATATCGGAATGCAATCTAACTTTGTAATATTGATAAAATTATTCATAGATTTAAAGAATAAAAGAGAGATTCCTATTGACTATGTGATCACTAGATCGAAGGTCAAGGTTATGGTTTCTTAAATAAAGACAGAAAATTTCCCAGCAAAAATGTTTTCGGATTCTAAATCAAATACCTAAGGCTTTCTTGGACGCATAATCACATAAAATGAAAGAAAGACTTGTTCCGAAATCTGGTTACAACGTATGAATCAAGGTCATAGAAACAAGACATAGGCCGAATTTGCAGCGGGAAAAGTATTCATCATGCTAAAATGTAAATGATCATATTATCTATTTATCAGATAATAAACTTTTAAGGATACATGATCACATACATGTATAGGGAAAAGAACACCTCTTTATTTTTTTAGGTCACTAAACATCTATGCATGACCAAGGTCATAATCATGTAGTAATTGATAATTTCATTTTTGTAACACATATTTACTGTCTGAAATCTTGACATTAGATTGATTGAATGATAAAATGTTGTTTAATGTAACTTCACAGCATTTATGCTGTTTCGTGCCGGTCAGCTTTTTTTTAGTGGAGGAAGCCGAAGTGTTCGGATAGAACATGACAACTTGTGTATAAAGATAATTAATGAAATTTAACAGACTTCTCCAATAGTTTTTAAATAAAGACAGCCATACTTATAGTCTATATTCTATTCTTGTAAACTGTGCTTGAATCTTTTATTTCAGAACAATTCAGGATTGTACATACTTTGATATAGCAGACGATACATTCACTAGCCTTACCAGTCTTAACTCGCTGTAAGTTGTAAACTCGGCATTCTCGGCAATATTTTAAAAGCGACTTAAATAAAGACTTGAATAAAGATAATAGTTTCATACAGCAGGTATTGAGCCGTGACAATTTCTGTTTACAAACAACGATATATGATATTTATATATAATACATGTATATTAAAAAAAATGTAAAACAAAGGAAAATTGAGACAACCCATTACAAATAGAAAAAAATGGTATTCAAAATGTTGGATTCGAAAGATTTTTCTTGATCATGTATTGTGTTTTAAAATTTTTATGTTATTGAAAGTTCAAAAAATCGTTCATGCTTGGTAATCGATAGGCGTCCGTACGCACCAGCCCCCGGTACTGCCCAGGACAACCTTTTGTGTACAGAAATATGTTTTGTTTCTAAATGTTAATATTAGTTAGTTGCCACAATTTGTTTTCAATGGTTTGTTTAAAGGTTTTGTACTGACAATATAATTTATACTATTATTCATTTTCAGAACTATACAGAATTGCGGTATCACCACAATGCCATATGTTGAACTTTCACCTTTAACCATTCTGTAAGTAGTCTGTTCCTTTTTTCAAAGGTGTTTTTTTTTCAGCATTAATAAAACGTAGCAATCTGAGTATATATTAGGAGTTCCGAGTATTTATAGAAAAGTCATCATAGCGGCTTACTGGCTAGACTAACAACGGGAGCATATATAGTGTTCGTTTTTACTAAATTCAGTTATGTTATTTTTTTGTGATAATTTACTTATTTATTTATCATTATTGAAAATTTATCATTATAGAAAAAATGTTTTTATCTTTCACTTTATTCTCCTTTCTACTTTCATAAAAGTGAAAAGTCACTTACTTTCATCTATATTATGTGAATTCGAAGATATTTCTGTAAAAGGTTTTAATTATTTCACTGAGTTTAGATGACATTTTTTAGCGAGTTATTTTCGAGTTTTTACTATCCCTGTGTCAGATATTTGTTATTCAATTTTCTAGATTGATATTAAAACAACAAATTTAGCAAACACAAAACACACGCGAAATTTCCTACGGACAAGTATTTGTAACAGTAATTGCTAATTTTTGTTGTAAATTTGAGACTGCTATATTACTTACTTACTTACTTATCCTCTTCTTCCCAATTTACACATAAGGCCACAACAAACTGCCTCCACTTCTCTCTGTCCTTAGCCATGCACTGGGCTTGGCCCCAGGTGTAGCCTATTGTTTCTAATTCTGCTGTTACAGTTCTTCGCCACGTGATTATAGGCCTCCCTGGTTTCCTTTTTCCTGGTGGTGTCCAATATAAAGCTGTTTTAGGTGTGCTATGTTGTGGCATTCTCAGTACATGGCCTTACCATCTAAATCTTCGTTGTTTGATTTCTGCTGTTATACTCTTAGCATTGCCTTTCTTCAAAAGGCTCTTGTTGCTGATCTGATATGGCCAGAATATTTTGTTGATTTTTCTTAGGTAGTTAGTATGGAAAGCATCTACTTTTTGAAGGTCACTCACTAGAACACGCCAAGTTTCCGAACCATACATTAGGACAGATTTTACATGACTGCTATATATGGTAGTATATATAGTGTTTCAATGTGATTCGATACATTGTTTGCTTTTGATATCAACATGTATACGTGTAAAGATAGTAACGGATAAATTCCGTTTCATTTTCAAAAATTAATTCTATTATTCATATAATTTTTAGAAACCTGATAAGCAACGACATCAGTATTAATTCAACTTATACAGGGAAACTACCATCCTCCATACAATATTTGTAAGTATTTCATCCTCCCTTCTCATACCAATAAATGAGATGAAAAGTATCATAAATAACAGAAAAAAGTAAATTTTCCGGCTTCAAAACAAATATAGCACTTAAAATAGTATTGTTACTCATCCCTAAGTTCATAAAAACAAAACAAATCCAGCGATAAAGGATGCACAATGTGATCGGTTGTTTGTTGGTTGATTAATGTTCAGTGGCAAATATTTTATACATGTGTCATGTTGTAAAATTAAGTGAAATTTTGAATTTTAACATTTTCATGTTTTTTCGTCGTGTTTGGTATCAACAGTCATCATTTCTTATGAGTAATCAAGTTTCAATATTTTTATTACGCTAGAAGTGCATTTCATAAGGAAAACAAGATTTTAAACTATTTTTCAAACATTTTATAAAAGACATGTATTAGTCGTTTCAGCGTTAATAGGAAATATTTATTGATCAAGATTAAGAATATGTCGTGAAAATACCTTTTGACAACAATGGTCATCAATGTAATTTATTTGTCAACACCCAAACTGTATATAGAGTGAATAATGTCAATGAACACTAAATTTTAATTTAATCTGCTTTTGATATGTTTCATTGTTTGGAAACTATTTGTTTATAAGTACCTTTTTCTATTTTCATTGGTCAAATAGTTTGTATGATCATGTTTTATAAAGGTTACTTTTTGAAACGAAACGGTGATCGAAAAAAAAGAGAGAACCATGTGACGCACCGGTTTGCCCCGCTCTCGATCTACAAGCAGCGGCGGGTTAATGTATGTTGCCATGATTACTATTTTGTAAATATGCTTTATGAACTGTGCTTGTATATATGTTGGATGGAAAAATAAAGTATGTGAACGTTTATGTATCCAGTCTCGTGTATTGATTTACCACAACTTTCCAGTATGGAACCTCTTCAATCTAAAACGGGCCTAAATCGTTTGGATTGTAAAATACTGTATTCATCTCCGACGGACTATACAGTTGAAAAAAATGAAACACATCAACAAAATAACTACATTGTAAAATCAAAAATTCTGATAACGACAAACTAGGATTTTCTATTCACGTCAAATAATAGGGAAATTCTAAACATATCACATGTTTAGGACGAGCATGGTGCATAATATGATTCAAAACAATTGTTTGGTATCAAAATTAATCATAGACGTTTTGTTAGACAAGGAGCGAAGCGTTCATTTACCATTACAGAGCGGGTTTCTTTTTCCTCTGCCATTTCTCTGAGAAGGTTTTATGAATGTGTAGCAGCATCTGTTCAAAATGGGTTTGTTATCTCTGGTATTGACTGTTACCACCTCATTGAAAGAGAACTAAGCTTATAGAAAACATTTTTTTTAAAAAACACTATGAATAAAAGTTTGATGGTTGCATGGTCCTGTCCACTTTTACAATAAAATCCTCTTTTTAATGTATATACTTTTTCAGAGCTTTGACTCATAACCAGTTCCACTGGTTTCCGGATGGATTCATCACTGGTGCCAATCTGCGTCTTGTGTGAGTATAGCTATATAGTTGTTATGGATGTCCAGTGTAATTGTACATTGGTAATGGCTGGTTCTCTGTTAAAATGAAAGTGTTCTCTAAAACGAAATTTTTGTTAAGGTACATGTAGTCATTGAGGGAGACGGAAAATACCAAAGGCAAATTAAAACTCATAAGTCGAAGGCGGAATATACCGACGGGAAATTCAGAACTCATAAGTCGAAGGCGAAAGATACCGAAGGGAGATTCAGAACTCATAAGTCGAAGGGGGATCGACAAAACCATGACAACAAACAAACATTGATGATTAAAGATATTGAAATGGTTATTGGCAATACCCTAAATATAAACAAAACAGACAACTACACTTTAAATCTTGATAAGTCATCAACGAGAAACGTATACGATTATGAAGTGATAGGTTAAACAATATGTAAAGAGAAAACATATTGAATAAACAAAAGTTAGAGTTAAAGAAACACAATGTTGAAGCAAGAACGATTAATAATTAAAAAAGGTATAAATTAGACATGCGTTTAACAACATCTTTCATGGGGTTAAAAGTTTATCAGCATAACCTGCATCGATAAAAAGAATTTTGAAACATTATCGAGAGAATAAGTCAATTATATTTGAAAACTAATTGTAGACATAAACAACTGATTGTTGTTTACGTTACATCCAGTGGCAAATATTACATGCATGTTCATGACGACGTGCACATAGAAAGGTTTGAATTAACTATATAGACAATAAACTTTCTTTCGTAATTTTCAACCCGACGTAGCCTCTGTAGCTGAATTGCCGAAGTATTTCAAGTGCAGCGAGTACATGAGGTTCTAACATCTTCTGAGCCAGCCATGTTCGACTTCAATCTTAACGTACATGAATTGTCAGTTTTTCTGCCGTAGGTTGGTGGTTCTTTCATCCGCCATAAAATTGACAAGGTCTTCCAAAAAGGGCGTAAACACCAAACACCAACAACATACATCGATCAATCTCCAATATTATCATTTAACTTATATACGAAAATAAAATTTGTTTAAACTATTTTGCAGGAGTCTTGGATATAATAACCTCACCATTTTCCCACTTACAGGATTTGGAAGTTTACCTCATCTCATGTACTTGTAAGTCTTTGAATGACGTTTTTCTATTTTTAACTTTCCAAAACAATAATTTGAATGATTTAAATCTGGTATTCTGAATCTTTGAAAAATCAGTGATAACGCAAACTGTAATAAAGAAATTACTTCTTAAATCTTTTTAAATTTCTTGTTAACGATTAAAACTCGTGGTTTCGAATTAAAATTATGTTTTTTGGAAAGTCCCAAATGGAATTCCGTGGTACTGCTGGTATATTCATACATTGAATCAATTATACTACAAAATGAAGATACGTGAAGTAAAGTGCACCAGATTATTATTTTCACTTGCTAGCACTATGTTGATACCATTGATAGAGGACTGATATCAGATGTATTATTGCATCAGAAGAAAGCGTTTCTGTACTGACATGATTTTTAAATCTTTTCTTTAAATTCCCAATTAAGAAATTAGGAACTGCTTTAAAAACTTAGGTTTCAACTTCATCAGGCGAAAATTATCCTAGATGAATTTTATTATTTGTATAGGTCCATTTCGGTCGTATACCTTTTCGTGTACGTCTTTTGCTTTTAAATGTTTTGGTTTGCACATTCTTGATGATGGTGAATCTAGAAAAAAACGCTTCGAGTCACAAAAGTAATAATCAGTAATTCTGTTCTTTTCAGTTAATCAATCCATCACCTATGCAGTCGGTAATTCTGTACTATCAGGATCCATAAAACCCTTACATATATAGATGTTTGTTCAAGCAAAATTTTCAAGATTTATGCAGAAGTTCAAATGACCGCAAATGATCGTCCAGATGTTTACTTACATGTACAACCTTTTTATTTGAACTTTGGTGGATAGTTTTCTCATTGGCAATCTTGTTTAACCCCGCTGCATTTTGGCGCCTGTCCCAAATCTGGAAACTCTACACGTTGGTCGGATTATTGTCTCTTTGACATATATTCCCTATTTCCATACTCAATTTTACTCATCTCATTAATTATATATCTTATATATAACTTACTGCTTTCTTCTATTTACAGAGGTTTGGAAGGAAACTTGATGAAGAAGATTTCTGTGAAGCATCTTTCACCGTTCAAAACTGATACATTTGTTCACCTGTGAGTGTCAGATGTGTTTTAGAAATGTTTGTATGGCTGAAACAACCCTTATGATAAAAATAGTAAAAAATAGTTTAATGGTAACTTATGCGTAACTTCATAATTATAATAATATTTCATGAATGTCATCTTTTTTTCCGACGAAAGTCCACGAAATAAGACAAAAAGGGTTCAAAATATTGAATTGGTAGATTTGTATCTTCCCTTCCGTCTGGATAGTTCGTGTATATCAGGACATTAACATTTTAAGCATTGCTAGTAACGTACAAATATACAAGTAAAGTAAAGTAGTCATCAACTAAAAGCTCGATATATATCTGAATGCATTTAAAATTACTTCATCTTTCTCACGATAAAGGGAATGAATATTGCTTTTATCTGCTTACTTCTAATGCATCGACTATATATCATTTGTCTGGTGAAGCCAGGAAAGGTTTACCTTAGCCGTATTTGGCACAACGTTTTGGAATTTTGGGTCCGCAATGCTCTTCAACTTTGTATTTCTTTGGCTTTACAACAATTTTGATATGAGCGTCACTGATGAGTATTGTGTAGACGAAACGCGCCCCTGGCGTATTAACTTATGATCATGGTACCTTTGATAACTATTCTATTGTCTGTCATTCTTTTTATTTGCAGGAACCTGAGTACAAACTTGATAGATTATATACAGCCTGGTGCCTTTAGACAACTTACCAACATAACAATTATGTAAATATTTATAAAGATAACACCAATTATACTTTCAAAGTACCAATTGTCAAAAAAGACGTCCGTGCATTTAGTGCAAGTTGCCGTTGAAGGACGGTAAACACTTCCAACCATCGAGCTTCAAAAAAACAATTAACAAAATTGGTTGCAATGGAATACCGTTATTTCCAGTCAAATGAAAACTGAAACACAAACGCATTGATGAAATTGGTGAACAGTTTTTGATATTTAAATTCGTAGAATATACATCTCAAGTCTAGATGAAATTTGTAACAAACAAATAATCATGTACTATTTTGTTTTCATTTTTTTTTATTATTTCAGAGAATTACATACCAATTATCTCTCATTTTTACCACGTGGGACTTTTGATAATGTTTCATTGTTAGCCCATTTGTAAGTATTTTAATAGCGTTCGAGATATAGTTGCGTAAAAAAATATTTTTAAGCATTATAAATGCAGCTAAAATAGCACAGTTTAAATCCAAAAGTGATGAATGTATTTCTTAAAATGTGCAAATTTAGTCATTTTTTTCATATATACATACGTCACACGTAATTTTAAATTATACAACATATGTAAACAATAGAATATACACTATTTTCTGGCTTTTTCTTGTAGAGATTTACATGGTAATAAATTTGAAGTTTTCAACACTGAAGCTTTAATTGATCTGGAGAACTTGGTTGAATTAAGACTACACACACAAGATCCACCCATGACGACGATACTGTTTAATTCCATGATTAACATTGGTAAATCCCTGAAAAATTTGTAAGTACATAAACCAATTTGAAAGATATATTCTGAAGTTATGTTCCACTATGTGGTACAAATGCATATAATGTTTGTATTATTGTTCATTCACATATACTGATATTCTAAAAGTATAAGGGATGAGGAAAACATAGTTAAATTTACATACAAATTTACTGTTACATTAGAAGAATGTTCAAAAGTACACTATACATTGATAAAATGCAGATGAAAACCTTTAATTTCTTCTAAACAGTAAAAGTTGTGAGCAAAAAATAGTTTATGTGGTTTTATTTCTACAACTCTAACTTTGCAGTCAGAAAAGATGTTTTATTGTTTAAAAAATTATAGCGATACAATATGATTGTAATTTGTTTAACTGATCTTAGATCAGTCACCTTATTTTCCAAAATAAGGTTACAAAGAGATTTTATTTTGCATTATCGATGTGTTTTATCTTTTGATTTTGCTATTTCATCAGTGGCTTTCCTTTTAAATTTTCCTCGGAGTTCAGTCTTTTTGTGATTTTACTTTTTTATGTTGCTTTCAATTAAACTTTCATGTAGAACATGTTTTAATATTTGAAGTTACATTTAGTACGGAATACTTAAGTAATGATCTCAGTATGTGTAAACTTGAACAAAACAATGATTTTCCAGTAGTATATTTGATACCATCATCTTATGAATTAACAGTTAAATCAAAATTAGTAAGGAAAATGAATGTAAATGTCGAATCGGACACAACAGTTGTGTACTATGATTTTCTCAAACTGAATTGTAAATTTGAATTAAGATGGTTTGTTGTTTAACTTTCAGATTCATCAGTGACAATGCCCTGACACATTTGCCACACCAAGTGTTTACAGAGGGAGAGTTTCCATTACTTACCGATCTGTATGTATATTGATTAAATGAAAATCTAAAACTAAAATTACCTCGACGATTTTGTAGTAGCACATTATCTTCAAATGCGAAAGATTATGAGTTCTAGCGAAATTGGAGTCACATTTTTTTTTAATTCATATTAATTGCTTTTCTACAAACAAATGATGATCAATGGATGTATGTGAAGTTAGCAGCCGGTTCGTTATTCGATATTCAATATCAAACCGGCTGCTAGCAGTCGGTTGGATATTCAAAATTAAGTTGAAAATAAAAAAAAATACTTAATAACATTAAAAGCATGATTTTCATAGTTAAGAGAACTGATAAGATACGTAGGAAAGTGTTTCATGACCTCTTCAAACTGTCGTAAATTTTCGTTGTTCTCGAATATAAACCCTTTTCTAACTTGCAGATTTGTCCTAATGCAATATAGATTGTTGTCAATAAAAAGAATCAAAAAGGTACAGTACTTTTAAACATGATATTTCTTAAAAACAAAAAGAAAAACCGATTACTCTAGAAAACAATTAGGATTATCAATAAAAATATTTATGGAAAGCCCAAACAAGAAATATATAGTGAAAACCTATCTGGGACCGCTTAAATGAGGGTGAGACCCCCCTGGTCTTTCAATGTCCACAAAATTCAACTAGATCATAGACTCTGTATGTATTAAGGTTGTATCAGAAGGATTGCCCAGAATAATGTCCTATTCGATATCTATGGGGGGCTTATATTATCACTTTTCAGCTAAAAAATATCAAAATTTTAGGACAAAGGGCACAGGGCAATGGTGAGAGCCCCCTAATCGCTCAATCTTTCTAATATTATGCAGACATTTAGTCAATAGGTAGATACAAACGTAACTAAAAGGAATGTGGGTAGACTTCCTGTCATTCATGTTTACGGAGCGTCAAAAGTGCCAGTTGGATATTCAAAATATATAGTGAAAACCTACCTGAGACCGCTTAAATGCGGGTGAGACCCCCTGGTCTTTCAATGTCCACAAAATTCAACAAGATCATAGACTCTGTATATATTAAGGTTGTATCAGACGGATTGCCCAGAATAATGACATATTCGATATCTATGGAGGGCTTATATTGTCACTTTTCAGCTACAAATGATCAAAGTTTTTGGACAAAGGGCACAGGGCAATGGTGAGAGCCCCCTAATCGATCAATCTATCTAATATTATGCAGACATTTAGTCAATAGGTAGATACAAACGTGACTAAAAGGAATGTGGGTAGACTTCCTGTCATTCATGTTTACGTAGCGTCTAAAGTGCCAGTTGGATATTCAAAATATATAGTGAAAACCTACCTGAGACCGCTTAAATGCGGGTGAGACCCCCTGGTCTTTCAATGTCCACAAAATTCAACTAGATCATAGACTCTGTATATATATTGGTTGTATCAGACGGATTGCCCAGAATAATGTCCTATTCGATATCTATGGAGGGCTTATATTGTCACTTTTCAGCTAAAAATTATCAAAATTTTAGAACAAAGGGCACAGGGCAAAGGTGAGAGCCCCCTAATCGATCAATCTATCTAATATTATGCGCACATTTAGTCAATAGGTAGAGACAAACGTGACTAAAATAAATGTGGGTAGACTTCGTGTCTTACATGTTTACGGAGCGCCCAAAGTGCCAGTTGGATATTCAAAATATATGGTGAAAACCTACCTGAAACCGCTTAAATGCGGGTGAGACCCCCCTGGTCTTTCAATGTTTACAAAATTCAACTAGATCATAGACTTTGTATGTATAAAGGTTGTATCAGAAGGATTGCCCAGAATAATGTCCTATTCGATATCTATGGAGGGCTTATATTGTCACTTTTCAGCTAAAAGGTAGATACAAACGTGACTAAAAGGAATGTGGGTAGACTTCCTGTCATTATATTGTCACTTTTCAATGTTTTTAATATTATGCAGACATGTAGTTAAAATGTAGATACTGCGATTAGGGGGCTCTTACCACTGCCCTGTGCTCTTTGTCTTAAAATTTTGACATTTTATTAGGTAAAAAGTAACAATCTAAGCCCTCCGTTTACATTGAAGACAGGAAGTGTACCAAAATTCCTTTTAGTCTCGGTTGTATCTACATATAAACTAAATGGCCGCATAATATTAGAAAGATTGAGAGATCAGGGGGCTCTCACCATTGCCCTGTGCCCTTTGTCTTAAAATTTTGACATTTTGTAGCTAAAAAGAGACAATCTAAGCCCTCCGTAGATATCGAAAATGACATTTTTCTTGGAAATCCTTCTGATACAACCTTTACATATACAGAGTCTATGATTTAGTTGAAGATAATGGACACTGAAAGACCAGGGGGTCATACCCTTATTTTAGCGGTCTCTGGTAGATTTTCACTATATATTTTGAATATCCAACTGGCACTTTGGGCGTTCCGTATACATGGAAGACAGGAAGTGTACCAAAATTCCTTTTAGTCTCGGTTGTATCTACATATTAACTAAATGGCTGCATAATATTGAAAGATTGAGAGATCAGGGGGCTCTCACCATTGCCCTGTGCCCTTTGTCCTAAAATTTTGACATTTTTTAACTAAAAAGTGACAATCTAAGCCCTCCGTAGATATCGAAAATGACATTTTTCTTGGAAATCCTTCTGATACAACCTTTATATATACAGAGTCTATGATTTATTTGAAGTTTATGGACACTGAAAGACCAGGGGGGTCTCACCCTTATTTTAGCGATCTCTGGTAGATTTTCACTATATATTTTGAATATCCAACTGGCACTTTTGGCGTTCCGTATACATGGAAGACAGGAAGTGTACCAAAATTCCTTTTAGTCTCGGTTGTATCTACATATTAACTAAATGGCTGCATAATATTGAAAGATTGAGAGACCAGGGGGATCTCACCATAGCCCTGTGCCCTTTGTCTTCAAATTTTGACATTTTTTAGCTAAAAAGTGACAATCTAAGCCCTCTGTAGATATCGAAAATGACATTTTTCTTGGAAATCCTTCTGATACAACCTTTATATATACAGAGTCTATGATTTAGTTGAAGTTTATGGACACTGAAAGACCAGGGGGGTCTCACCCTTATTTTAGCGATCTCTGGTAGATTTTCACTATATATTTTGAATATCCAACTGGCACTTTTGGCGTTCCGTATACATGGAAGACAGGAAGTGTACCAAAATTCCTTTTAGTCTCGGTTGTATCTACATATTAACTAAATGGCTGCATAATATTGAAAGATTGAGAGATCAGGGGGCTCTCACCATTGCCCTGTGCCCTTTGTCCTAAAATTTTGACATTTTTTAACTAAAAAGTGACAATCTAAGCCCTCCGTAGATATCGAAAATGACATTTTTCTTGGAAATCCTTCTGATACAACCTTTATATATACAGAGTCTATGATTTAGTTGAAGTTTATGGACACTGAAAGACCAGGGGGTCTCACCCTTATTTTAGCGGTCTCTGGTAGATTTTTACTATATATTTTGAATATCCAACTGGCACTTTGGGCGTTCCGTATACATGGAAGACAGAAAGTGTACCAAAATTCCTTATAGTCTCTGTTGTATCTACATATTAACTAAATGGCTGCATAATATTAGAAAGATTGAGAGACCAGGGGGCTCTCACTATTGCCCTGTGCCCTTTGTCTTAAAATTTTGACATTTTTTAGCTAAAAAGTGACAATCTAAGCCCTCCGTAGATATCGAAAATGACATTTTTCTTGGAAATCCTTCTGATACAACCTTTATATATACAGAGTCTATGATTTAGTTGAAGTTAATGGACACTGAAAGACCAGGGGGGTCTCACCCTTATTTTAGCGGTCTCTGGTAGATTTTCACTATATATTTTGAATATCCAACTGGCACTTTGGGCGTTCCGTATACATGGAAGACAGGAAGTGTACCAAAATTCCTTTTAGTCTCGGTTGTATCTACATAATAACTAAATGGCTGCATAATATTAGAAAGATTGAGAGATCAGGGAGCTCTCACCATTGCCCTGTGCCCTTTGTCCTAAAATTTTGACATTTTTTTGTTTTGAAGATTTGTTTTGTTTTGCTTTCCATAAATATTTCTATTTATAACTCTGAATTTTTTAGAGTTATCAGTTTTTCTTTTTGTTTTAAGAAATATCATGTACAAAAGTACTTCTTTGAAGTCGTTTTATTGACAAAATTTATACTAGATAAAGACAAATATGAAACTTTGGAAAGGGTTTATATTCGAGGACAACGAGAATCTACAACAGCTTGAAGAGGTCATTTAACGATTTCCTACATATCTTATCATGTTTTTAATGTTTTCAAGTATTTCTTTTTTTTGAATATCGAATAACGAATAACGAACCGGCTGCTAACTTCACATACATGATCAATGGTGATATAGAATAACGCAATGATATGTTTCCGTACGTCTTTCAACAATTAGCAATCCCATACTGCATGCCAATCTGTATAAGGCCAACCTGAATGTATAATCATATTGTTTTGAAACTTTGTATGTCCTAACCGCTTTAGTTGAATAACTTTCATCAGGAACGCTGGACATGGATTTAGAGCGTCAATTATAGCAAAATTTATCACATTTACTAACTGATTAGAAAAGACTAAAAGTTAAAGTCATAAGAAACCTCAAATTAAAAAAAAATATGCATATGTTTTTTATAACTAAATGGATAGCTTTTACTATACAACTTATGTACATATTCTTTTTTCTGAGAAAAATTCTTTAATGTGTCCACATTTAGAAGACGTTTACTTATTTTCAATTGCTTGCTTCTAGGAAGCAATTCCACTACATATTTTCCGTATGCAGAGTGACTCGAGCGTAACTCTTCTCGTAAAAATCCGGTGATCGCATAACGCATGGATCTGTCATTGAAAAAAACAAATAACTGATTATACATGTTAAACACGTGCTAAATACCCATGCTTTTTATGATTTGTTTACTATAAGGTGACAATCGGTAAAACTCGCATTTAATGAGCAGCCATATTTGTTAAATCATAACAAACAGAGAGAAAACAAATTGACGATTATATGAGATATTTGCGAAAATAATTATAAAATCGTGCACAGAGGACTAAGTTTATGATATATACATGCATTGGTTCATTAATTGGATAAACATTAATTTTCACCACTCACTCGTTTCTTATGACTTTAATGAAAAGAGTTCTTGAAAACAAGCATATATGTTCCTGTAAAAGTTTTTATCGAACGTTTACATATAAGTACATGTACGTTAGATATAGCCACACATATTTATTTAATTATTAACAATCATAGTACATAAATTGACCGGTTGAAGAAGAAAAAAGCCATTTGATAAAATCTAATATATAAGAAGTAAAATATCAACGTAGATATAAAGACAAATTGATCTGCAAATGAGTTGGTTTATAATATCATTAAAATATTTATATTACACTGCAATTTAGACATGCTGATCATAATAGCATAACGAATATAACAGATTTGGACGAGAAAGGGTATGGTGTAACACTTCGTTCAACATTCCTTCAGCGACAGAAAAATCTTATTCCATTTGGAAATACAACTAATATTAGAACAATGTGAGTAAAAGCTGATATAACTAATAGCAATTATACTTTTAACCATATAATCATATAATACTAGTTTAAGATGTTTTCATGTGCCTTCTCTATTGGTATAACTCAGCTGATGAACGGTCATAATTATTTGTTAGAACATATATTAATGCGCACAAAGGAAATATATTAAAAAACCTGCAAAAACTCGATCCAATACATTTCGATTATTGTCGATTTAGTAATTAATTAACACGTAATTTCAGTCTGGTCTAAATGTTTAGCCTTATTATTGAAAAGTTCTATAATTCAACTGTTTTTTAATCAAGAATGTACATAGAATATTTGTAATCATCATTTTAACCTGGGCTAAATACAAATATTGAGTTGTAAATTCGTATTTCTGCATAATGAATTGTTCATTATATCATATATTCATTGACGCAATGACTAGTTCGGTTACATGAGTTAAGTAATACTGATATTCACTTTTCTTTACTAGGTATCTGGAGTACAATAGGATTGAGCAAATCTATGACTCTGACTTATGTGAACTTGTAAATTTGCAAACTTTATATCTACAAACTAACAGACTAAATGAAAATAATATTGAGGAGAATGCTTTCAAATGCTTGCCAAGTCTGCTATACCTGTAAGTTTCTATATACTATTACCACACAATCAAAGGATACAATTCGTAAGCACTTTAATTTTGCTGTGAACGTATTTGATACCATAAAACAAATAACACAAGTGCGTCTATGAAATAAATTGAATCTTAATGTAAATATATATGAACAACCAACCACCTTTGATGTTTAATTCAAAGACAATTGCCAGATTAAAGACATTCTTTCCAGTCTATTAGATTTTGCAAACTTCGCACGCATAAATTGAATCTTAATATAAATATATATGAACAACCAACCACCTTTGATGTTTAATTCAAAGACAATTGCCAGATTAAAGACATTCTTTCCAGTCTATTAGATTTTGCAAAACTTGCACGATTCCAATGGATACAACATTACTTACTTTTAAAAGAAAAGTAGAGCTATCTGAAGTTAGTTATATTGATTGTCAGTTATTGTTAATATATTGATACCATTTGGCGTTATTTTCAGATTAAACATAACTGGATACGTATTTTTATCCATATTGGGAAAACTTTCTTACTCGATTTCACACACTCGAATTTATTGAAAACATGTAAATTGGTCACTGGCACACGGTGTAACTAATAATATGCTAATGCTAGGATTACCTACACAATTATGTTGTGTGCAATGAATCCGACAAATAGATTATACCATTTGTTTTCCCGCTTTAATGGTTTTACACGTCTAGTAATGTTGGGGCCCTTTATAGCTTGTTGTTCGATGTGAGCCAAGGCTCGGTGTTGAAGGCCGTACATTGACCTATAATGGTTTACGTTTTCAAATTAACATTTGGATGTAGAGTTATCTCATTTGCACTCACACCACATCTTACTATATCTAAATATAGTCTTTTCATTACAGAGACCTTGGTGGTAATTATCAAATGCAGTATGTTCCTGTCGCAGTCACAACACAAGAAAAACTGCCTGCCATTCAAACATTGGGACTGTATGGAACACAAATCACATTTATAGAAGCAGAAACATTTTCAAATATATCAACACTTCTTAACTTGTAAGTAATATTAGAGAGTAATTGACCATAGCGTATTGAAAGCAATATATCCACTGGTTGTTGATCGTGCTTGCATGCATGTCGTACGTGTTGTATAGACAAAGATAGTATAGCATTAAATTGAATTTTTGATGTAAAGTCATCATCATTTTCTTTCCCTGATTTTTAGGCACTTATTTAATACTTACAAAACTTTGTTTGAGTTAAACACTATTATCACAACACCGCCACATTTTGGTTTACCTGTGTCATGAAAGGAGTTTTCTGAATGCTTATATTTGCACGCTTTTTTAACAATGAACTTCCGAGTGTCTTTTGAAACTTCATATTTTAGTTGGATTTTTATTGGTTGTGTTCCTATTATACCATTCAAACTTCATTGTTAAGTGCGATACCAGTAATTCTACTAAAAAATTATCCCAGGATTTCATCTATTATTTAAAATTGTACCAATTATGAAAATATATTGACAATGAGTGTCTATCGAATCATTTCAGACTATTTCAATAAATGGTCGAACAAATTTCGACGTTTTCCAATGACTTGCGTTACTTTTGCACCAGCATCGATATTTATTTAGTCACCACATTATATATATGGTACATATCCTTGATGAGTATTTGTATACCCCTTATTATGGCAGGAGGAGTATATCCAATCCATCTTTTGATCTCGATTCACTGAATTTAGAGCTGGACAATCTGGAGTTTTATGCATTTAACGAGAGAGTACTTTCAGAATCAACAAGGGGATGATATTGTTACATATTATATTTCAGAAAGATGCAAACCAACAGGATTGTTGCTATTGAAAACAACGCATTTCCTTTACGTCTTAGAACTCTGTAAGTTAGTCATTTCCACTTGAGCGATAATTTTTTGGTACTAACCAACACCAAGTATAGACGTCAAAGTGAGGCAGACGATATCAAAGTATTATTTAAACTCATAAGTCTATGACAAACTGAGAACACAATAGTTAAACAAAACACAAGACAAACAAACATGTAAACTTAACACTACATAGAAAAACAAGGACTAAACAATATGAACCTTACCAAAAGTCAACTGTAAAATGGACAATTCAAGTAATTTATTATTTGTATTCGATATTCTGAAAAAAACATGCATGCATTTTACATACCAAATTACTTTGATTGAAATTCAAATTACCACAACATTGGTAGCATAGAGAAAAAAGCCTATATTTCGACACCACACTACAAAATTAGTGTTGTAAAAACAGCACATTTCATGACCAAAAGAAATCACTCAAAAATGCCTGAAATCGGCATGCATTTATCGTGATCAAGTAAACATATTTACATGTTTTAAGGTCAAAGGTTATTTCTTGGACACTTTCAGTAAGCAGATCTCTGTAGCCATATTGCTATCTACCAAAAGTTTTCCGGTTTAATTTTGTTTCAACTTCATTTACAGTACAGTGTTTGACAATTTTTCAAAATTATGTTAATGATTACTTCTTCAGTGATCTGTCTGGAAACAGTTTCCGGTTTATTCACGAGAATCAGTTCACGTTCTTGTCAGATTTATCCAACCTGAAACTCCGGAACAATGAGATCGATTATCTACCAGATGAAGTCTTTACCAACTGCGTTAACCTAACAACATTGTAAGTTGATGGTTGTTATTCATTTACTTGATATGCTTGAGCTTTTGATTTTGCCATTTGATTAGGGAATTTCCTTTTTGAATTTTCCTCGGAACTCAATAATTTTGTGATTTTACTTTTTAAAACATATCTCTAACATATTCTAAATTAAATGTACATTACTTAAAAAAAATTATCAGTCGTTCCGTTGGTTGAGAACTTTTGATTTTGTCAGTTATCATGGACTTCGCAATTTCAATTTACCTCAGAGTTCGTTTTTTTATATTCCTTTTTTTACTGTAGAATTCCGGAAATAGGGTTTTAATTGAAATTGGTTAAAAGAATAAAGTTCATTATTTATATCAAACTAACAAATTATTAATCACTAGGCATCATTGCTAAGAAACTGTCTTTGTGAATGCGTGCTTATCGCCAGTGCTGAAGCTATGGGTGCGATTTATGTCTCTATCCTTTGCAAGGATTTGCAAATTGTCTTTCTTAGAAGCAGATATCACATGTCAAGGGGACTTTATTGCATTTAGATTTTATTAACTCGAAGACAAGAAAAAGAAAGGCAACAGTAGTATACCGCTGTTCAAAACTCATAAATCCATGGACAGAAAACAAAATCGGGGTAACAAACTTAAACCGAGGGAAACGCATTAAATATAAGAGAAGAACAACGACACTACACTAAAATGTAACACACACAGAAACGGACCCAGCATCAGACAGAATCCCACGGGAATAACAAATATAACATCAAAACCAAATACATGAATTTGGGATAGACAAGTACCGTGACACGTCTTATCGCAATGTGAATTTACACTAAAAAATAAGAGAAAACAAACGACGTAACGTTAAAATGTAACACACACACAGAAACGAACAATAATATAACAATAGCCATATTCCTGACTTGGTACAGGACATTTTTAAAGGAAAACTTGGTGGGTTGAACCTGGTTTTGGGGCATGCCAAACCTCCCTCGTTTATGGCCATGTGAAATAAAACATCAAAATGACAACACAACACCACAGGACTACAATATAAATAAATTGGAGAACACAATTGACAAAGAATCACACGAACAAAAGCCAACAAAAGGCAACAAGTTCAAAATTTTAATACGCCAGAAGTGCATTTTGTCCACACAAGATCTACTAGTGTCGCTCAGATACAAAAGTTTGAAAGCCGAAACAAGTACAAAGTTGAACAGCATCGAGGACCAAAAGATCGAATAAGTTGTGCCAAAAACGGCCAGGGTTTTCTGTAAGTTACCAGAACATCCCTATTATTTAGAATAATTTATACCTTTGCAGACAGGAAATTTTATAAAATGACTATAGAAAAGATGTACATGATAAAACTGAAGTATTCACCAATTACAGGAAACAACTTAAATACATTACATAACCAGACATTTGCAACACAAAGAGTAGACACATCCGAATAAGTTTAAACCTCAACGCCAAGTGACGTCATATTTGAAATTGTTACTTTATAAAAGAGTAAAATTTAGAAACCTGAAAAACTCGATTTGCAAGTTGTCTTGCATAGAAAAAAATGTCTATATACCTACCTAGAGATCCATGAAAAATACCTTATGTTTGTGATAGTAATGTTATGTCGTGCTCAACATTGTAGAACATTATAATATTTTAGGTATCTTAATGGAAATAAAATTCCACAGCTAAAAAAAGTACACTTTCAGAATTGTCCGTTAACGGGACAGGTACTCTTAAATGATAATCATATTGGTTGGATTGAGGATGGAACGTTTACTCACATTTCCGACATGGTTTACTTGTAAGTAAAAGTTTTTGTGCTTTGTCTACATTGGCTAGAGGTTAAGAGGGGGGTTGAGATCTCAAAAACATGTTTAACCCGGCTGCATTTTTGCACCTGTCCTAGTCAGGAGACTCTGGCCTTTTCTAGTCTTGCATGATATTTATGCCCCATTTATGGGCATTATGTTTTCTGGTCTGTGCGTCCGTTTGTCCGCCCGTTCATGCATTCGTCCCTCTGTGTAACGCTTCAGGTTAAAGTTTTTGGTCGAGGTAGTTTTTGATGTAGTTGAAGTCCGATCAACTTGAAACTTAGAAAACATGATATGTTCCCTATAATAAGATGGTTCTAATTTTGAAGTCAAGTTAAAGATTTTCCCCCATTTTCACGGTACATTGAACATGGAAAATTATAGTGCTGATGGGGCCTCCATGTACTATGGACACAGTCTTTGACTTATTTAGCTTAGTTTCTTTTATATATTTTTTTAATTCCATTATCACTGAACTAGTATATAGTTTTGTTAAGTGGCCAGCTGAAGCACTCCTTCGGGTGCGTTTTCATGTCCCATTTATGGGCATTATGTTTTCTGGTCTGTGCGTCCGTTTGTTCGTCCGTCCGTTATTCCGTTCGTCCGTTTTTCCGTTTGTCCGTTTGTCCCGCTTCAGGTTAAAGTTTTTTGTCGAGGTAATTTTTGAAGAAGTTGAAGTCCAATCAACTTGAAACTTAGTACACATGTTCCCTATGATATGATCTTTCTGATTTCAATGCTAAATCAGAGATCGAACACTGAACATAGAAAATGGTGCAGATGGGGCATCCGTGTACTGGCCATGATTGAAGACCCATTGGTGGCCTTTGGCTGTTATCTGCTCTTTAGTCGGGGCGTTGTCTCTCTAACACAAACCTCATTCCCATTCTCATTTTTATTAGGATTGCCTAGCTGTAGTGTGCAAAACTGTCGATATTCAAGGCCGTCAATGCTCATCGACTGCGTGCTATATTGGCTTTTTTTTTTGTTTAAACTTGATCGTTGAGTCTTTTGTAGACAAAATGCGCGTCTGGCGTACAAAATCTAAAATCTGGTATCAATGATGAGTTTATTTACATACATTTAACAAGAGTGCCAAAAGATGTTATATGATTACTGTGCGGACAGAAATTTATTCTGAAATCTTTAGGAATAGAAGAGGGACGAAAGATACCTTAGGGACAGTCAAACTCATAGATCGAAAATAAACTGACAGCCTTTAACAGGTCTGCAAGTGATAACATCTTTGTGAAGCAAAACGAATTGATCGTTTTACAGTAGGATGACTTCAAAGGCTTAAAAAAAACATCATAACCATCAGATAATAAAAGCAACTTCAAAGCCATCTACAACTATAAATAAAGCATGTTTTCCATATAAAAATCAATTAGTACACATCTCATGAATTTAGTGTAAAGACGTCGCAAACAGTCCGAGATAAACATGCTAATGTACAAGCAATGCCAAAATATTAAAAACCGACAGGAGGATCTTATTACAGAGTTTGAACAAGTTTATCAAAGGATCAATAAGCTTACGTTCAGGAGATCGATATTTTATTTTATTTTGTTCGTTTATTATTTTTGTAATTTGTACATGTTGTACATGTATTGATTTTACGAGTCAAACATGTCTCGGTTGTTTCTATTTTACTGTGGATTCAATAATTTTCGTGGGTACCCATTTTCATGGTTTGAGGAAAAGTTGCAGTTTCGTGGATATTCAATTTGGTTGTTTGACAAAGACTGCATACATTCCTTTAGAAAATTCGTAATCAGTTGATCGTTTGAATTCGTGGTTCCTCTGTACACACGGAATCCACGATCATTGATATTCAATGAATAATAATGAATTCACAGTAAGCATGCAACCAAATACATTCTCTGGCGACCCTAGTGGGTTTGATCCTTTGTGATTTCAAGCAATTACCTCGGATATTTTCTTTATGTTTGTATATTTAGCATTTTTTTTTTCGAAGTCTTAACATTAGTTAGCTACTGTCATCTTTTTAGTGTAGATCTAATGCTACTTTTTGAACAAAATGTTAATTGTTTTTCAAGATAACCTCTTTACGTGTTGTTAATATTTTACGTTATTTTCATTTGCAGATTGCTATCAGACAATAGATTGTATTGGCTCCCAAATGCAGGCGACTTCAATTCCTTAACCATTTCAACTGCGTACAAGCTTTCTTTTAGTGATAATAGAATAAGCTTCATTCCACCTGGTGTCTTCATGAACTTATCTACAGGATACTTGTAAGCTTTAATATCATTTGAATTTTGAAATGAATGTAGGTGACTAATAACTATGAAGTTGAAGTCACATGGTACCTTGGATAGATTACCATAGCTTTTTTATGCCCCACCTACGATAGTAGAGGGGCATTATGTTTTCTGGTCTGTGGCTCCGTTCGTTCGTCCGTCTGTGCGTCCGTTCGTCCGTTCAGGTTAAAGTTTTTGGTCAAGGTAGTTTTTGATGAAGCTGAAGCCCAATCAACTTGAAACTTAGTACTCTTGTTGCTTATGATATGATCTTTCTAATTTTAAAGCCAAATTAGACTTTTGACTCCAATTTCATGGTCCACTGAACATATAAAATGAAAGTGGGAGTTTCAGGTTTAAGTTTTTGGTCAAGTTAGCTTTTGATGAAGCTGAAGTCCAATCAACTTGAAACTTAGTACATATGTTCCCTATAGTATGATCTTTCTTATTTTAATGCCAAATTAGATTATTACCCAATCTCATGGTTCATGGAACATGGAAAAGGATAGTGCAAGTGGGGCATCCGTGTACTTTGAATACATTCTTGTTTTAGCAAAATCTTATGTCATCAATGATGACTCTTTCACACGGCTAACCCCCAAAAGAAAATACTATTGAAGTAATAGAATTAAAGTTTCTAAATTGATTTTTTTGCAATAAATATGTTTTCAACGTTCCTGTATCAAGATGCATAATGAATGTATTTCTGAAGGTCTATGGCCAAAATATATTAAACAAAATACAAACTGTTTAGAATCTGGTTTTAATTTATACAGAAACATAAGGTGGTGTGGGTCTATACATCAACGAAACAGCAATCCAACGTAAACAAAATCCAAACGACATAAACTTTTCAACAATTTAGAGAGGTTCATATCTAGGTCAAACCATAGATCTGCTAAATACTATGACTGTGTTTCAAGTTATTGATTTGTGGACATCTATATAATTACATGATTAAGTTAAAGAATGTAATCAATGATTGATTCTAATGCAATTTGGATGTAACAATTTTTTTCATTGGCTAACAGTTGCCGTCAAATCCACAGTTGACCAGGCGTAACTAAGGAGAGACCCGCCATTTTGAATTGATGAATCAACAAATGTTCGATTACTACTATATAATCAAAAATAAAACAACACCTACATCGAATTTGCCGTTTTAATGTAATTTTATCCAAATTTGAAGCGTACAGGTAACGAAATAACCTGCAGTTTGTAAGTTTTCGTTTGTATGACGTCACGTTTAGCCATGACGTCTTTATGCCAAAATTATTCATGAAGTTTCGCGGATTTTTTTTTTATTTGACAAATTTAGGCATTTTTTCAAGTTTTATCGTATTTTTTTTTGTAATGCATTAGAATCGGAATAACAGTACTGTAGTTGAAGAGTTGCCACCGTCAATTTTGATTTGACGGTCGCAAATCTCCGTTTTACTGTCTCCGCTCCGCGTCGCCAGTAAAACTGCATTTGCGACCGTCAAATCTACAATTGACGGTGGCAACTCTTCAACTACAGTACTGTTATTCCTTAATTAATTGATTACTTTGAATAGTGTTACCATTGGTTGAGTGTAAAAAGAGAAATATAAAGTGTACTGACGATAAACTTCTTTTAAGAATTAAATGCTTCGTTTTGTAATTAAATTGGAGGTGTAAAGTGTAAAAGTGTGAACAAAAATACTTTTAATACGTTTTGTATGATGTGTTACATTTATAGAAAGATATAAAGAGTTCCAAATATAAACAGATATGAAGCGTCACATTTATAACAAGATATGGATTTGTGACAAACTAATGTATTTCACGTATTTATTCTGTTATATCTACAGGGATCTACAAAATAATAGAATTTCATCTATAGGCAGCAATGCTTTCGAATCTGTATCTGTAACGTATTCGTTGACACTGACGGGAAACCAAATACGTGAAATTCAAAGCAACGCTTTTACAAATGTGGCTTGTGATATTTTTGCAATGAATGACATGTACATAGAGACACTGCAGTCGTTTGCTTTCAATTCTTTCTCTGCCAACGAAGTTGACCTACAGAATAATCAAATATCAGATATTAAGCAGAATGCGTTCAATGATTTCAAAGTTACCGGTCCAAAGGGAAACCTGTGAGTATATTTATTTAGTAAACCGAAAAGCACATGTACAAAAATGTACAGTAATATAATTTGACACATATTTCGAATATTGTATGTTAAGTCTGAAATCATATGTAAGCGTGTGGTTACCAAAAGTTTATACACGATGACACCAGTTTAAAAATGTTGATAAGTTTGTTTAATTTATATATAAGTTAGGTAGAAATTATGAACTATAAATATGATTCAAAGGAGATGTTGGGCGTATACTGGAGAACCCATGAAATGGAACGCCGACCCCAAAAATACGTCTTATGTCACATGGAGGTCAACATTGAGTCCTTGACATCTCCGCAAATGTCAAACTCGACTCCAGTCTTTGAAAATAATAACCTTTTTAAATAGAAACAAATCAAATATCTGTCAACTAAGACAAATTATCAGTTATTACAAAATCAATTCATATGTCATACTTTCACTCATAGTCTTTCTGATTTTGATTCGGTTTATGACTGAGTTAGATACTGGGTTGACATATAAATATCTGTCTATGAAATATATTTTAGAAGTTTGATTTCTTTTTACTTTTTATTTGCATTGTCATCCATTAATATTAAGATATATTCGTATGATTTTGTTTAAACGGTTTTTTATTTCTAAAAAAAATGAAATTTTTTGCGGATTTTTTTCTAGACAAATTAATGAAGTACAAAACACTACAGTCATTCGTCATATCATAAATATTTCCGACTTTGTATTGTTTCAGAGTAGACGCGTCTCAATGAAATCATTCACTTTATAGTGTAGATGTTAAAAGTTTTGCCACATTTTTCTCAAATTGTCTTATCCAATTAAATCACTCGCCTTATTTCATTTATTTTTACCTCAGTTTTCTAAATCATAACAACTTGACAGCTTTAGAGACATCCACATTTGGAGGTACTTCGGAAGTTACTAATTTATATCTGAATGATAATGGAATGACAACAGTAGCTGCTAATGCCTTTCGGAATCTTACTGTTTCTTCTGTCTACCTCTTCAACAACAAGCTGACATCATACCCTGTTGCACTTAGTGAGGTTAAACCAGTAGTAATGTTAGTAGTTATTATGTTGCTTTTGAAAATTCGCTTGCACTTATTGATTGACTGATTTAAGTTACGTTTTTGACCCTTTTTGGGCAGTAATGGTGGGGGGTTACAATGTACCTGGTTGTTTATTTATTAATATTTATTCTAATAACTAATCTAACCTTTTGAATGATAAAATTATATTTTGTAAATTGTTACTCTTATTTGCCATTTAATTTCAATGTTGTTGGTTTTTTTTTTGGCTTATGATAAAAATGTCGCAAAACCAATTTAATACCACTGAGAGTACTCTCAAAATAAGGATACAAAGTTAAATAACAAAAACACCAAACTACGAGCAAAATTCAAAACAGAAAGTTATTTATCAAATTGTATAATCAAAATCCCAAACACATCAAACACAGGGATAAAAACTGTCATACTCTGACTTGGTACATATATTTTCTTATGTAGAAACTGATAGAATAACATGGTTTTATAGCTAGCTGAACCTCTCACTTTAGTGACAGTCGCATAAAAGAACACTTTTACATTTAATTAGGATGAAAAACCCACGTCAGTACCTAGACTCTATACTTCAAGACCATCATGTATTACTTCAAAATTGAGAATGTATATGAACAAAGACCTTGTATCTTCCGATTAACTTGTCTTTAGAAGGACATCGGTTCTTTGATGGAACCCTGTTTAACATTCAAATGCTAATTAAATGAAACCTATTGAGTAATTGAAGTTAAACGTATAGGAATAAAATGTTTACCAAATGTTTCATATTTTAGACACTTATACAGTAACCTCATCAGTCAGATACCAACAGGATCATTATCGGGGCAGACTCAGTTACGAGTGTTTTACATCTACAATAACTCACTAACAACAATAACATCTGACTTGTTTAAAGCTGCAACTGGTTTACAACAAATGTAATTATGCTTTATGATAAGTTATTATATCACTAAGTTGTGTCTCTCAAAGAGGCCGATATATATATTAAGAGACATAGCTCTTAAACATTACTGAAACGTTTCTGTTGAATTCTTTCATGAATATTTTCTTCGGTTGTAGGATACATTTGTGATTTTTTTCTGCTTCAACTTAATACTTAAAATACTTGTATTGGTGGAGACATGTGTATTTTGACTATTGTTATGATTATCTTAATATATTTGTTTGACTATGATATTGAACTTATGAAAAGGTAAAATGGATACAATGCAGTAAACAATCAACGTACAAGATCAGGTGAATCTAAATAAATACTAATTTATATTGATTTTTCACACAATGTTTAGACTGAAGGATATGGGTTCTTCTAATATGGGTTCAACTTAAATATTCTATTCTTATCACACACCCTAACATGATATAAAATAAATGATAAGGTTTGAGTCAAGGACCGTTTATTAATCGAAGCAGGCTCTCTTCTGCTATTTCTTTGGTTAAAACTCTTAATCTACTGGCCACATTTGCCCTGATTAAAAACAGTAGAAAACTACTGCTTCTCGGGCATATGACGATAGGACAAAACGGACAACATAGCGACACCTATCAACTGTAGACTGTTGTCTATCAAATTTGTCGACGTTAAAACATCCGCGTTTCAAAAACTCATGAATAAATTAAGCATATAATTTATCAAATTCAAAGACATGGAATTGTCGTATCCTGTGTTCTATTCTATATCCAATAAAGTGTGCATTTTGTATGAATAACTGTTATTTTAAGGCCATATATTGTGTCTGACAGAGATATGTTTAGTTTCATTTCGACTTTTCTTTTTTATAGTTGTTAATGAAATTCAAAAGTCATGAATCGATTGAGAGTAAACAAATCCGGGTAACCAAAACCAAGAGAAACACATCCACTGTGAGAGAAACGTTGCATAATTTCTGAATTTTAGTTTAAACACTTAAACAAGCAGTGGAATATACCTCGGAGTCATTCAAAACTGATCATTCTATAAAACCAGGCGACGCTATAGCCCCCCCCCCAAAAAAAATCGACGTGACCAGTTGACTAATTACAAACATGAAAAATCAAAACATACTGTGCTTTCGAATCATACCAGAACGATTACTCATCTTGGCCGCTCCGGGAAAGGTTTTTAAAAAAATATGTATACATTGTTCGGCTTAAACCCATTTTCCAGATCAGATTGAAGCCTCTGGTGACCTATAGTCTTAAAACTTAAATCTTTATATATTTTGTTTTTGTCAAATTGATGTCTTTCCTGTTTGTCTGAAATCTGTGGAATATTTTGTTGTGATTTTGTAGAGACATGCATGATAACAAGATACAAAAGATAGACGAAGGTTCTTTTACAGGGCTTAACAACTTACAAATATTAGACTTGAGTGACAATGAAATTCCGTATTTCCCGGCTATTACTGATCTATCGCAGCTTCGAACATTGAATCTTCGTAACAATCTGATACAGACTTTAGGTGGGATATTTACACCAAATAAGATAATTACATTGTAAGTGTTATTTTATTGTTAGTATTTACTTATTATCGTAAAGCGTCAACTTCAAGTATTTAATAATAGTAAATAATTGGTTAAATTACCCTGTTTACTTGTCAAAACCCTTTGATTGACAAGTTACCCCACCAGGCTTAAATGATATATATATGCAACAGTAGTATACCGCTATCCAAACGGTTCTGACTATCATAACACACTATTCTTTGAACTGACTTATTCGTTTAAAGGGGCACTATATATATCTACGAGATATAGAATGAAAATGAAATATGATTTTTGTATTTGTTCAATCATCAACGCTTAGCTAAAGATGGGTTACTCATGAACTAGGAGCGTTTAGCTAGTAAAAGGAAAATAATGTCCACATTGAAAGATAAAGAAGAGTAAAGCATTTGGTTGGCAGGTGCAATCTAAAAAAACTCATTTTTAATCAGGTAAAAACTATTATTTAACATATTGTTGTAACCTATAATACAAAATCAAACAGACCGAGAAAAATTTAATTGCACAAATTCGCTAATTATTTATATCTATGCTTTGTTACCCATTCTGACATGAGACTTGGACTTGATTAAACTTGGTTTTACTGTGCGTATTGCTATGTGTTTCCCTATTCTACATTGTCTAGAGGTATAGGGGGTTGAGATCTCACACAAAAAAACACTGCATTTTTTAGTCTGTCCAAAGTCAGGAACCTCAGGCCTTTGTTCGTCTTGTTTGTTATTTAACTTAAGTTTATTTGTATGGTTTTTTTTAGGTTAGTATGATGTCCATTTTTCACTAGTACACAATTTATTCAAGGGTCACCTGAGAACCACTTCCGGGTGCATGATTTTTCGCGCTGCGTTGAAGACCCATTGGTGACCTTCTGTTGTTGTCTACTCTTTGATCGGGTTGTTGTCACTTTGACATATTCCCCTTTTCCATTCTCAATCTTATTATGTTTATATCGGGTAATATGACTATCGACAGTCTTCGGTATGTCACCTCGTTTGTTGAATAGATGGCTTTTAGACTAAAATCCACACGAAATGCAGATACACTATTTCAAGTTATACGTCGGACGTTGTATATTTTAGACGTGTTTTATTTGGATAAACGTTTTAGTATTGAGAATTTTTAGTAAAATCGGTGAACATGAATTATACGGAGTGTATATCCCAATTGATACGATATTGCCGGGATTGTATTTCCTATCATGATTTCCTTGATAGATGATTGCTACTCACAAGGAAGCTATTAAACCAAGAGTTACAAATGGTGAAGTTGAAATCATCCCTTCGTACATTTTACGGACGCCATCACGAGTTGGTTGACCGTTATGGAATAACTGTTTCGCAGATGATATCGGATACGTTTCCCTCAGTTTTAGTTTGTTACCCCAATTTTGTTTTTTGTCCATAGATTTACCAGTTTTGAACAGCGGTATACTACTGTTGCCTTATTTACGTATGCCGTAACTACAATACCCTTTCCCTTTTCACGAATGTGACCTACCGAATTAGACTATTTACCGGATTTGTTATAACATACTAAGCAACACAGCACGACGGGTGCCACATGTGGAGCATGATATGCTTACCGTTCCGGAGCACCCGAGATCACCCAAAGTTTTTGGTGCGGTTCGTGTTGCTTAGTCTATAGTTTTCTATGTTGTGTCTTCTGTACTAGTATTTGTCTTTAGGCTTTTTATTTTTAGCCATGGCGTTGTCAGTTTATTTGCCATCTATGAGTTTGACTGTCACTCTGGTATCTTTCGTCCCTCTTTTAGTGCCCCTTGCATTTGAATATGTATGTTTAAAGTGTATCTATTTGATAAATGAGTGGTTGGCACATACTCGTATTGATCGTAGTGACTTCATCGTTTGGTTTTTAATGTTATTTTTCAAATTTTTTACATTGTCTCGTCTTTTCATTTGAAATTAAAGTCGTAACATCTGAGAATGGTCACTTTCCAATAGTGCTAAATGTGACTTTATTATCAACAGCAACACTTAATCCATTTTTTTCATTTTAATAGAAATCTTGACAACAATCCACTAGGGTGTGAATGCAGTACAACAGGGAGTATTTTCAATGCGATCGGTGCTGTATCATCAGAAACACAATGTACAAGTCCAATAGATGTAGCTGGCGTTTGGTTTTCTATTGCAAAAGCTGCAGATCCATTATATTATGAGAAGCAAGACAGAACACTGTTTCAATGCAGTAGGTTTTTAAAAAGGTCGTTATAATATACATGTGTATAACAGTATCTAACGTAGGTGTTATAGAGGATAATTAACAAAAAATATTAATATTGGGACCAAAATACAGAAGAAAAATCAATAAAAAAATAATCAATCTACTTATGGACTCAAAATCGTTAAACTTTTTATTTTAACTTTTTTATTTTCCCGCATTTACGCAGTATGATCTTTATTTCTTCTGGTCTCGTTTGTCATGAGACTTTGAGTAAATATATTTTTCAGTCTAGTAAAATATAGGAAGTCACACTAACAATTTAATATTAATTATTCTTTGACTTGAAAAAAACGTTACTTGATGATACCATTCTTTGTTTACAATGGTAATGACGCCATGACTTAATTAGATGACGTCACAATTATACTTCTTACAGCACGACCAACATCAGAAACGTTTCAATATTAAAATATTATCATGATTACTCCTGACGAAAACTATATTTTTGTTATACATTTACATGATAAGCATATCTGATGAAAAACAATAACAAATATCTGATTTGACAAACAACAACAAAAAAACTCACTTTCTTAAAGGATGGTCAAAAAATTCATTGAGCATGTAAATTATAAACAGAATGACATGTACTGTTTACAACGGTCATTTGCAATACCAGGAATAAAATGCTCGAAAAAATATTTAAAAAAAACCTCAACGTCAACTAACAACCTAAGTCCGCTACAATTGTTGTCACTAAATTTCCGGCAATTCATTTAAATGTTTGTACCTTGAAATTTTATGTTTGTTAAGGTGCTGAAAATATTAATGGGTCTGCTGCGTCGAGTACAAGTATGACAATAGAATGGACAAGACCTATATATTTATTCGAAATATTCGGAGACAATTCAACAAGCTCTTTGGCAGAAGCAAGTGCATACACAGAAGAAGTATGGTATGTTTAAGAAACACAGAACTCTTCTTTGGTGTTAATGCATTCTATAGATCTATGTCTAAGCCTTTAAAACGTTTTCTAGTAAACAAGTTGTGAGCTGAAACGGTCATTTTAATCGATAAACAGCTCTACAAAGATTGAACAAATAATTTATAAAGTCATGTTCATAACTTACGAAGGTGCTAGGTGAGTTTTCGAATTGTGTGTCAGATATTCGTGCTCATTGGTTTTTCCCCTACAATACAGATTTAAATATTCTGCCCCATAACACCCATTTTTCTTTTACTATTAGACTTCAAAAGCTCAAAAAAGGTCATTTACAAAATATTAGCAGATTCTATATTTCTTTTCTTCTGATTTGAGACTGAAATAATATCAATGCAAATATAATGTAAAAGTCCGAGTCAGCCTTTTTCTCGCCATTTTTTTTAATCAAATATCTCAAATAAGGAGATCTATAACCTATAAATATTTTAAGGTTCTTTCATTCAATGCAGCATTGAGGACCAAATTTCCGAAACCGATGATTTACAGAAAACCTCCACCAGTGGATGGTAATAAACTCATCATATTTATTAGAATTAGAATTATGTACAATTCGCGCGTTTCGCTCACAAAGCACTTATATAATTAGGAGAAGAAAAGCTATAAGGACCCAAAATTTCTATATGTTTGCAAATACATTAATTTATCATAAACTCATCCTAGATATCATTATTCAACAATGTGTACGTTTGACGCGCGCGTTTCGTTTCGAAAACATTCATCTGAGACGTCTGAATCAAAATACTTTAAAAGCTCAATGTAAAAGTACTCTGAAGACCAAAAATTTCGAAAGGTTTTGCTAAAATAAAAGCCTTTCCAATCCTGGCGTAACAAAAACAATTGTCTTCAGGCAAATTGAAATTTCTAAGTAAAGTCCTCACAAATACTGTGGATTGATTAGTATCCGTTTAACAAAGATTTTCCAGAATTTCGTGATTACACGGAAACCACAAATTATAATGGACAATGAAAAACAAATTTTCAATAAGAAGGTATGCAGACTTTGGCAACACCACAAAATCAAATATCCACGAAAAAGTTTTCTCTAATCCACAAAAATTGGAACCCACGAAAAATATCAATAAATAGTACTTCTTTTCTTGTTCTCATTTAAGGGACTATATAGTAACATGTACAAGCACAACAGCAAGTACACTACAGAAAATTGTTCGTGTGACAGTTGGTCTACCACCGTACTGTTATGCAACTTTTTACCAAGGGACAGATTGCGTTGATCCAGGATGTCTATATTTTGATACTGCAACGGACGCAGTCAAATGTCACAATTCGTGTGTACCAGTTATTGTTGACAAGACTCCTATACCAGCTGCTGACTGTGCGGTAAGTTGTTTGTTACCGAATGGCGACGTCAGTAATACTGGTTGTACACGATCTTGTTTAAGAACATCAGGCGATTTGAGCAACTGCTACACTGTGTCCTACCACTCAGCGGAAGTCACGTTTACAGATGTTGATGGACTCTTACCATTAACAACATATGAATGTGATATAAAGATGCGGGTGGATGATTATACGAGTGCAAATAGTATTCCAGTATTTGTATACACACCAGCCACGTCTTCAACTGGAGGTATACATATAAGATAGACTATAAATGTTATTCTTTTTACTCATATTGCAGTCAACTGATCGCTTCTGCCGCAATGGCTCTTTTGTTGAAAAAGAGGGACGAAAGATACCAAAGGGACAGTCAAACTCATAAATCTAAAACAAACTGACAACGCCATGGCTAAAAATGAAAAAGACAAACAAACAACAGCACACACGACACAACATAGAAAACCAAAGAATAAACAACACGAACCCCACCAAAAAACTAGGGGTGATCTCAGGTGCTCCGGAAGGGTAAGCAGATCCTGCTTCACATGCGGCACCCGTCCTGTTGCTTATGTGATAACAAATCCGGTAAATAGTCTAATTCGGTAGGTCACATTCATGAAAGGGAAGGGGATTGTAGTTACGACGTAAGGAACATATCCGATATCATTTGTGAAACGGTTATTCCATAACGGTCAACCAACTCGTGATGGCGTCCGTAAAATTTACGAAGGGATTATTTCAACTTCACCATTTGGAACTCTTGGTTTAATAGCTTCCTTGTGAGCACCAACCCTCTATCAAGAAAATCATGATAGGAAATGCAAGCACGGGAATATCGTATCAATTGGGAGATATATACCCCGTATGCAGGTGCTGCTGGAATGTTGCTAGTTGGAACTTACCAAACGCATCCAATCAGCAATAAGACAAGAGTTACCTGTATTATGCCCCGGTTTTTTTTTAGAAGTAATCGTCTGTCTAGTTCGTTGTTATCAGTTTGTTTTGGTTGCTTTAAATTGTTCGCGTTTTGGTACATGTAATGTTATACGTTGAGATTTGATCTATATGTTTCTCCTCCAGGATAGGTGTTCTGGTCTTACTTGTCAATTATTTATTTATTATCATAAATCTTATATTAGATATGCAATAGACTTTTAATTTGCGTGGTAGGAATTCTTTTGCTTCTCTGGCTGTCTGCGCGGGAAAGTGTTTGGTGTATTGAAACATTTCAAAATTTCGGGTTCTTAATGCTGTTCAGCGTCGTACTTTATTTTGCCTTTTATTTGTTCTATATGAGCGTCACTAATAAGTTTTTTTGTAGACAAAATGCACTTTTTTCATTCATATACAAAATTATACGTCTGGAATATTTGGTAAATTTTGTTTTTGTCAATTTTGCATTATTTTCCATAAAAGTAAATTGTGTCATTTTATATTTTTCAGGTTCAAACGGTGCTACAGATATACTCCTAAATGTTACTTACTACGACTTCAGCGCTGGAAATGACGATTTTTCTAGTGCAAGTGGTTTACTATCACGAAGTCCATATCACATGACCAGCCCGCTGGGCTCCTGGTTGGCCATTTCTGATAACCCTACAAGTGACACATTTTCAGACTGGTTCCGATCAACAACATCAAGCTATGTGAAGTTTGATAAAATATTGTTGCAACATGATACAAGTATCACTTCTTCAACTATTTACAAGTATGTTTTGGAGATATATATCTTAATCAACGCAGTAGTAGTATACCGCTGTTCGATAGTCATAAATCGATTAAGCAAAATCAAATCAGGGTCGAAAACCAAAACCAAAAGAGACACATCAACTGTTAGAACAAAAAAAAGAATCAGAAATATTGATATTCAACAAAAAAAAAGCCAACATATATAGAAACGGCTTATTTTATAACAAATACCTTTATCCTGACTAGGTAAAGAACCTGGTTAATGGTTTGCCATACCTGCCGCTTATATTGCAATTTTAAAAAATACTGGTAAAATGACAACATCACGTGACAGGCATACAGTACAAATAATCGGAAGAACAGTCATGACAGAGAATTACTTAAATAAATAGTAAATTTCAACATGTAAATCATAGAATATCAACGGACACCTCCAATGAATTTACAACAATACGCTAGGACAATTCCATAGAATTTTAACATGTGCGTCACACGAATGTTTCAACGCCACAAAAAAGTGTCGTTTTATTGTGACATTTTTTTTTTTTATCAGAAGTCAATTTCCATGAAAAAGAACATAAAAAAGTTTGAAACGGTATTCTTTGTATTTTCTAACCATGAAGGAATATTAGAAATAGAAATGTATGTGTAGTGGTATAATCATTTGCATTATCATTAACCATAACGTAAAGAATAAATTGAAAAACAAAAACACTGTGATTTCATAATGTTTAAATGCATATAATATTGTTATACATCTGTTAATGTTGTTATATATAAAAAAGTATTTTGGAAAATACAAAACATAAATATTTTTTTTTTAAATTTGTAGATTTTCGTCAGACTCATTTTATCCAGTTGATGACTCTGGCTATGGATCGGAAGGTCAGACAGACTGTTCGGGAGGTTTACATAATTTTGTGTAAGTTTTTTATAGACATGCATTTTTTCCATTGATGACTTTTCTCCGTATCATTTTAAATACTACAGAAAACGACATTTCATTTACTACAAAAGCATTATTCTGAAAGTTAGCAAGCTCGGTAGCAGTATTATGTGTTTGCACTTGTATGTAAAGATTGTCTTTAAAAATAGTTTTGTACTGACATTAAATTAAAACTGAAATAAATGCTATTCTTTCTAACTTTTTCTCACATCTATTGTGCTGTGTGGTGTTAAATTTTATTATTATTTCATTGTTATAGCAAAAATTATTGTAATCATTGTATGTAATTTAAAACACACAAGGGTACATAACTTGATAAATAAAATATTATGTTGTCGATGTTTATCCTCAATTTGTTGGCAGTTGCCTTCTTTGCAAACCATTGTTCATACTTAATATACCGTCTAACCTTTAGATTCACATTTGCTATTCGAACTGGGCTGAAATATTTAGGAACAGAGAAAATTACAATCGGAGGTGGAGAGGAATTGTGGTTATTCATTAACAAACAATTAGTTATAGAATTGGTGGATGATAGATCGTCAGCGAGCATTGGTTGTCAAATGGTCGATCTTGCTAATGCAAAGGGTATGTTATGCACTGCATGCACTATGTCCAATATTTAAACAGTTATTTAGATCCAAATGGTTAACAGTTTGGAACTTTCGGATTAATATTCAAGAATGCTATGAAAGGTTAATTTCTACATTGTCTTCACATACATAATCAACTTAATGACAAAGTATAGTTAGTTGTCAATTAATATTTGGTTTTAAAACAAATGTAGTACTGTGGATAATTTATTTTCGTTAGCATGAATTTTCGTGAATTGAGAAAAACTTTTCGTGGATATTTGATTTCGAGGGTTTGACAATCTCTGCATACAACGCATATAGAAAATTTGTAATTCGTTGAACATTTGAATTTGTGGTTCACCTGTACCCGAAAAACCCACGAACATTCGTATTCAACGAATAATGATGAATCCACAGCAAAACGTTTTACAATTTATTCGAAATGATTTATAAATGAGAAAAGTAAACAAAATCTTCATGACAGTACGTGAAACAGAGGTTAAATCTGAGAAAGCGGAATGTAATTTTATAAGTAATATAGTATTATATGGCCAATCAACAGAGTTACCAATCTTATTATATCTGGTTGAATATATTATTAAGATACATTCCAAAGAAGTAATGTGCTTTTAAACTGGTCATTTTCATTTGGATATTATCAAGAGCCCCCCTAAAAAGTTGCTTAAAGTAACATTTGAGCTCCAGTGAAACTGTTTCTTCTTTTTTCTAAAAGTTTTCACTTTTTGTCTTTTTGGTATTTTTGGTGCTTTCCATTCTAATATTATCGTCTACTTCTTTCACATTAAGCCGTGTATAACATTATAATATTTGGTATACAGCACATACACCACACCTGATAAAACAATGAGAAAATCAATGTGAGTTGGGATTAAAGTACTATATAAATGATTTTTATATTAATAGGCGGTGGACTAATTATACCACAAGAGGGCATTATTGTCAACGGTGAATGCACTGGTATGTCTTCTAAAGCAGCATCCACAGTCAGTTTGACTTTAGAGGTATGATAACTAAATTTTTAAATGCATTGATAGAAATTTCTTACAATTGAGGTCAATAATAGTATTTGTGATAACAGAACACACAAATGTCTATTTTGCACTATATCAGATAATTGTTATAGCAACGTTATTGTAAAGATATCAAATACAAAATCTTTGTACAGTTTTTAGATTGTTATTTTATTTGTAATAGTCTTTGACTTTATTTTCTTAGCCTAATATGTTTTGTTAGACACTTTTAAAAATAGACAAGGTATTTTATTTCATTTTAGATGGGAGAAACATACCTATTTGAGATATTTCATGTTGAAAGAATGGCTTGCTCTTCAGAATTACTGATTCATTTAGAGGATGTTTATCTCTCCGTTCATGAAAATGATATTCCTCCTTTTCATTACAAATTTTCTGCATTGGAAAATCTTAACGTCAATGGAATAGTGGGAACGTTTCCTTTGTGGGATGTTTTCGAAGTAGGACCAGCGTTCTCGGTAAATCTTCTTGCAGGTAAATTCATATTTTTTTCGGTTAAATTAAAATTACTCTGTCATATCTAAATAAATTTACTTTTTGTTAAACAATTGTCAAATATATGGATTATTGACGCAATTTAGCATTATAAAAAAGGATTTTTCTACAATACAATGATATTTAAGGTGACTCGGGCCGGGTCTATTCAAAATTTCTACCAGAAGTGCCGTATTGTATGTTATTTTCATCTTTATAGAGAGTGAATCAAATTGTTCGAAAACAATACGGGGTCCCGGTCCATTTAAGCTCAAAGTATTACTTTAAACGTGGTACGTAAAAGAGACTGTTTTCAATAAAATGATAGGGAAAATAGAGGTGTTGACATATTTTTATCGGAATATAAAAAAAACGTTCTGTGACATTTGGTCCCAAAATGTTATATAAAAAGCTGAAATATAGCATCAAATAATGAGCAAATAAAAAAACATAAGTCACCGATAGCGAAAAAAAAATTTTCTCCAAAAAAAACAAAATTTTGCTGGAAAATGGTGAAATTGGGTGAAATGTCATTTTGAGTCTTTCACAGATACACATAATAACGATTATATTTTTTCTAGTGATCAAAATATAAAAAAAAATAAAAGTGAATTACCGATACAAACATTTCGTGTGTATGGTAATTCATGCCTAATATTATGCGCAGTCAAATAGTCCCGATCCACCTTGATCATTGCCACATGAGAACTAATTTGTAAAAAGTATATTTGTTTCATATTTGTAACATATATCATTTTCCATTTTTTTTTACTGAATTAATATATGTCATTGATACTATAAAACGTCACAAACAAATATGGACAAAGGTCTACATAACGTTTAACTAAACACTTATTGATAAAACACAAACTTAGAAATCAACTGATCAGAAATTTTTACATTGTGGTAAGCAGGCTTTTACAGGATATTTCATTCGCTTACTCATATTCTTGTATTGATTTTAGGGAATGAAGCAAGGCATTTCACTTTAAAAGATGACACTACCGCAAATACGAATCTAGGAACTACAACTGCTCCGCCAATATATTCGTACATTGATCTGTATGGTACCAATATGTCATTTGTAGGTAAGCGCTTAAGGATGTTCGCTGCTCAGTTTCAAAATAAATAACTTTTCATAAAACTAGTATGTACTGATAGGGAATAAATTGAGGAATCAAAAAAGCAAAAAAAAATATAGGGGTCAATATGCTTGTTTTCGAGATATAAGCCATTGGAATTTTGGCGGGAAAATGTTCTCTCTTGATTTTTCATAGCTTTATCATTGACCAGTTAAAGTTCTCAAATACTATTAAAAAATAAATAAAATTTTATAAGACTTTTACAAATGACTTATTATTATACATGTAAAAGATTTATAAAAAGAAAAATGGGGGTTCATGGGGAAATTTTTTTTAAGCATTCAAATGGATAAAACTAGAGGATTCCGAAAATCTGACAAAAATTCCAAAACATGACAAGCCGACATCCTTAACTGCCTATAATAGTATTTCATTCTGATATTAGATGACAGAGTAGTTAATCGATGTTCAGTTAAGAATTATGAGTCAGCAAAAAATACACGAGTAAATATAATTGAAATCCCAATCAATCAAACAAAGTGTGTGGCATCTATAAAATATGAAATAGAAAATTCATGCATCCCTCATAGATCACAAAGGGGTATTCATTATAAGTTGAAAACATTTATGTTGCACCAGATTTCGATCCTGAGAAATCGTAAGATGTAGAATCAATTAGACTGGTTTTGTTTTAGTTTTTCTATTGGTTTCATATGATGCCTTCCCTAGGATTATAATACCTTACTTGACAGTATGGGTTTTAAAAGCCATATAGTGATCTCTAATTTTTTCAGATCTTTGCTTTTGTATTGATGAATAGCTGTCTAAATCATATCGACGCAAAGCATGCTGCATCTCCTTAATGTTGTATTGTTCTCTTAAAAAATATGAATTATTGTTTTAAGATTACCGTTTTTTTTTTCAAATTGAATAAGACAAACAAATGTAGATAATTAACTTTATTAAGTTGAAAGTGGTAGTGACTGAAATTTATTACTCTTTTTTTTTTTTTTTTTTTTTACTTTTTATTTTAACTTTGGGCTGCATGTAGAAGTAATTCCTACTATAAGTCAATACAGGCATGTATCATACTTTTCATTGCAGAATGTTCAGGAACTAATGTTCTCTTACCAGAGCCAAATACACCTGGATCACAGTCGTTTACAATATCTACATCAACCGTTTTACTTGCAATAAGTGCTGTCTTAGACTTTGAAGTAGCCACAGAATACATTTTGGAAATGGATTTAATAGACCAGGGATCAAATCTCGAGGGTTCCTTAGTTGTAAAGGTAAAACACTTTATAGATTTGGAAACCACAATATGGTAATCGGTCGTTAATTCCTCACCCTTTAACCAATAATCAATCAAACTAATATTTAGAGTGTGAAGAGGTGAATTTAGCTTAAACAACCGTACACTGAAACAGTCTTTCAATGAAAGTTACAGAAGATAGAAACAAGACTTAAATTAGACAACAATGTATTGAAATATTCGACCAGTTTAAGCATCTACTAAAATTGTATTAATTTTAGGGGGGATACCAATATTTAGTGTTTAAGTTTTTATTATATGAGACGAATCGATTTCGAATTTGAATCATAGTCTTTTTCTGGAATACTAAATACATGTTATGGGATACTCGAAATATAGGAAAGATAAAAAGTTTAGAACTTTCAACATTGTAAAAAGAATTAACTGATCACATGAGTACATGTATAACGTAATGTTTACATTAAATAGACATAAATGACTTTATCCAATATAAAGCGTGAAACCACAAAATAGTTGAGTCATTCCATAACAAATAAGCTGAAACGAAAGAGTCCGTGTTTTTTTTTTGTTTTTTTTGTGCACGAAAACCTCAACAATCCCTCAGACGAACACAAACACAGATGCAAATTGCGTCATGTAATAAATGTGTAAGTTTTGTTGAGTACTGTCAGGCTGTTATGAAGGAGTTGCGTATTAACACAATGATTAAATTTGAATTAACCACGTCCCTGTTTTGGTGTATAAGAAAAATAACGCAGCACGTCAACAACTCAAATTCCTGTATAAAAATGTGTGCTTGTTTGTTTTAATTTGCTCATGGTCATTTTTTTTTCTCGAGTTTGCGTATAAACAAAGTATGACATGCACAATGATACCAGACAACAAGGTTTTTTTTCTAGATCAACTAAGCTAGACGATGTCAGGTCAATTATAGGCAATTAAGCTTAACATTTTGTAATTAAATCAAAAGTAAAGGAACAGATCCAACAGAACTATAATGTCATTAATGCTTAGAAATGATAGAAATAGACAATAATATGAATGTATGTCGTTATATCTTTATTTCTAACTGGTTTCAGATTGTTGTTACAGACTTCAATGATCATTGTCCATTACTATCACTTACAGAGGACGTATTTATTACACCACAACCTCTCCTACAGATTCCTCCTCTTTTGACTGTAAATAGTTCTGATCTGGACAGTGGTGTTAATGGACAATTCTTCTTCTACGTGTCATTGGTACATGCTGAAAGGTGATTATTAACTCTACCATTAAGGATGTTTGATCCTCTTGTGTTTGTGTTTTCTTTGTCAAATATTCGGAGTCCTCTGTTTTTATCTATGTACAGCTAATACAATCTTGCCAGCTAACCCCTGCTTTTCTTTTCACAATTAACATGTTGTTTTAAAAGCCATATTTGAAACCTAACAAAAACCTTGTTTTTTCAAACTTTAAAAAAAAAGTGCCAATGTTAAATGTAAGAAAATTCTAGAGATTATCATTTCACGCCAAATTCTTGATTGCTCATATTAACAAGCACATGAACCCTTAATTTTTGTCTGATTTTTTAATTCCTTATTTCCTATACGTCCAATTCTAAGTAGCAAACATCTTTATTAAGGAATATTCTTTATTCGGCTATGAGACAGCAAGCAAATAACAATAAAAAATAAAATCAACAAGTTCAACCCTCGGTCTTCATCAAAAGCCGAATGTATTTGCATTCTCTCAATCGCTGAAATCTAGAAACGTTGAAGACAATTGTAAAGACTTTCCACCAACACCAACTGCACTTTACACATATTCTCGTTACGGATGATCCATGTTGAGCATTTTCGAACTTGCCTTGGGTCATGCTTCGTTTTTGGTTTACAATTATCTTTTTTTTTGTATCTATGTGTATTAGAAACGGTCATGTGAGTTGTGAACATAGATAAACTACTGCTACACCTTACAGTATACTATACCATGCTTATAGTTTGATACATCAGACGCGCGTTTCGACTACATAAGACTCATCAGGGACGATCAACACATAAAAGATAGAAAGCAAAACAAGTATAAAGTTGATGAGCCTTGAAGGCCTAAAATTACCCCAAAAATGTCCCAAATATGGCTTTAGTAATCTATACATGGGATTGGAAAATCGTTAGTAAACCGAATAATGCTTACTTTTACAAACAGTTGATTTATAAAGATAACCATATAATTGAAACCCCGAATTGTTAACTACTGGGTTGGTGATACCATCGATGACAAAACGTCTACCAGCACTAACATCGATCCAGTGGTATATATAATTATCAAAGGTACCAGACTTATAATTTGATATACCAGACGTGCGTTTGCCAACCGCGGCTAAGGAAATCTATGCCTGGGATGAGAAAATCCTTAGTATTTCGAATAATTCGAACACTGGCAAACAGTTAATATATAAACTAGAGGCTCTTAAGAGCCTGTGGTGCTCACCTTGGTGTATGTGCTCATTAAACAAAGGAAACAGATGGATTCATGACAAAATTATGTTTTGGTGATGGTGATTTTTTTGTAGATTATAATTTACTGATCATTCTTGCCACTTCCAAACAGATAAATTTCTTTAAAAATTACCAATGTGGGGGCAGCAACCCAACAACCAGTTGTCAAATTCATCTGAAAATTTCAGGGCAGATAGATATTTACTAAATAAACAAGCTAACCCCTCGTTTAATTTGCTTTAAATGCTTTGGTTTCAGAGTTATAAGCTAAATCTACATTTTACTCCTATGTTCTATTTTGAGCTATACCGGCCATCTTGGTTGGTTGGCCTGGTCATCGGACACATTTTTTAAACTAGATACCCTTAAATTTGGTCAAGTAGTTTCAGAGAAGAAGATTTTTGTAAAAGATTACAAAATTTAAGGGATCAACTGACGATTTTGATCATGTTGACTTACTTGTAGATCTTACTTTGCTGAATATTATTGCTGTTTACAGTTTATCTCCAACTGTAATAATTTTCAAGATAATAAGTGAAAACGGACAAAATTTCCTTAAAATTACCAATTCAGGGGCAGCAACCCAGCAACGGATTGTTCGATTCATCTGAAAATTTCAGGGCAAATAGATCTTGACCTGATAAACAATTTAACCCCATGTCAGATTTGCTTTTAATGCTGAAGTTTTTCAGTTATAAGCCAAAAACTGTATTTTACCCCTATGTTCTATTTTTAGCTGTGGCGGCCAGCTTGGTTGGTTGGCCGGGTCACGCCACACATTTTTAAACTATATACCCCAATGATGATTGTGGCCAAGTTTGGTTTAATTTGGCTCTGTAGTTTCGGAGGATAATATTTTTGTAAAAGCTTACGACGGACGACGACGACGGACGATAAGTGATGAGAAAAATGAAGAACATAACAAAAAACACCATATATTTGATATTCATGGTTATTTTTCAATATTTAGACCTTTTGGTCGTATAGATCTTGAATATCACGGTGCTGTATCTATCAAACTGTCTGTGATTATCAAAGGCATGTCACTATCATCAAATAATTAAATTACCACAAATACGTATCTAGGATAAGCGAAAAATACTAGAGACAAATGCAGTGTAAATGAATTACTGAAAAGGGGAAGGAGGGTTGCCATCACTAAAACTCAGTATATACAATTGATTGTTTACTGCTTAATATCAATTATGTTATGTTCATTTCAATCAGTCCAGTCATAAACTATGATGAATCGTTGGATATCAGAAGAGAAATATATAACGCCACCACAGAGCTGACAGTAACATTGGCAGTTATTGATGAAGGTATCCCACCTCGAGGTAGTGCCATCAATATCACAGTAAATATCAGTAATACGTGTCTCCTCAACGAACAGTTTGAAAGAACCAACTTTACATTCAGCGTTAATAACACAACTGGAGAGTTTTATCTCAGAGTGCCAGGATATTGGACTGTTGATTTCCGTAAGTATAAATAAAATGCAATGACTATCATATGAATAAAAACTCAATATAGATATAAAGCTTGTTCGCTAGTACGACATACGCGCTTGTTGTCTTTATTAGATCAATCAATTGCATTTAGATAATAACAGTTCAAATTACCTTATTTTAAAATATTTTCTTATCCTAACATTTTTGTAGTAAAAACCTTATATTTGCAATTTTTTAAAGGCAAACGACTTTGGGTTTTCCCCTTTGTGTTTCCTAGTTCATTATACAGTTATTAAAAACCAAACATGTACAACACCAACATTACATGTAATAAACGAAAACTACTGACGAAGTTCTTGACTTTGGACAAGAACCACAATAATGTGTTGCATTGAAATGTAAAAGAGGGACGAAAGATACCAGAGTATTTCGCGACACTCATGAATAGAAAATAAACTGACAACGACATGGCTAAAAATGGATAAAGACAAACAGACAAACAATAGTTCACATGATAAAACATAAACTAAAGAATAATATGAGAACTGGTAAGGGTACGTGTTATTTCAAGATAAGAATGATTTAAAATGTAACATAATTTTAAATGTTTTTGGCTTTTAACCTGATTAACTGTTAAACTGATAATTGAATCAACTGTATATTTCCGACTAGTAATTGAAACTTGTAATATACGTTTGTTTAATATAGAATGTTTGGATGACATTGGATTATCAAATGGAATTGTTCGGGATGAACTTATCACTGCATCTTCATCTCGAAATTACCTTTCGCAGCCAGAAAGAGGTCGCCTTTGGCTAAATGCTTCAGCACGTAAGAGTTATTTTATTGACAGCTTCACTTTAAACACTCTCATTTAAATATTCTGGTTGCTATCCTGTTAATATCATCAAAAATCTTTTAAAAAACTTTTATTTCAAATGTTTAGGTTTTTTACTTTCTTTAATCGTGTATTCAACAATGATAAACTATAAAATCAACATTATGCATTATGATCTTTATTTTTTAACCAGTGATCTGAGTAAAAAAAATTAATATAAATCTTCATTTTTCTAAAAAAAAACAAAAAAACTTGTCTTTACATAATACTGACCTACAATTTAGACGTTTCATAGGTTTGACATTCTTAAATTTGACTGTTCTTTATCATTCATATATGGATAGCATGCAGTCACATTGAAATTAGTTATAAGATCATATTGCTAAGAGGTACTTTATATATGCAAAATATACCGCTGCACAATTGCATTTCATCACTTTATATATCTAGCTATATATGGACCATTGACTGGCGGTTGGGTAGCTGATGATACGGATATGACCCCATACATTCAAGTCAATTTGGAAGATGCGTTTAAAATTACCAAAGTCCATTTACAAGGTCAACAAGATGAACCGAACTGGGTAAAATCATTTCAGATTACCTTTTCTAATGATGGTTCTGTGTGGACTTTGTACCATGATTATTCTGGGGAATATGTACGTATGGTTTTCATTTCTTATTTAAATTAAATCTGTTTAAAATCGAAAAAAAAGGAAAGGATCAAAATGACAATATTCCATTCAAAAAGCAAAAACCAGCATAATGCTGACTAGGGGTCTTTAACGCTACGATAATATCCTAAATTCAGAAGTGGGCTTCAGTGTGCTCCAAAACAATAATGTACACTAATTTAGCGAAATGGACACGAGGGACGACACAATAAACTACAAAACATTCATATGAAATGAAAAATAACAAAAAAAAAACTGAAACAAAGGCTCGGGAGGTTCCGGTCTTCGGACAGGTGCAACAATGCGGCTAAATTAAACAGGTTCTTTTTTATTTGGAGGAGCTGAATGGATGGTATTGCTAGAATTAAAATTTAATGGTTATCTATAATGAATGTAACTTCGGAAATAAGCTTGTCGGTATAATCCATTAAAACTCGTTGTATATTTTTATGCAGACATAAAATTGTGTTCTTCTAGTTATTCCGTTTATTAGTTATTATATAGCAATGATATTATTGCATAGGCACCCACATATATTTGAAACCGTTTCGATTTGGATTAATTTCAGATCTTTCTTGGAAACAATGACCAAAATACTGTCAAGACATTAGTTTTGTCACCGCCTATTCTCGGACAGTATATAAGAATTAATCCCCGAAACTGGACAGGAAGTGCAGCGCTAAGACTGGAACTTTCAGGATGCACACAAGCCGAACAATACCATTGTATGTGTTTATGTTTAAATATATAATGATCTAATAATGTTGGTTTTCTTTACTGTTAAACCGCATCGTTTGATCCATCGATCTGAACTAGAGGGTTTTTGTTTTTCTTGTTTTACTTCGATCATAAGTTTGTAAAGTCAAGGAACAATAACCAGAAATCTGTAATAAATCCAACCGTCAAAGGGTCAAAATGCCCAAAAATTTCGAACCATTTTCCAGATAATTATAAATAACCATTAGTTTTTGTCTATGAAATAACAATCATGCTTCATATAAGATTTTTTTTATTTTATCAAGAATTCACCACTGAAGTACGTACTTTTATTTCATATAATTCTGATGCACTCTTATTGAAATCCCTCTGAATTAAACCTAATTTGTGAGAACATTTTACATGGATGACGACACAAATGATAGATCTAGATGAAGGCATCACAGTGCAGCTACCAATGTTCAACTTTTAAACAAATAACTTTAAAATTTGGAAAGCAGCGTCAAAATGTGGTTTTTACAGTTGTATAAAAGAGAGGGAAAAAATATCAAAGCGATATCAAAACTCATAAGTCTAAGAGAAACTGAGAACGACATTGTAAAAAAGCAGTAATTGATTAAGAGAATACAGTTTAGAGTGATAAAACACGTTTAATTATCAATATAATCATGATAGCAAACGCAAGATGAGCTAAGATAGTTACAGTTGAATGTTGGATAACTGGTTTAATTGATGAAACAGAAACAACATTCCTAAGATTTTTTTTTCATTTTGCAACATTTGATTGAATCCGGTAGTACTAAGGAAGTAACTATTGTTTTTCTGTCTTTCACGAGTATAAAATAATTTTAGAAATTTCCCGAGTTTAAAATATATAATTTCTTTGTTTTTTTTTAAATTTTATAAGTAACATAAAAGTAAAGGGTGGCTGACTACTTCCTTCTTATATATATTTTTTCGCAAGAAACATTCAATTTACAAATAAATAAGATATTAATACTTACACGTGACAGACTTATGTTTAGTGAACACATTAAAAATGATTTTAAAACGTTCTGCTTTTAATATCGATGATAAAAAAAAAACAGTAGTTTCTTTTAGAGACACTAATAACTATGCGCTTATTTACTTGACAATTCTAAATGAAGTTGCTATATGAGCGTCATTGATGGGTCTTATGAAGACGAAACGAGCATCTGCAGTACTAAATTTGAATCCTGGTACCTTTGATAACTTATTATATACTTTCTCATATATACCGAAACAATTTCATATTTGTAGTTGACACGTCATGTGAGAGATGTTACACTTCATATTACTGCCTTGGCGACAGCGAGGCTCACATGTGTGGAAGATGTGAAAATCATACAATTGCATGTGATCGGTCTCCAACTGAACATTCTTTTGGAGCAGCATCTGAATGCGTAACATGTCCAAAGGGTTGGGTAAGTGGGAAAATATTCATCAGAAATGTAACAATTTGTTGAATCTTTTATAGTCATAATTTTTAAATTCTCAATTTCGTAATTTGAAAAATCACTGTAAGTATAAAATTGCATATAATCATAAGTTATAATTTAACCTTATAGTTACATTTGAACGCACCTTAAAATGTTACCAGTATATTTTTACCGTAATATTCAATAGAGAGATGGAAGTATGAATTTATGAGTATAAATTGTCATTTTTAAGCTTAGACCAGTACTTTGGTACTGGCTACACCATTATATCTTAAGTTCTGACATTGTTTTAGATATGCAAAGATGGATATGCAACAATATGTCCTGAGAATCACTATGTAGAATGCACTGACACGAATTGTCCAGATACGTGTTCCGCATGCGAATCCGGCTATGCATGTAGAGATGGACGCAGATACATTTGTGAACCAGGAACTTATTCAGATGGAACTGTAGGTCAGTGGTATTCTACATTTATCTATGTTTATATATATAAAAGAATTGAAAATAAAGAATGCCTGTTGGTTTTTATATCGCTGAAGCATTTATGGTTAGTTGTTTGTCTGTTCTATGCAAATGTCATTGGATATATATAGGGCTTTAGATTTGGTTGTACTTTGTTCTTTTAACTCGATAAAATTGTGTTTATTTGTTAATGCTATTCGATAAATTAAAGTGAGAAGGGGATTTTATTTTCTATATATTATGTATAAACTTAATGATACATAACTTAACCAATTAAAAGATTAAAAGCAAAGTTGATAGTCTTATTTCAAAGTGATCAATTCATATTAGCATACAACAAAACATATCACTTAACTAACTCAAAGTATCCATGTTCTTGAGGAATATTTCTAACAAATGTTACGCAAAAGTGACAAAGCAAGTTTTAATTCATATCTATCTTTTCACTGCTTTTGGAATGAATAAAATATTACTTCTTTAGGATGTGACAGACACAATGCTTAATCAAATACCATTTTATTCACAGAATTCTGCAGCTTGTGTACTGAAGGAACGTTTCAAGACATTTCCGGACAGGACAACTGTAAACCCTGTCCTGCAGGATATTATAGTTCAACATCAAAAGATCGTTGCAACCCTTGCGAATCAGGGACATACTCAATCGGCGATGGTTCAGGAGCTTGCCTTGGTTGTACTAGTGATATAGACTGTCCCTGTAATGTAGAGGAGACGTGTTTCAGTCTTGATTTATGTATCAATACTGGTTCAGGCGGATTCCAGTGTCTTGGATGCCCAACAGGTTTCATTGGAGATGGTTTGACGTGTTCAGATATAGATGAGGTAAGATCTTACATATTTTTATGTATATCATGAAATCATCATATTAAATAGAAAAAAAGCTCTGTTATTTACATTATCCCCCTATCAATGGTTTCACACATTTTCAACTTCTATGATAAGTTCAAATGAAAATAAAATCGAAATGTTAAAGTGCTGTTTGCAAAGTATATCCATATTCCAACTTATTGATAATCACGCTTTCCTACAGCAAAACATGAGGTCTGCTTCACTTAAAATATAAAGCATTTATTGTTTAGCACTTTAGTAATTTGTTTTGCACTTTTGTGTAAAAAAAAAATACTTAATGTTAACCTTTCCAATACACGCAACAAATAATGAAAAACTTTCATAATTTCAATTTGAAAATTTCGCTTCATCATTTTTTTCTCGTTATATAAATATTCTTCCAAGCAATCGTAAGCATGTCCTTCAATGACATTTCTCTTAGTTCAAGTATTTTCTATAAATAATTGGCTTTAACTAAAACTATAAAATGTTTCAATCACCAAAAAAAAATGGATTTTAACATCACAATTATTTTTGATTGTCAAAACTATTTCCTGTGACATCGTTGAGGATGTAAGTATTTGTCTTTTATGACTTAATTTGACATTAAAATATTTCTATTACAGTGTTCTCTATATAAACCTTGTTGGAATAACTCTGCCTGCTTAAATACTGCACCAGGGTACCAATGTTTGGCGTGTCCACGAGGATATCACAGTGGTACATACGAGGATGGCTTGTCCATAAACAATACCGTCCGTGTGTTTGAGTTACACAATGAAGTCCTTTCTCCTACACAAGATCAGATGTGTTATGACCTTGACGAATGCCAAACAGATAATGGTGGATGTGATTCTAATGCACCATGTATTAATACTATAGTAAGATAATGTTTTATAGAAAGAAATAAAGAATTTAATTAAAATCTTATCCAGGACATATATTCAAAGTTTTTTTTTTGTTCTTTTACTTGTATACTTATTTATTTATTTTTTTAATTAACTAAACCGAAGCAAACATGTGAGTGTGTGTTAAGTAGTTTGTATATTCCAAATTTTAAAAGATCCGTGATTTGATAGAGATATATATCTCCAGATTCTCTTTTTCTTTACATTTTTTAATCGAAATTATCTTTAATGGAAAATCTTCTAGTCTTTTCATTTATCAATTTATCGTCACTTTCGGTATGGTATAGAACAATCACCAGTATCAGACATCTATTTGAAAAAGTCTGTTTAATAATAAGTGACCGATGCGAACTTTTGTCATTTGATACATATTATATCCCTATATCCTGTGTTATTAAAGGGGAGCTATTATTGTGGAAACTGTGGAGAGGGCTATACTGGTATACCAAACATTGTCTGTTATTCTACAAACTATTGTCAGACAGGACAACACAAGTGTGCCTCGGCTGCAACATGTACTTATCTTAGGCCAAAAGAGTATAACTGCGAAGTATGTACACTAATGATAAAAAAGAACAATGTGTATTCTACCATGTCAATGATATATTAAGATTGATAACAGTTTGTTAAGCAAATGAATAACAATATATGAATTTTACAAAGCTATAAATATATGAGGATCCGATAAACTCCGAAAAAATAACCATTTGATAACTACAATACTGTTTTTAAAGGAAACGTGAAACGAAAACTAAGGAAAAGGGTGTTTTGAAAGTTCGAACAAACCTTATTTTAAGCATCCCTCAACGGTTAACTAACGGTAATTAATGAATATTGTTATTTTCATTGAAAATAAAAATAAACAGTCACTTATGTTCACATTGCAACCTCAAGGTACAACGGATATGCAAGTTGTTTATAAAATGAATACTCATTCAACATATTCAATTATTCTGTTGATTTATCAATATTCGTATGGTTCACTTCTTTTCCTCAATCTATCTACAAAATTGGAACAACAAACAGTGAATGAGTAAAGTTGGAGAAAAAGAATAAAAATTTGTATGTATTATTCTATTTAGTGTCCAATTGGTTATAGTGGAAACGGAAGACATTGTGGAATAGATACAGATTTAGATGGACATCCGGATGTATCTTTATCATGTTCTGACTGGGGATGTAAACGAGTTAGTATTCATAAACATACATATACAATGTACTTTTTAACAAATCTCATAAGTTAGTATATATCCTACGATATTTCATCCGTACTACCATGATCCTTTTTGTTATTGACAATGAACATACATTTTAAATCTAATAATATGCGATATGTGTAAACTATGGAAATGGATAAAGGCCATGTCACAATGGTATTAGAAAAATGCCTATTACCTACATTCGCTTTGAGAGAAATGCATCACTAATATGTATTATATAATGATTTTATGAACATAACTCGAAGCGTTTTCACAGAAATTGTTGAGTTTAAGGATTATTTTTATGACTGAAAAAAAAAGTTTATTGATTTAACATTATTTCTATACAATAATTTGGTTTTAACGTGCATTTTTATGATATGCATGTCCTTTAACAGGATAATTGTCGTACAATACCAAACTCTGGACAGGAAGATGTTGATGGCGATAATACTGGAGACGATTGTGATGACGACAAAGACAATGATGGGAAAATAAACAGCATCGTAAGTCTACAAATCAAAACCTATTGTTTCAAATAAAATGTCTTTATAGGTTATATAATCAATATTTAGCATTCTGATAATTATACAGTCGACATAATTTGAAGATAAGATATGTGTAGTTTAGCTCATATAACGATTGGAGATACTTGTAATTACTTTTATATTATTCATTAATGTACGTCTTTGCCCTGGGTGTTCTTGCGTGAATTTGTACTGGGTCCCTGTCACGTTGTGTTGTCATTTTAGCTGTGTTTTCAACAAAACCATAAAAGCGGAAGGTTTGGTTAGCCACAAAACCAAATCGTTTCTATGTATATTGGCGATTGTTTCTGTTGCAGTTCAGTGTTTCTGTAGTTCCGTTGTTTTCCTCTTACAGTTGATGAGTATCCCTCGGTTTGAGTGTATAACGGCGATTTTCCTCAGTTTGAGTTTATAACCCCGATTACTTTTCTCTGAATCGACTTATGACTTTTAAACAGCGTTATTCTACTGATACCTTTATTATTGAACATTTGAAATCACAAATATGATTTATATTATTGTTTAAAGAATTTTTAAAGATTCTAACTTTTTAAAGTTGTAGGACAGTAATACCTGTATTTAAAAGATCCTCAAAACAAAACTTTAAAATGAAGTCTTTTCTTTTATTTTTCAAACCCAATGAAATTTGTACAGAAAGCAATGACAACATAACATAACATAAGAGTATAGAGTGACTTGGAAATAAAAATGTGTCCACTTGATCTTTTTCTGACTGCTCATTCCGACTGGCATGAACACCTTTGCAAAAGTTGGTCCTCTGGGTTTTTTTTTATGTGGGATAAATAAGTTCCCACCAACGTCTGGTTAGATTGGGAACATTAAATTCGATAACTCGTGTAGAAATGGCCTTTGAGAGGTCCGCAAGTAGCCTCTTTTAAATTTGATTCCCATAATCAATATTATTTTTGCCCCAACTTTTAAGTAACAATCCAAATTCCCTGTCCTTTATCTTGGACCTACCTATAGTATTTATTGTCAATTTGTTTCACTTCTTGAATGTAATATTTGCCATACACAAATGCAACCAACAAACAATCGAAAATTGTAGGATAACTGCCCGTTCAAGTACAGTTTTAGCCAAGTTGACACAGACGGTGACGGTGTTGGGGATCCATGTGATAACTGTCCGTCAAATGTCAATCCAGACCAGCTAGATACAGACGGAGATGGAACTGGTGATGATTGTGATACAGACGATGATGATGATGGTAAAGTCATGACTGAAGTTAAATTAAAATAACACTATGCGTATGTCATTAGTTCGAAGAAATTTTTATGGATTCGCCTTCATCAAGTCATCTCGCTGACACTACAACATTTGAAATCCGAGGACGATAAGCTAAATGACAAAAAGTGTCAAAAATTCTTCTTTGCTTAATCACCATGGATATTGCAATCCCAATATAAAAAATATAAAGTGTTTGTATTTTTCTAATTGTATCAGAAATTACACATCATAGAAGTAAATAAAGGAAACTTTTCAATTATGTTTTACAATTAAAGTAAACCATTTTTATAATCAGTATATGGTTATCTTTCACTAAATGCTCAAACATATTTTGAAATAAAACAGATGTTGCTGACCATAATTCATACAAAAATTATTACAAACCAAAATGTTTGTAGTCATGGTCATAGTGACTTTTCGGTGATTTCAGATTAAGCGAAGGATTTTGATATCTCATACACGACAATGTGAATTTCTCCATTTGCCTGTTCTAAAATGGAGCCTGTGATTCAGTGCATATCGTTCGTTCGTTCATGTCTGTCGTAGTCGGTATAGTTTCGGTTTGTGCACTTTGAACTTCACTATGGCAACAGACTACTCATGCTTGAAAATCCTTTCTGTGATTGGATAAATTGCTGTCATGGTGGGTGGTTTGGTTGTGTTTGAAAAAAACGTCTCGAAAATTATATCGTGATGGAAAGCAAGTGAAAAACTATAAATATTTGAACTAGATCTTACAAAGATTTGTATTTTTATTAAAATAATTGTTTCTCCAATAGCTCTTTGCATTCATGACAGCTGTTTACTCGGAACAATTATATAATTTTCAATGTAAACTTTGTTGTACGAACGTAGTACTACATGACTTTTAGAACGCACCTACGCATGTGAGATTTCCACGGGGTTTTGGTGCATGTAAACAGAAAGATACTACTTATACTACCAATAGTTTCTAGCTTTTTTGTTTAAACCATGAATTAAGTTTAATGTAAGCAGTAGTAAATGTATATTTGTTTCTTTTTATTTGCACTAGATTTTTTGACAAATAAAAATTTTAGGTATCATCCCAATATTCTTATATATTATTGCCTTAATGTAACCAGACTTAGTAAAGAATTTCTTGTAGTTATATTTTATTAAAGCGAAATGATAGTTTTAAACATATACTCAAATTTAAATACGTCAGATATCTTTTTTAAAGATAATTCTTGTTTCTTATATGGTTCTGTCACAAACCAGGTCGTTAGTATTTGTTGTTTTCTGTTTTTAAATTATCTTGGAGCCATTTGGAGCTGTCTTTACTGAAGGATTTTTTAACTTAGTTTTTGTTGGGTTTTTTATTATTATTTTGGAGCCTTTTCAAGCTATCTTTTCAGAATTATTTTTTAAATAATTTTATATTGTTTTTGATGAGATTTTTTTTAGTTATTTGGGTCATTTTAAATTTGTCTTTACAGAATGAAACTGGGTTTTTATTTGAATTATTTTGTAGCCTCTTAAACCTGTCTTTGCAGAATGATATATTTTTTTAACTTTTGTACATCGTTGGCATTATTTGCACTCTAGTGGATTTTTTTTGTTATATTTGCTAATCATACAGATTCTCCTTTATTTCATAAAGTGAACTAACGTTTAAACCAAAATCTGGGGTTTTTTTTTACACTTTCAAGGAATTCCTGATGTTTCCGATAACTGCCCTCTGGTGGCAAATGCAGGACAAGAAGATGCAGATGGAGATGGGTTTGGTGATGCTTGTGACAATTGTCCTGGTATATCTAATAATAATCAGACTGATACAGACCAGAACAAGGTCGGGGATGAATGCAATCCAGTTGGTGGACTTCATCAAGATAGGTAAGACTATGCATATTATTTTAACGAAAAAAAAGTCCCTTTTTAAGTTATTTATACATTTATTTATTTTTTAAACCATTAAAGTGTTAACTATATTTTTGTTATTGTTCTTCTTTAGTAAAATCTTCGTCGTTGCTGTCTCTACGAAATGACTTAATGATGTCTAATCTCTAATGACATTCGTAAATCTTGTCAAGAATTGTATTGATTTGTAACTCAACAAGCAGAAAAGGATCTGCTTAAACTTCCGAAGCACAAGAGATCACCCCAGTTTTTGTCGGGGTTGTGTTGCTTAGTCTGTGGACTTTTATGTTGTGTTATGTGTACTGTCGTACAAGTGAGAAGTTAAGCTAGCTATAAAACTAGGTTTAATCCACCATTTTCTATGTAAGGAAGAGCCTGAACCAACTCTGAAATATGAAAGCTTCATTCTTTTGATGTGTTTGAGCGTTTGAATAAAGGCCTTTAATAAAAGACTTTTCATTTTGGGTTTGTCTTGGAGTTCGGTATATTTGCTAGCTTACTGTTTGGTTTTTGAAAAAGACAATATAGCTATTATGGATTTTATGTGCTGGGTTGCTGAATTGTTGATGATACAATATTTAAATAAAAATAACCTTCGACAACAATTTTTTTAAATGATAATCGCCAAATAATTTCAAATCAATAACGTACGTAGATTTGTTATGAGAATGCCAAACAACGTACAAAACAATAGTTTTGAAACTGAAACCATAATCACGGTCTATTTACTAAATTAGTTGACACTTCCTACCTCTTTTTTTATTTCTTGTAAAATAAATTCCATTGAATGTGATCTGAAGTGCATAAGAAAAAGTTGGTAGCTGATAAAATTCAAAGATCAGGACAGATTGAATTAATTGATCGTGCTTCTTTTGTTTCGATTCACAGAGACGGAGATGGTGTAATAGATAGTCTTGATAACTGTCCTGAAGTTGAAAATGGGGATCAAAGTGACATGGATAGCGATGGAACAGGTTAGGAAACACAAAACCAATTTTTACTTAAAAATCATGGATGACACTGATTTCGGAACCCTAAAAAAAAGTAAACTAACTGAATTGAGTGTGGATTCGCATGATTGTCGATGCATTCATAACAAAAAACGCCTACACTGTCGACAATCTTTCTACTTACATTATCAAGATGACGGGTGTCAAAAGTAATGCAAAAACTGCTATAACAGCTATGTGGGAATTTCTTTCTGCATTTATTTCTGGTAATTCTGGTTTTGTTCCGTGTTTTGTTTTCTTTGTAGAACTCATTTTAGGACGTTTTTGTCATGGTGTTGTCAGTTTTTTATCGACTGTTGAGCTTTGATTGTAACTTATTATTTTAGATTTCAAACGATTCCGTAAGATGTTTTTTCACTTTGATTTTTATCTTCCTAACGGTTTTTGAAAGTTTATATATCGGTCAAATACTAGTACTGTTGGCTCTATTTACTACTTATTATCATTACCTTAAATATGAATGCATGATTCCGATTAAGAAAAACATACAACAACTATTTGCTAGCAAAACCTTTGCATCTTTCTTACAAAATATTAGCCGAACAATCACACTATACTCCGAAACATAAATGAACTAAAATTCAAAAAAACAGCAACACTAACAAAGGCTCATAACGTGGGGCAGGAGCAAAAATGATGTGAGTTAAAACATTTTTTGTGAGATCTTTAAACATAATGCGTGATTTATCGCTAATTTGTGCATTTTTCCTTTGATCTTTTTTTGTGATAATTTTCATATCATGCTTCTCGCTTGATATCGATGGAAAAAATATCGATAAAAACTAAGGAGAACACGTGTAGTTGCTAACGAAATTGACATTGAAATTGAAAACGTCGTCATAGGTAAAATAGCGATAAACAGATTATCATTGGTCATCTCAACTCGATTGCTTTTCTCACTTTCGCTGTACATGATCAGGCGAGAAAATCAATCTCGTTGAGATAATCAACGATAATCTATAATTATTGGATTAAATTGTTTTAGGAGATGCATGTGATACAGACAGAGATGCTGATGGAGTCATTAATGAAGAAGACAATTGTCCATATTTTGCAAATACATTACAAACAGACATCAATGGTAAGCTTTTGACTAAAGTAAAATATAGCTTAATATACATCTTTTTTGTTCTCTGAACATACTTTATTGTCGTTTTTTTTCAACATAGAAGTTATGCCCTAATTGATAATATTTTGGTCATACGTATTCTCTTTGTAAATATGTCTTATATGTAAATCGTCTAAAAAGAATAAATAATTTACTTTTTGCAATAAAGATTTGACAATAAATTTCATTTTATAAATCAAGAGACAAATATTTTTGAGATTCTTAATTACGTGTAAGGATAGAAAATTTTATCCAATATCTAATTGAACACACTATTTGGTCACGATAACTACGCATTTAAAGTATTGTCCGGATGCTTTGTTCATATAAGTTATAAGCACTTATTGCCTGATTTCCTTTCCCGAAAATTCTCAACAAATGGAAATTTGTAAAGAATGATTTAAACAAAATTTGATAAACAAAAAAAAAACCACTTTAAATATGTGAACATATATCGATAACGTATTATCATCAATAGCATTCACAGATTAACCAACTGATAAATAATCATACTAAATATGAATTACAAAATGCACAACACGCGTTTTTGTAAAACCTTTATCAAATATACTCAAAACCAAACTTCTAGAAAGCGAACTAAACCATAGGCAAAACTGTGAACAGTAGTGATAATGAATATATATTTAAGGCGACCTTATTGGTGACGACTGTGTGGTTGATTCTGATGGTGATGGTGTTGATGATAGCAATGATACTTGTCCACATAACCCATCCACTTCCTCAACATCTTTCCAGGACTACTTTGTGGTGGATTTATATCCTGGATATAGTACAACAGCAGCACATTGGTGGGTGAAGGGAGCTGGAAGAGAAATTTATCAACTTGCTGATACACATGGCCCTTCTATGTTAATTGGTGAGTTCTACATATTACTTCGTGTCTAAATGGTGTAATAATTTATTTGTTTTGTTTATGGTATTGTATCGTAATTACTTCCCACCAACATAGACACCTACCTTGTATGATATCTGATGCATACCTTAAGGTCGATGACATCTTAAAATCTGGATATTCTGAATTGCTTAGGGTTCTTAAATCAAAGTTAATGAAAATTACAAATAAATTACTACATGTAAATTATACATAATACATTGGTAAATTACCATGGCATTCTGAGTTTGTGTTCAACAATAAACGAGTTAGAATGTCCTTTTGAAATCCTAAGCCTCTCTTTTTATGATCTCCATTTTTTTTTAATTTAGGATCGCAATCATACAGTTCAATCAGATACAGTGGAACAATATATGTGCGTTCAGACATGGGAGATAACTACGTCGGTATTGTCTTTGGTTATAACAGTAACCGAAAGTTTTATTTGGTGTCATGGAAAACCAAGAACTATAACTTTGATTTAAAAACATACCAAGCAGGAATTAAAGGCATTAATATAAAGGTACACAATTCTATTTTGTATATTATACATGAAAGATAATAAGTTTGGATATAATTGCAAATACGACTTCTCTCAATCCTAGACGAAACGATATAGAGGTTATCAACAACTGATCACCGTACGGCCATCGAAAAAACCCATGCGATTAAATAAGCTATGAATAGCCTCGAAATGTATAACACTTATAACGAGAAAACTAACAGTGTAATATATGTACACAAAATGAACAAATACATATATAGATATAGCAAGAGACAGTATCCTTTTATTGACGATTTAAACTATTATGTCTGTTTGTTTTGTTCACACATCGTGGTCAATATAATGGAAATGTATGCAACTGAATATGTGTAAAATTAACGTTTATTGAAACCGTAATTTGAATTATTTAATTGTATTTTTGGATTGTTTTCATATTGACTATATGGCTAATACATGTCTTCTTCTAACCGGCGGTTAAACCCTTGGAAAATGGGGATGTCAGTTTGACTATGACGGATGTACGAGTACGCAACCACGTCCGGTCCAAATTGGGATATGATGTCCTATGCTTCGTGAAGAGAGAATGTCACGCTTTTCCACGTTTAAAAACTTTGCAACAATTCATTTTTTTGGGTACATAGGTGGCCTGTTGTAGTGCAAAATGTGTCGCTATCTAATATACCCTCGTTCCCCAGTGGCAGCGTAAATTTCCTTGAAATTCATGTAAGATGGGCCCATTCACATGACCTTACTATTGTATCTATTGTAAAGTTCTCGTTCAGATTATGCATCATGTACATACAATATTAATCCTATGGATGTTTACCAAAAAGTAAAACAACAAAAAATACCGAAATCCTAGGAAAATTTAAAACGGAATGTCAGTAATCAAATGACAAAATCAAACACTCATACACATCAAACAAATGGATAATAACATATAATTTTTATTCAAATCACAACAATTGTTTTTATGGCTTCAGAACGGCATTACTCATATCTTGCCAAGTCTATGTCCAAACCTACACCAAATTTTTATTTTGATGACTGTGTAAATTCGTTGATTTTTGGAACCCACGAAAATCGTACAAAATTAGTATTAAACAAACTATTATTGAATTTATCGAGTAAAACTGAATTGAAATATTTCTTAGGTTATCGATTCTAACACTGAACCTGGGATTGATTTAGCATATGGTCTATGGCATTCCAGTTCTAAAGAAAATCAAACGACAGTGTTATGGCATGATGACAATATGTTACAATGGAGTAATTATACATCGTACAAATGGTTTCTAACCCATAATTCTGATCTTGGAAAAATAAGGTAAAACTCTTTTGCAACTATGTCTATGTGAAAAAAAAATCTAAATATTCTGCTTAATTCTAAAAATGTGGTAAATTATAGGTATCTTTTTTACTTTTGGTATTTTAGATTACAAAATTCTGAAATATGGACATCAGCATATCATTTGCAATAATTAGTTCAAAATAGGAATGAATAGTGTAGATCTTTTGTGTCATTAATTTCGAACATTCAAACTTGGATCTCGTCAAAGTGTTTGTTACATTCTACCTGTTATTGGGTTTTAGGTTACTTGAGAAATTAGTCGTTGAAGACAGCCTGAAAATTGTTTATCAAATTAATGTCTCAAATGTCATTATTTAGCTTTATACATATTTCATAGACCACTACCTATCATTGAATACTGTTTGATTTCCTGTACTAGTATGTGCTTTTGGTACTTTTGTCATCGATATTGAATTGCTCTGTGAACCAAAATAACTCTGATTTTTTTTTATCTACCTTCAATGTTTCATTTTCAGATTCCAGCTTTACGATTTAACATCCGTGTTAGCAGATAGTGGAGATATATACAATACTCGTATTACAGGAGGACGAGTCGGAGTATACCAATTTGGACAACAAATGTCACTTTTTTCCAATATAAATGTACATTGCATAGATAGACAAAATATGGCAATGAAATTCAATGGAATAGATAATTATGTGTCAATAACAAACGTCACACAACTGAAAATTGACAAAAGGTATGTAAGTATGGGTCTTCGTAGTAAGAGTGTAAGCCAACATGATCAGAAAGGACAACTTATGTGCTGTTTTAGTGAGAGTACCAATAAAGTGATTTGATAATAAGCACAGCACATGAAACACTAGTAGATTGTTCGGTACAATGTAACTTTCGTGTGATTGTTATATATTATTCATCGACTGGTTGAGTGTTGTATCAAGGCCCCGATTTATTTCAGAAATTATATCAAAGATTAAATAACATTGAGAAAGGAAATGAAGAATGTGTCAAAGCGACAACAACCCGACTATAGAGCAGACAACAGCCGAAGGCCACCAATGGATAAAGACTACAAACTAAGCGGCGACAATAGATCACCAATGTTCAACGAATACACTAACAATATTAAATGACATAGCAATGCAGCAAATTATCGCGAAGTTAACAGCATATGAAAAATAACAACCTGTAAAAATATCCCAGTTTATCATGTTTATAGTATTAAAACTTCTTTCTTCTTTCGTTTGTATGAGCTTTATATATTAGGAACATCCCATATTAGGTAAACAATATGTTTACACATTTCATATTTAAAAAAAGGAAGTCTAATTTTAAATTAGGATCAAACGTAATCCAGTACACGTGTTCGAGCTGTACAGTTTTCGCAATTATGAAAATGGAACATTTACTCGAATAAATGATAAATTAATGTTGATGTCACTTAATTTAGGTTATTTTTTCAGTTTTACATTTGAAGTGTGGGTAAAGGTGGAAACTGGTAGTCCATTGACAGCAATGCCAATATTTTGTACTGAATCTCGGAACATATGTTTATGGTTGGAAAATTTAAAAGTAAATGGACAGTTTGGAAATTCCACCTTAAGTACCACTGTAACAATTGGTACTGATGTATGGACTAACTTGGTACTACAATATGATGAGTCTGGTAATACAGTAAAAAATAAGAAGACCACATCTCTACATTGTCATATGATGTCACAAAATTTTTTTATGCCCCAGTTATGGGCATTATGTTTTGTGGTATGTTCGTCCGTCCGTACTTCCGTCCGTATGTCCCGCTTCAGGTTAAAGTTTATGGTCGAGGTATACATCAGGTATATATAAATTGAAGAACAGTTGTTGTGAGCAATTACTAAGTCTTATCATGTTTTAGTGAATGAGATGGACACTTCTTACAACTATTATTAAAACACGCTGAATCTTTTTATATTTCTCTCTAGGACACATTATTACATACACTTGCGTTCTAAAAGGAGAATTAGAGACTTGAAAAATTAGATTAAAACAAAAATTAAAGTCTTTAGTTTCTCTAAACAGAATTTAAAACATATTTCAGATAAAATAATACAAGCAGCTACTTTTGTCAAATATTAATTGTTATTTTATTAATACACCTCATGTACATTTTCTTTTACTCAAAGTCTTAGGTTGGCCATTGCACTATAGCGTATCCACCAACGCACTTCAGCTTAAATATCATAGTTAACGTCACAATGTCACCATCGCCGTGACCATGGCGGTTATGAGTCCTATACAGATGTTCAATGATATTTACCGTTTTCGTCATATATTTATATATTTAACCGAATAACCTCAAACCTGATACAAAGCTTAACCGTGATGGATTGTAAAGTGTAACATTTTTTTTCTGTCAGGCAAATACTCCCTATTTTATGATACCTTTAAATTAGTGTTGTGTGCTAAACAAAACAACACTTGTAACCTCTTGTTCATTATATACTATCGACTTACTGTATGTATCATATAGTTTGAAATTGATACAAATAAAGTTTTACCTTTTATATTTTATTGACAAATAAATACTTTTGTTTTCAGAATACATTCTGAAGATATACCTGAATGGTGTTTTATCGGCTTCTGGAAGTAGTATACACCCGATTGATTGGGTAGATACTTTGTAGAATTTGTGATTGATTTTGATACATAGTTATTTGTTAATATGAAAATGTTTGAATACATATATAGAGAGTAGTATGTCTCATCGTTATGAAATTATTAGTTTGTAACAGCTTTTTCGCATATGAATATAGCGCATTCCCCAGTGACCATAACTGTGGTTTTCAATTTTCGTTCGTTTTTGGTGTTTGTTTGCCAATTGGAACTTAAAAATAATAACCACTGCTGAGGTGAAATTTAAATTGTAAATAAACAGTGACTATAACTGTATTGTTCCATTTCCGTTTGTGTTAGGTTTTTTTGCAAATTAGAAATAAACAAATAACCATTGCTTAGGTGAAATTTAGATTGTAAATAAACACTGCAAATACGTTTTGCTTCTTCTTTTTTTAAAGAAATGAAAAAGAATAACAATAACAATAACATTCAAATCAAATTCAAATTTGTAAATTACTTGTAAAAGATGTTTAGAAAAAGGTTTGTTTTACAGGATACCTACAGTAACCACTCTGATGTCTTTCTATATCTTGGAAGGGACAGCAGCAATTATTTCCAAGGCTTTATGGATGAGGTATTCGTCATGATATCATTTTTAATACTTAAAAAATAAGATAAATAACAATCCTCCAAAAGACAAGGCTCACAACACAATGGAAAAAAAGCAAAAAACTGCAGACAAAACACTTTTCACAGAAAACTAAACATCAAGCAAATCTGATACTGTCAAAAACCATGGGTGAATTTAGACAGAATGAAAGGGTAAACAGTTACTCTTTTCATTCTTAGCATTGGAAGTGTTGCTCATGTATTACGTTTCAAAGACTAATGGTAATAACAATAGGTCTATTCAATGAGATTTGACAAAGTTTAAGTTTATGAATGTTACGAAGGACGAATGTTAATCTGTTCTTTAATATTAGGCAACAGTTCTTTTTAAAATAGATAAAGGAAGATGTGGTGTAAGTTCCAATGTGAGACAACTCTCCATCCAAATAACAATTTAAAAAAAGTGAGCATTTTTTTTCACAATTATGTACAATAAAATAATGTACGTTAACAGCAGTTTTGTGATGCCGAATTTACATTGAAATATGTTAAATTGACATCGAATTAATTCACAGTCAATAGCTGAAAAGCTCTTACATGTTTTAGGAAAAAATATCTTTCTTTTAAAAGGTTAAATTCTATAGTGTAGCCATAATTGATGAAGAGATAGATGACCATATATTCTTAGCATCTATGGACAAATATCCAAAATACCATAAGTATGGACAGTTGCACTATAAGATGGATCAAACAACAGGTTCCCAATACCTCCAGAATGATGGTTTACTAAGCTTGGTAACGAATATTCATGGCAATTCCACTTTTGCAGAGGTATGATATAGATTAGGAGTTTGAAACATTTAATTAAAAAGTTTGAACACAGTTATGAAAGTCTTTTTAAAGGGGTGTATTGGTGTCATCTTTTAGGTTACATGTTTGGCGGGTTTGAATAACATAAAAATTGTATTGTTATTTGTCTTTTCGTAGTTTTTCGCTTTTTGTTTTTGCTTTGTGAACTTGTAATCATATTTCGAATTTGATATTCATATGATATTATCACTTTAGCCTCTTTTGTACCTAATATTTGGGTTTTTATGAATAGTTGTTGCCTTCTGGTTGCAAATCCCACACTTTTGCATTTTAAACTTTTTCATCTGTTTACAAATCATCATGTAGCAGTATTCCTTTGTAAAATAGTAGTGCAGATCCCAGTCTGAAGATTCGACAGGCCATTTGAGGGAGTAAAATTCTATACTATTAAAGGAAGAGACCGATTTCATTGATCGAGCTGCAACTACTCTAAAACCATACAAAGTCGGAAATATTTGTAATATGTCGTATAAATGTAGTGTTTTGTACTTCCTATACTTGCCATTGAAACAATCTTTTTTTCGACAGTCGACGAACTGTCCGCGAAATTTGAAAACTCTTTGTTTTAACACCTGATTATATCGCAATTTCGCGGCGTCTCCTAGTTTTTCAATATTTAATACAAGCACACTCGGTCTTAGGAAGAAGCGAATTGATAAAAACTGTTCTTATATCACATAGCGATATTGTCTAATATCAATTGTAAATATGCAGACATACCATACGGAAAATGTTGTTATCGGCAACGAAAAATTAGGAAAATACCAACTTTTAAACTTATTGTTCAAATATAAACAATAATTGAGTGTAAATATACATACATAAGTTAGTTAGAAGGAAACGTGTATGTCCGTGTAAAAATTTAAGTGCTGTGTTTTTCTTATAAAAATAAATATACAAATGCTATTAGTTTTAATATCTATGCGATACTTTTAAAATATCATAGCGGTGTTTGTGTTATGTCGATATTAGTTATTATTAGTATTAATATATGACGGCTGTACCCTTATTTTGACAGTTTTATCTATTATGTCTGTTTTGTTCACGTTGTAAATATGACAGAATTCGACGAGGCTGTCATACACGTGAGAGGTTTAGCGCTATTAAACCAGGTTCAATCCACCATTTTCAATATTTGAAAATGCCAGTTCCGATGGGGTTTAATAAACAATGTCGTAATTATATAGCTAAATATCAAAATTATTGTTCACATATATAACATTTAACACATTTTATAATGAACGCACCGAAATAATATATATCTGATATGCTCGCAGCGCACGTATGGAAGACTTTCTTCATTGATAACAATGAAACTAACTTGTGACGAAGATGAATCATACTGTCCTCGTTCAGATTGATTCGACAAAATCTTACCTGTACTTTTGAATCTCCTTTTTTTATACAAATAAGATCGTTGGTTTTCCTGTTCGAATGGTTTAACACTAGTTATTTTTTGATTCCTAAATAACGTGGTGTTTGCTGTGAGCCAAGGCTCCGTGTTTAAGGCCCTACTTTGATCTATAATGGTTTACTTGAAACAAATCATTACATTGATGGAAAGTTGTCTCATTCGAACTCGTGCACCATCTTCTTATATCTATAAATCTTTAAAATTTCCCCTTATAAATAACTGCTTTCCAGTCCATCAAAAACGTCATTTGGGTGCTGAATCTTTTGTGAAGTGCACTTGCCGATTTAGGTGATTCGCATTCAAATGCACTGATTGGCTAAAAAAGGGGGTTTCCAACCCCCGGACCCCCCCCCCTCCCTGGATCCGCCACTGGACCTGTATTAAAATCTCATAGGTCGGTAGACTATTCACAACCGCATTTAAATTCCGCCATTGCATCATCACTTCAAATAGAATTAGTCAGTTAAATCATGTGATAATAGACTGAACAGGTTGTTAACACTGTCAACTATTAATAGGGTCAAGCAACATTTTCGAAATGATAAGTTCATGTAAGCGTTAATTTTGTTACAGATACGAAATTTTAGTGATATTGATCCTCAAACATTAAGCCGGTCATGAACTAAGTTTGTGAATTAGGTTTGCTACATACGGAAGCCGATAAGGGCCATTCAAAAAAAAATATTTATGTCGTTATTACGACATTGCATGTCGTAATTTCGACATAACATGTCGTTATAACGACATCGCTATGTCGTAATTTCGACATAACATGTCGTTATAACGACATCGCTATGTCGTAATTTCGACATATCATGTCGTAATAACGACATCACTATGTCGTAATAACGACATCACTAAGTCGTTATAACGACATCGCTATATTTAAAAGAATATGTATTATGATTGGCAAGAGACTAAATGACAAAGAAATTAACAATTATACGTCATCATAATGTCCCCGATAATTATAAAAGCCCCCGCATGGTCAGCTATAAAAGAGGGAAGAAAGCTACCAGAGGGAGAGTCCCCGAAATGCTGTGTGACAGACAGTGTTATTATTCAATTATTAGCTCCCTTGGTAAAACTCCAAATTTCATATTTAATGTATTCTATTGTTAAATAATTTACATGAAGCTTAATAAGTATATATTTGTTAATTGCATAGCTTTTGCTATTTGAATTCATTGGTTAAAGATATTTATTTATATTGTTAAGTTTAATATTTGTATCGTCGCAAAATCTTTGGTTACCTTCTTTGTATACCTTCAGTGAGAAACTTATATATGTTATAGATACCAATTTAGGTTAACATGGCCCATAGTGCTAGGGCTGTACAGTCAGACAAAGCCGAATAGATTAACCAAGTCAAGGCAAGCTTTCCACCTCCCTTTAAATAAGCGCAAACTACATGGCTTCTTGGTAAAAGGGTGTATTGAAGTATTGATAGCTCTAGTTCTACTTTTAAACGTTGGGCACGCGCGATGTTCCTACAACCCCTAGGATTTTTAAAAACAGAATCTTCGAAATTTCATCCGCAAAAATCAAAATGTTAGAAAACACGAACCAACATTAAAACAAATTCAATATATGTTTTGAATTATGTTTTTACAGCTCTTGATCATCTCCTAAGTAATATCTAGTATATTTGAGGATTAAAAAAAGAAAGCTATGTGAAAAAAACGGATGTCCCCATCCAACGTTACATTTATGAAAAACTGTTTTAACTCTTATGTATAGTGATCCTATTTCTTATTCTCTGATCTTCTTGATTCTTGACAGGAACAACGACATGTGTCGGTTCTTTGTGGCGTTAAAGCCGTTATTTTACCAAATTTCGTTTGACTCGACTGCATATTATAGTAGAAAATGAATAAAAATAGTAAAACAATAATAATATCTAACAAAAGTACAAATATTTGCCTCATGTGAGTTCGAATATTGATGATTCAATAAAATCTTCTCTACACAGTCGTTTTTCAACGGTAGCCATTTTATCCAAGTTGATATATAAACTTGTGCATGAAATGGAGGTAATTGAAAGACGAATCCAAAACAGCAACGAAAACCGTTTCATCGAATTAAAAAAAAAAGGGATTATATTTTTATTTGCCGTTTTCGCGGACGACCCATGAGTAGATTACTATATTTTAAAATGTATATATCTAAAGATGACTTGGGAAATAATTCTCAAGCCAAGGTTCAAGTAATTGAAGGGGTGTATTTCGACAACTTATGTGTCAGGGATAATACAATTCTATTCAAATTTAGCCAAGGGTAAAAATGTTCGATTTACTTGCAGAGTGTCAGATATATTTGTATTTGGGATGAGTTAAGATACAGAAATTTTACAATGACAGATGATATGCAACTTGAAAGTTAAACATCCTATGATAAAAAAAAATATGAAAACCGTATACATGTACTTCCGTCCCATCTTTCCTTCCTACATTACTTGCGACAGTACTGCATTTTAAGTTGAAATAACTTAAAGGATAAACATTATTATATCGATTTCCACAACTCGAGGTAATTTTTTGATAAAATGACATCACAAAACGAACAGAACCAGAATCAACCAACAATATAAAAAACCGAATAAAACTTGCAAAAATTAATCGAAGTCAAAGACCCTCTTCGACGTCGCATTTTAAGTGTGACGTGTTGTAGGAATGTCGTGCCCTATATTTGAAAGTAGTATTAGAGCAATTTCTTTAATTGACCCTTATTACAATTAGCCATGTAGTATGCGCTTTATTTGAGGGAGATGGGATGCTTAGCTGGCAAGTTAGGCTCACATATTTACATAATATTATCTTCCTAATTTGTGTGGACACCCATTTGAGACACGTTAATTAAATAACCACATTTGTTATTCATTAAATATATAAGTTTCTCACTGAAGGTATTCAAAGAAGGTATCCAAAGATTTTGCGACGATGCAAATATTAAACTTTACAATATAAATAAATATTTTTAACCAATGAATTCAAATAGCAAAAGCTATGCAATTAACAAATATATACTTATTAAGCTTCGTGTAAATCATTTAACAATAAAATGCATTAAATATGAAATTTTGAGTTTTACCAAGGGAGCTAATAATTGAATTATAACACTGTCTGCAACGCAGCATTTCGGGGACTCTTCCTCTGGTATCTTTCCTCCCTCTTTTATAGCTGACTATGCGGGGGCTTTTCTACTTATTGGGGGCATTATGATGACGTATAGTTGTTAATATCTGTGTCATTTAGTCTCTTGGCAATCATAATACATATTCTTTTATATATAGCGATGTCGTTATTACGACATAGCGATGTCGTTATAACGACATAGCGATGTCGTTATAACGACATAGTGATGTCGTTATAACGACATGAAATGTCGAAATTACGACATAGAGATGTCGTTATAACGACATATTATGTCGAAATTACGACATAGCGATGTCGTAATAACGACATGTTATGTCGAAATTACGACATGCTATGTCGTAATTACGACATAAATTATTTTTTTTGAATGGCCCTTATCGGCTTCCGTAGCTACATGATATTTATTGAATGTGTACATCTACAAATGATAAATCGTGCATTTATGTTTCATTTATTCAACAATTCAATGTTCTCGTTTAAATACACCTTGCTTGTTATTACATAAAATAATTCATGGAAATTATACAACAGACGTATGTCGTGTTAAATGTAACCCTGTTTTAAGAAAAAGAGTCATTTTTTCATACCGAGAAATCTGCCTTTCTTCGTACAAATGCTAACATTCGTCTGAAACTCGTTGATAGAAGACAATATCGCTCGTTGATATAAGAAAAGTTTATATCGATTCGCTTTTTCCATATACTGCACTAAGAAAGGCTATACGCTACAAAAGCATTGCAAAATGAATATATAGTTTATAGTTATGTGTTGTATTATGAATAAAAGGCGATGTGGTCTATATATAACATAGCCATCTATCCAAGCAGCGTGTATTACCAAACAACATCTTGAATCAATCTTACAGTCTTCAAAAAATTAAAAGGCAGCTGACTATACAATATGCCAATTTTCTTAAAGAGACAATTCTAACACCTTTATTTTCTTTTACAGAGTTTTCAAGACTATTCCAGATTCCGGCTAACATATCCAAACAACTGAAACAGATGGGATGTGTATACACCGAGTCTAAAATCATCATTGAAACTTCATTATCTGTATAGATATTGGCATGTTGTATATGTCGAAAACTGTTCTGTATGCTAACCTAAAACATTGTCAGTTGGTCTTTCGTATATTTCAAGACAGTTGGATTTTACGTGGAACATGTTATGTGTTCAGCTATACTTGATATGCCTTACATTGAAAACAAGAAGCCAAGTACATATATATTTATACTGTTCTTTAATTAATTGTTTTAAACTTCCAAGAGTATGTTTAACGGTATTTTGCTATTCGGAACTTGAATTATCAAACCTCAAAGGTATGAGTTTAACCGTTAAGACAATATAGATTCAAATCGGAATATCTTGCAACTGTCGATGTCTAGTACTGCTTCAAAGAAGTATACTTGACTTTAAAGTGTGTTGTAAAAATGTGTATTATCTTGGCTGTGATAATTAAACTGTTCATTTAATACGAAATTTATTTGATAAAAATGAAATCAATAAAATGCAGAATCCAAAAGAACAAAGTTTGTTGCAAAGCAACTATTTGTGCATTCACTTCTTTGCATTATTTTACGTAGAGAAAGTTATTAGTGCTTTGAGTCATTTTATCCTTTTCCAATCATATAACTAAAATAGATAATATTTGGACAAAGTCCAATGAAATATAAACTGGCAATTATCCGTTCAATGCTGTTTTTGTTTTATATATGATATACAGACGCATTTAGAGAATAGCATTACATTAAAAAAGGGTATGTTGGTGGAGTGTTATTAATTATTTGTTTATCTGTGATATTTATATATTATCGTTAATCATCTCAACGAGATTGATTTTTTCGCTTTAGCCGGGAAGGCGACAGCGAGAAAGGCAATCGAGTTGAGATGACCAATGATTATCTGTTTATTGCTATTTTACCTATGACGACGTTGTCAATTTCATGTCAATTTCGTTAGCAACGCCACGTGTCTGCTTAGTTTCTAGCGATAATTTTTCCATCTCAAGCGAGAATCATGATATGAAAATTATCACCAAAAAAAATCAAAAGAAAAATACACAAAATAGCGATAATTATAGATTGTTTATGTTTTTTTAAACGAGATGCATTTTCTCATTCTCATCTCATCGAAGGGCGGAGCCCTGAGATGAGATGAGAATGAGAAAATGCATCGAGTTTAAAAACAACATAAATAATCTATTTATCGCTATTATTTGTATTTTCGAATATCATTTAATTAAATTTCAATAAAAAAAAGTATCTTTTACGATGATAATGCATTTTCTTTTGTGGTACTATTTTTTTTGGCGTAGGCTTATTTGATATATATATGTAGTCGCTCGGGTAGTTCATTCATTTGAAAAAAGATGTCTCATCTGACCATCCGGCGTGTTCAAATATGACGAAAACCATGTTCACCGTTGATAAGCTGTAGTTTGGTGTTTCTACGTATCAAAATGAAGTGAACGGTTGAATATATTATGTATTTCCAAAGCAGACGAAGAAATATACATGCATGAAGAAATGTACATGCAGACAGACCTACTGCGATGATTTGAAGTAGACTTATGTAAAAAAAAGATTTTTTTTTATTTGTTAATAACATGATTTGATTACTTTTATTAACTTCTAATAAACTATTTAACGGCGAAATTCACGGTAAAATATTAAAACGAAAAATCATCTTTTATTGTTGACATTTCAGCGAAGTCATCCGATAACAGTTTTTTGTATAGTTCTGGCTAATCTTTTCTGATTGGCCGACACTCTAGCGCATGAATTATATTAATACGCTGTTGCTAAGGACCTTAGAAACTAGCGATAATTTTCATTCTCACTCTACACGAGTGATATGAAAATTATCACAAAAAAACATCAAAGGAAAAATACAGATAATAGCGATAAATGTTATTATTTTCATTATTGATGCATGATGTTTTCACAATAAAATGTTTAAAGAGAATTATGTTGTATCACAGTGTTTATATTTCGACTTACTCCTATCCTAACTTGACAGTGACTAGAAATGTCGCATTTATCAAGGATTTGTATAGTAACTATACAAATCCTTGCATTTATTATCAAAGATCGGTTGTTCTGTCTCAGTACTTCGACCATATTGAATAAAAAATGGCGGCTAAGATACAGCAATGAAAGCTGAAAATGGCGACTGACAACAACAATCAATCGATCATAATTTTAATTAAAGCTACTGTATTGTATGATTTTCAGAATGCAGTCACCTTCTTCAACGTATACTGAACGACTTTAAAAACGCAACACTCATTTTGTTGATTATTTTTACCAGATCTGGTTTGATTCTCGGCTTACAAATACTCATGCTTACCATACTTCTTTCTCTTTACAAAAAAAATAAAATCTGATCGACCTGTGCTTATTGAACATGCCGAATTTTTTAATCGCACGAATTTCTTTTAGCGACATTTGGGACCAATGAAAGATTGTTTCAGTTTTTTTTTGCTTTGTGAAACAGTTCTGTCAATCCTTTGCCTCACTTAAACCAGTTCAAAATGTTGCATCTCCGTATTGCCAAGACTGAAAAATAAAAAACTGAATCAGCCCTTAAGAATAATGCAAACAAGAACACATAAACGTGCTGCAACCATACTGTATGACTTCAGAAATTCGTCTTACTGTCCTTCCGACAATGATACAAGTAGACAAGATTTGTCCTGGCCATCAAAGAACAGATAAACGTGTAGTAACTATGAAACCGTCAACAGAATTTGATTACGCAACGTCATTTGCCAGACATGTTTACAGCCGCAACGTCAACTGCTTATCAAATTGCCGAATGCCATTGCGTACAGATCCATGCCATAAATGTTTCCCGTCATCTTTATTGCCAAAGAATCGACTGAAGGAAATATTTAAAGCCCTTAAGTTCCAACCGCACAATTGCCAAAACCAATTAATGGGTGGAAAAAAATGCAAAATCAGGAGGCGTTAAACAGAACCTGAAACATATCAAACAGAATTTGTTGACCTTTCTTACAATCATTTTGACGTTTGTAACAGGCAGTCATCGCTTTTGACGGTGACACATTCATTCAAAAATAACAAAAAAATAATCTAGTGTTATGTTTCTAAAGTCGCTTAGTATATGATACGGAAATAGATAACATGTTGATAATGCGTTTTTCTTATTTAAATTTTCATTTTAGTAGGTGTTTTTTTATTACAATAGAAAATGTTTTTAAAAAATAATTAAGACCAAGTCCGGTACATTAAAGAATTCAGTGCTTATCTATTACTTACAATTTTTGGTTTAAATATCTTCCAAAAGAAAATTCAATTAAATTGAGTTGAAAATTGTAAAGAGTTAAATCTATCTTTTAGTCTTGAGCATGAAGATTTTAACAAATAAATCTCACCTAATTCACACATGTAATTATAAGGTCCACTCATGGCACTAACAAAAAATGAGTAAATTATTAATCAATTTTTAGTTCGTCTGAAACGCTTGCCTGGAAAAAAGTCAACTAGAACGTCATCGAAGTCAAATTTGACATATTATTGAGGGGGCTAATGTGATCGAATGAATTAAAAAATTGAATAAACCGCATTCTGTACAAATTTAGTACTGTAAATTCAGAAATTATTGCGTGCATTTATCATTGCGATTTTGTCCTTTAAAAGACTAAACTGCAATTTGATTTTTTTGCGATATTAAGCAAAATCCTGTTTAATTCATATGACCAATTTCAATATGCGAGTTTAAATCATTTTTAAGGATGTTTGCTTGTCATGATTTGTAATTTTTGTCAGACTTTCGAAATCCTCTGGCTGTATCCATTTAGATGTGTAATAAGACTTTGCCCATGGACCCCCTCTTTTTATATAAATCTTTTACATGTTTAATTATAAGCCATTTTTTTAAGCCTTGTAAAATCTTATTTATTTTTTAATAGTTTTTGAGAACTTTTACTGATCAATGTTAAAGCTATGAAAAGTCAAGAGAGAACATTTTCCTGCCAAACTTCCAATGGCTAATATCACGAAAACAAGCACATTGACCCCTATATTTTTTAGACATTTTTGATTCCTCAATTAATCCCATATCAATATAAACTAGTGTTATGGAAAGCTATTTATTTTAGAACTGAGCAGCGAACTCCCAGATGGGCAAATACGTCTTTTTGGCGAATACATACGCAATAGATCCAATATGTTTGTTGTTCGGTTAGAGGCCATACTTTGATACTAAACCAATGAGTATACTACACAGCCAATTTTGTGTAGGTACTATATCTATACTAAAAATATGCAGTACTGGAAATTTACTTTCAATATTTAGTACTATTTCTTTAGGGAGCTACCATTTGATTTTTATGGGGGGGGGGGGGGGAGCTAGGATGAAATTTGATAATAGGACCGGATAAAGTGAAAAATAAAAAGGCAGGATAGAGATTACAAATTAAAAAAAATGCAGGACAAAATTTTTCATCCTAGCCCCCCCCCCCCCCCCCCCCCTAAAAATCAAATGGTAGCTCCCTTACTTTAAAATTATGGTAATATTTAGGTACTTGTATTATACAGTACTTGATTTGCACTAAATATTTTTGTACAGAAATAATACAATATTCCATGTTTGAAAATCATAACTTTGTACGGAAGCGTATTAGCGCCACACATTTTTTTTATTTTTTTCCCCTATGTTTGCGTTATAACGCAAACCTTTGCGTTATAACGCAAACCTTTAACGCAAACATTACCTTTGCGTTATAACGCAAAGGTTTGCGTTGTAACGCAAATGTTTGCGTTATAACGCAAAGGTTTGCGTTACAACGCAAACATACGGGGAAAAAAATGTGTGGCGCTAATACGCTTCCGTAACTTTGAGAGATTTGAAATAGAAAAATGTTACAAAATGCTGAAAATGTAAGTAGTAACCAAAAATCTGTAGTACCTAAATTTCAAGTACAAATACAGTACTGAAAAATACAGGTACTTAAATATTACCATAATTTTGTAGTAACACAATAGTACTGAATATTAAAAGTAAATTTTTAGTACAGAAATAGTACCTATGCAAAAGTAGCTGTGTAGTAGTTTACTTTCACAAATTGGTTGGGGAGTTGTCTCGTTGGCACTCATACCACGTCCTCTTATATCTATTTTTGAAGTGAGTGTATTGGAATGAATGAAATCTTTATTGCCACAGTATTAGAGGGTTTCTGAGGATAATGGAAACATTTTACCTATCCGCTGTTGATATAAAAAAAAAAAAAAAAAAAAAAAATGTGTTATTATTGCCAAAGAGACCAAATGCCGTGACACAGAAATTAACAACTATAGGTCACCATACGGCCTTTAACAATGGACAAGCCTATACCACATAGTCAGCTTAGTAAAAGCCCCAAAAATGACAATGTAAAACCATTCAAACGAGAAAATTAACGGCCTAATTTATGTTCAAAAATGAACGAAAAACAAATATGTAACACATAAACAAACGACAACCACTCTTTCAGTATGATAGTATGGCACTCTCCCTTCGCGAATCATCGAAATATTTGTGACAGTAAATATTTTTTCCATTGTTTTTGTCAATGATATTCCTTTTATTTCTAGTGTAAACTATTCTTGTTATTCGTTTAATCTAAATACTATGTATTTCATTTAATAATGTTAATTTCAATTTATATTGCTTATTTCATGTTATATGCTTATATCATTTGATATTGCTTATTTCATTTAGTATGATTATTTCATTTGATATTGTTTAATTTATTTAATAGGATTTATTTCAATTAATATTATTTATTTCATTTTATTTTAATACCTTTCAGACAACTCTTCTGATTTGTTTCATGTCAGTCATTTTAATCTTGAAAGACTTTAAGCAACATATATGTGCTAATTACACCGTTTTGGATATTGTGACACTTTATAATTCGTTTCTCATTGTCCATTTTCTAATAATTTAACGACAGTTTTATAATCTTCACAGTTCGGTTTATAGCCTATGACGTAATATGACACGTAGTAGATAGTTCAACTGAGATTTACGTGTGACCTTATAATCAAGGCTTGGGTCACCGTGACATTCACGATTTTTGATAGGACCATTCCCAATTAATATTGGTCAAAATTCTTATCCTGTGAATCGTGAATAGATATTCAATCTGGGGCCTGTTTATCGAAAATATCCTAAGTTCCGTCCTAAGAATTTCTTAGGACAGGATTTAGGATAAAGTTAGGACCGACTTAGGACACGTCTCAGCATGCACATCGAAGCTATCTTAGGAATATCTTAGCTAGGATTTCCTAACCGATGTCCTAAGTATTGGCGGAAAAGAAAATACAAATGAAAAATGAAAAAAATAAGATATGATATCATATTTAATCAATATTTAAACTGTATAAAATAAAACACAAGACACAAATGGGTACGTCTAAACACCGCTCAGGACCTCCTGAGTGCACCCAGGACATACAAAGTGCACTCAGGACCCTTTATAGTCATCGCATTTGCACACAGGTTGGATGTATATATAAGTTACATGCTGCTTATATAAGAATTAAATTTTGGTAGAATTTGAAATCGAACTTAGATAGATATGTCAATTTTTGTAAAATAATGAGGGCACGTGTCACTGATTACACAACTACTGAGCCGTGAATTATCCAATCAACAAAATTAATTGGATTATCTTTATTGATGTTTATGAATTGTGTTGTTTGTACAATGTTTCGTTTAAAATATTTGAGATTGTTTAATGTAGTGAAATCTAAATTATGCACTGTGAAAATAGTGAATTGTATTGTTTATGGAGAAAAAAATAAGATAACCCATTCGATGTTTTTTTTTCAGTCTGTTTTTCATTTTGACGGCTTAATTTTTTTTGTGTTCTGCAGTTTATGAATAAAGAAAATAAAAAAAATCTGTGCCAAGTTCTGTTTTTGTTTTTCTTTGTTATTTTTCTCTCTCTCTCCATATCAACTTAATAAACAAAACCAATTTTACCAAATATCAAATTTTATTACCAATAAACAATACACATAGTGAAAGAGAAAACAATTACATGTATGTACAATATTTACACTGACAATAATTACAATTTAAGAAGTCTAATATCTTGGCTGTGTGCGTACTGTCCTTGGTCTTTTCCTTTGGTTAGACTTACGAGCAAGACACTGTGGTTTTGGCACTTCAAAATCTAATTTGGTTAAACCCATATGACTTTATTTGCAATTGGTAGAGCAGTTACCATTTTTGTGAGAGTTCGAACGCGAAGTTCAATAGCCATATCTTGAGACCCACAAAGAGCTAAGGAAACAGAGTTGAAAAGGAAACTGCCACTATCTGCAACACGGAATGGGGCACCTAATTCTTGTAAATGACACTGTTTTAAATAGCTTTCTGATATGTAATCAACCCGATTTGGAATGCATGTATCAAAAAGTGGTGTAACAAATGATGGTAGTCGTTGCTTTTCTTCTACTACTATGTCTTGCAGATATAGGAACCCAAAGCTGCTAGCCTACAAATAAATGAAGAGAATTAATATATAATATAAGCAAAAGATTCATCATGGCGATTATTTTTATATATATGCATGTGTGCATGTTTTCAAATATAAAAAAAATAAAATAATATACTGGACCATAAATTATATATAAAAAGGTGTATCACATATTCTTGTTTTACTATGGAACAGTGCAATTAAAATCTATTGCTGTATATCTAGAGATATGAAAATACGAAAGAATTATTCATCTTGATTTTTGAATTAAGAATATAACTAACACTTTTCAGTAATGAAAAAAATATATATAAATTTCGAAAATCTATACAAAGAAAATATTTCCGATATATTTTTTATCTATTAAGTTAATATACCTTGCTCAATCTCTGGAAACACTCCTCGAATTTGAAACTGGGTTTTGATCCCCAAGGACGCCGCATTTTGCAATAATTTCATCTATATTTTTGAACGTTTTTAAATGAGATGAATTGAATGAAAATTTCCCACTATATGTAGATTTTTCATAATTCTCAACTGGCTTCAATTATAACAAACAAAACAAAAGGTTTATTTAACATTTTTTTCCAAAACAAAATATCTTCTTTGTTCTATATTTTTCAAAAGACATCTTGGTTTTGTTTGTTTGCCAAGCTTACATGTATAGAACCATCACTAATCTCTTCTAATTATTTAAGATCAAACGACCTTATCAACATGATAATTGGTATTCAATATAATCATCGGTCATGCCTGACATATTTCATAAAACCGGCGCGTGCCGATGAAAACTCAAATAACTTTTTAAATATAAAATTGATTTTATCGAAACAAAAACTATATGATAAAGAATTAAATCATCTATCGAATGCATACCTTCACCACCCACTGAAACATATATTTCATGTCCTGAGTGCACTTTGTATGTCCTGAGTGCACTCAGGAGGTCCTGAGCGGTGTTTAGACGTACCGGACACAAATTATATAAAAAAAATTAACAAACTAATTGTAATCTAGATATATATAGTCGGTAAAAATCATTCCATGTTTTTGAGTGAGTTGAATTCGAAGTGTCACGGATTTATTCTTTCGAAGGCAAATCTCGTGCATTTTTCATATAAATACGGAGAATTTCAACTATATTACTACTGCTTAAAAAAGTGTGAAAATGAATAAAACACGAAATTCGAATATATCCTAAAGTTAGGACCATCCTAAGACCATCTTAAGACACCTAATTTGGTATCCTAAGAATAGGACAATTCCTAGGATTTTCCTAACTTGTGACATGTTTGAAAAACCCACTTAGGACTAATATGTATCCTAAGTTGGTCTTAGGACATGTCCTTATCCTAAGAGAGCTTCGATAAACAGGCCCCTGTAATCTAAATTTGTAAACAAAAATATATGATCGCGATAGCAATCAGATAGTGTTCACGATCAGGTAGCGTTCAAATTTAGTTTCAGCCATCCAAATTCCGTTCTCAATCCGATCCTTATCCGATTTATATCTTTAGCATGGTAAAAAACCGACAGAATATGTCCTGATTCAGTCGTCAGAGATAAAACAGTTAATAAACTGTCAACCAATGTTGACAAAGGATATCTGTTGGAAAATTGTCGCCATACTAGTATTTAGGGTGATTAGGTACTGTACGTATACGTAGGAACGCTACACTATCATAGCCTGCATGGTGTACTGCATTGCAAACGGTTTTATTTCGTATAACTGGTAGCGGGACTGTTCAAGGACGATTTCGACAAAGACGGTTCCCCACTCGGCAATAGATCTGGATGCAATTTGGACTCAATCTTTGGGGGGTGGGGGGGGGGGGGGTGATCTCCAGGTCATGCGCGTTCCACACTGAGGCTTGCAAGCAGAAAACACAGAACATTGTTACGATTTTGATCTGATGAAGCAAAATCGGTCCAGACATAGGAACGTCGGATTGTAAATAGACTAGACAACATCAATCAAACTGGCTGAGCTTCCACGAATGTTACGGGAAGCGTCTAGCTATCGGAGGTGCTTGGCCGAACTCTGTTTCGACGGTATATACTTCTGCATTCAGACAATGATAGGACTTTACAGTTTCTTAAGGATAGCAATTAAAATTTTCAACTTTGTGTCTTAGCACTGTCTGATCTCAAACGGGAGCCATAATCGGCACGGTTTGCATGAATGCCGTATTAGTTGGGAACACGTCCGTCTAACTTAAGACAAGGACATCGTTTTCATATACGTATACAGAAACCCGTAGTGTACAAAACTTTTATTCTAAACTTAGTTTAATAATAATAATAATAATAATATCTTTATTTAAAGAGATTAACTCATGGTTGTCTTATATTTATGTAATATATGTACTGTACAATGTTATTTACCAAATGTCTATAGGTCTAAAGAGAGGATAAGGTTATCAGTGATCAGATGGGCCGTTGAAGCAACAGTTCAATTTACAATATTAATGGCATAAATTATTATTAATTAATTCAAAAAGTTGAGAGACATTTCAGGATCTGCTTATAAAAGTGGGAAGATGTGTATAATTGCCGATGAGAAAACGCTTCACAAGAGACCAAAATGAAACAGAAATTTTAAAACAACTATAGGTAAGCGTACAGCTTTCAACAATGAGCAAAATCCATGCCGCATTTTCAACTATAAAAGGCACCGAAATAACAAATGTAATACAATTCAAACGAGGAAACTATCAGCCTTGTTATGTACAAAACAATTAAAGGAAAAAAACTTCCGGAGCGACTGAGATCACCCCCGTTTTTTGTTGTTTTTTGTTGGGTTTTTTTTGGGAAGGGGGGTGCCCAATCTTTAGTTTTGTATGTTGGGTTTTTGATACTGCTGTTAACCTTTTTGTCGTTTTCGTTTTTCGACATGGCTCTGTCGGTTCGTTCTCAATTTAAATGGTTATATTATCCCTGTGGTATCTTTAGCTTCTCTGATATAAAAATTGTTATCTCTTAACACAACTGTTTACTATTGCAATTCATAACTTTTGTGTTGGAAACCATTGAAAATTAAACGGATAAAAGGTATAGCTTGTTTTTCAACTTCCTTAAGCTTTGTCGTTTTAAGATCTATTTTAATTCAATAAGAATTTTATTTTATAGTACATATTTAAATGTCATTTTGTATAACCTTGTTTCGTCTAGGGCTCTTCAGATTTTTAAACATATAACTGATAGTTTACATTTGAATTAAATTTGTTCAATTCAAATAATAAAAAAAGAAATAACATGAAAGAGTTTATTGATTTAGAAAACACAGATAAGGATTTTTGTTTACTTAGTGATCTAAACAATTTAAAAGTCTAATTGTACATATTTATTGAATCGAAAGTCGAATGCTTTAACTATAATTGTATGATGAAATGTGGGGAACATGCAAAAGTTTTCAACATGTTTAAGATTAAGCAGGAATTCCCAGACATCCGAGGTTAGAAATTCCATTGATTGACAACATTTTTCAGAATCAGCGATGATAGGTTTTCTTATACAAGAGGTTGACGTTTGTGACTTGTATAAGATTTGGTGATTTTTTGCAGGTTTTTGTCTCGCCGTTAAATAGTATGATTGTTTGGTGTAAATGTCCATCGGGATGGTTTCATTTTACCTTGCTCACATTTTGCTCTCATTTTCATGGTTCATTTGTAAATGTTAACTTTTCACAATTTTGCATTTTTACACCGCAATCAGGATATATATTAAGCGTATGGAAATATACATATCTCCTATGTTTTTATACTGTTAACTTTTATGTTGTTTTTTTCGTCAATTCATTGGCGGATGCCGCTGAGTGGCGTGTACTGCGGCTTCGATCCCCCCTTTCGATTTTAAATTAATTATATGCACGTGTTCCGGGTTCAATTTGAAATTAGATTTCAAAATGGTTTGATCCGTGCCTGTCATTCATTTAATTCAATATTCAATGGCGATTTTACACTTAAACTGATAAATACCACTTTAAAGAAAATTGTCAACATAACATATTCAATTTTAATGACTCAAAATAGAAACAATTTTGTTAGGGAAAAGAGATTTTAAAAGTTACCCATTTATGAAAATGACAAATCGCGAACCGTTCGTGGATACGGCGGTAAACAATATATCCAAAGTCTCAATGTAAATTATAAATACAAGAATATATGTTATAATTTAACCGCGTGTTCCCCTAACCATAGGTGTCTAAATATTTACATCGTGTGATTCACTCGCGGATTTTATATATTTAATAGTCACATACTTGTCTACAGATTTTTTTTACAGATTATATAATATACATTGCACAATAATAACATAAGACAAATACCCAGCCTAGATAGGCTTACAATGTGTGCGACACTATACTATACAAATATATATCTATTTAAAATGTTTAACAAATACAAATTGTATAACATAGTTAAATTACAAAAATGTTGAAAATTATCCGGATTTTCACATCATAAAAAAATAAAATAAAATAAGTAATTAAAAAAACATAACTTTTAAAAATAGAAATAACAAAAATTAAGTATGACGTAAAATTGAATGATATGTGATAAAAAGAACATATTTTAAGAGGTTAATGTGTACTTTTTGTGATAATCTGTATTTGGGCTCGACACGACCTTGTGTAATTATTATGTTTAACATGTTAAAAGCAGTTGCTTTTCACCATATTTAAAACCCTACCTAATTATAAACAAAGGAACAAATAAATTCAATTGAAAAGACTATTTACAAAGTATAATTATACCGAAATTTTAAAGTTAAATTCTAATTGGTTTACCAACTTATAGATTATAAAAATGAGATTCATATATGACCTGAAGAAAATAATCCAATTAGCTTGTTGGACTATTACATGTATTGTCAACCACTTTTATCTTTCCGACTTATGTCATTATACTATTTTTCTTTTCATTCAAATTGTTTTCTGGTTTTAATAAATTTTGTTTCTACATGTCACAGGCAGTTTCAACAGATTTACTCTAACAATAGACCTATACAGAAATCTTAGTAACCTATACATTCATTATGTTTTTATACATTTCCTTCAGATAAAATGATATTCAGTTTTTGAAAATCACGCTTAACGTAAACACGCAACTCAATATAGTCGGAGACATACAACATTGTTATATCTTATGCTTATGTATTCTTGTTGGACCGTTTAGTAAGTTGTTAAATTCATGCAGCCGACTTGAATCTTCATTTAGTAACAAGAAAATATTCTGTTTATAAACGGGACAGATTATTTCATTGGAAAAAAATTCACTACGCGTTTTTATTATTTACAAAGTATAATTATACTGAAGGTTTGAAGTTAAATTTTAATTGGTCAATTTTCATTTAGATTTAAAAGTATGTGATCAATATTTGAACGGAGAAAAATACTCGATTTAAAAAAAGTATGTTGAATATGGAGATGGATTACAAAGTGTAAATTCTACATGAAATGATGTACTATATTATTTGGATATTATCAGCCTCTTTGTGGACAGTTTATTCCCAGCTTCAGGGCAATACGCTCTGGTCAGCTCACACTTATTGGAATGAAAGATATTCTCTTGGTTACACCGCCAGTAAGTAATAATACAGAAACAATAGTCACCACGTAATTCTTATAACTATATTTAATTTTTTTCTTTGTATTATATTTCATGTTTTTTTCTTTTTATTATATTTCATGTTTTTTTCTTTTTATTATATTTCATGTTTTTTCTTTTTCTTTTTTTATTTCATGTTTTTCTTTTACCTTATCTCGTGTTTTTCTTTTTTCTTTTTACAAAAAATATAGCAATGCATGAATGAGTATACTCTTTATCATTTCTGCATTGTTAAATAAAATATTTTTGAACTTAGAATACCAGTTTTAGTGGGCATGTCATAGGGCTTTGGATTTGTTGGAGACTAGCTTTGACAAACAAACAGTTTGGTATTCACAAAAAGTTGCCCCCGCAAAATAAGAGATACATGTAGAAATAAAACTGTGAATATAAGCGGGGAATGTGTCAAAGAGACAACACTCCGACTAAAGAGCAAAAAAAAAGTCCAAGGTCACCAATGGGTCTTCAAACCACGGTGGGAAATTCGCACAATCGCACAAATACTTGTTTTATACTTCGTAGATGACTCTATATGGCATGTATGTTATAATAGTAATCGCAGAATACACGGACTGATTTATTAGATCTATTCTTTTTACTGTCACAAAATATTCAACTTTAATATTAGAGGCGGTGTCGCTTTCTGGTATCGATAAAGCTACAGCCTTTTGTTGAAATACTGGACATTCCCGGAGTAATAGAATAACGGGGATTGAATTAAATATTCCAGACATATCAAACATTTATCTCATAATCTGTTTATCTAACAGCAGTAACGCAAAGTTATGAATTATTTCTCGAAAGTAGCTGAAATTCTAATTGATGTCTATAACATTTATTCAACTATGGGAACTGTTGTATTTAAGGGAGATTTCAACTGTAAAAGATACACGTACGATTATGAAAAACAAAGTCAGAGTTTTTGGTCATTTATGCAGGAATGTAATCTGCGTTCTCTACATCTGGAAACAAATGGAAATGGACCCGCGTGCAAATTTAAAACCTAACAAGGAGGACCAAAAACCGCCATTGATCATATAATTGTTAGCATTGAAAATCTCACCAAATGTTTAAAAATCCAGGTCCCTGATGAACCGATGATATGTTTAGCGTTTCAGACCATAAACCCATTAGATGTTCATTTGCTCTATCGGACAATACAAACTATGTATCTAAAGACGACGATCTTACTGCTCAAAGGCGTATATCATGGATTAAAAAGCTGTACAGAACGATGCTATTGTCGATTATTCCTTCGCCGTGTCACAATTCTTATTGGACATAAAAACACCAATTGCTATTCCGGCTAATATTGAACAATACTACAGCGAAATAGTCAATGCTTTTTTGAGAGCCGATATCGAAACTATTCCCGGCAAACAATATATAAATCATTTAAAATGGTATTGGACAAAAACTATGAAAGAATATCATACAATTATGAGAATACAACGTCGAAAATGGATAGAGAATGGTTTTCACGGCCGTAAAGACAAACATTACTAACAATGATTACAAGAGCGCTAAATTGAATTTTAGAAAACAGCTTGAGTTAGCACATGAAAGCCTCATTAGTGAAATAAATCGTAAACTCGAAGAATCTGTCGACTGTGATCAACGTTTTGTATGGTCTGTGATTAAAAGTGGAAGCAAAAGTGTATCGCATTGTCAACAATTAAAAATTAGCTATTCAACTTATTTCTTCAGACGAAATATGTGACGGTTGGGTGACTCATTTCCAATCTGTATTCAGTTTCGATAGCAACTTAATTAACCCTGTGAATGAAAAAGCTATCGATAATACTATCAACGACTTGTTAGAAACTCTCCGTACAAACACAAAAGCTATATTAACAAGTGTAAGCTACATTTTTTTTTTGGGGGGGGGGGGGGGGGGGGGATTGTGTAGGTTAGACAATGACTTGCTAACAAAACGTATACTATTACTACGACTTTTAGAATTTAGAAACAAATGTTCCAAAAAGCAAGATGGTTTTATACCAGATTTAATCAGAATAGTCATTAAATATGATTTGATAGACTTTTTTTGAAGATTTTATGAAATCAGGCAGCTTCCCTAGTAAGGCGGTATGGAACAAACTTATTTCCACTTCCATAGCGAACTCTGAAAACAACAGATAGCAACAAAGAATATCAGTTGACAGTGACTTTGAAATTTTCCGTACAATTCACAAACACATTGTACCATGCACGCAGACCTTGGGTTACTGCTAAACATAATCATAATTTCAGAGAAGGAGCTAAATATATTGTTGACCTATGTTCCGTCATCCGAACAGAAGTGTCGTCTCTCATATGCGATACATGTGGACAATTTTGTATCATTCAAACTAATGTAACTTGAAAACGAGTTCATGGACCCCATGGATAAATACACAGCAAACAGTGATGTTTTTTTCTACATTCATGAACATTTGATAAATATAAGTTCTTTTTTGATAAAAAAAAAAATGTATGAATTTTTAAGATAATTTTAAAATGCAGAAATTAAAAATTATTTAGCAATTTTTTTTTGTGTTAATCTTCTTAGGCAAAAACGTGATGTCTTTCTTCCGAAAGGGAAAATACGGTCACAAATCCGAATTTTCAGCAAATATACAAAATTTCGACCTCATTTAACTCAAAGAGTGCATGAAGGTATATTTTCTATTACATATTTATTTTGATAAGGTAAAAATAGTCTATATGGATTTTTTTTTATCAAGATGTAAATACCCGGGATTAAAACTGTATCGTATGCCCTTAAATAATGTACCAAAGTCTTAACGTAAATTATAAATATGAAAATCAATGTTATTTTAACCGCGTGTATCCCTAACCATGTGTGTCTAAATATTTACATGTTGTGATTCCCTTGCGGTTTTTATATATACTTTTTGTGATAATCTTTTTTACATATATTTGGGCTCGACACGACCTTGTGTAATTATTATGTTTAACATGTTAAAAGCAGTTGCTTTTCAACATATTTAAAACCCTACCTAATTATAAACAAAGGAACAAATAAATTCAATTGAAAAGACTATTTACAAAGTATAATCATACCGAATTTTGAATTTAGATTTAAATTGGTCTTTTATCCTTGAGATAAATATATGACCTGAAGAAAATAATCCAATTTGCTAGGTTGAACTATTACATGTATTATCTGGGCTATTATCTTTTAGAGATCTGTTATTATACACTTTATTTGTAAAAAAAAATTCCGACATTGAAATTACTGTGACCTTTTGAATTAAATTCATTTTGTTGAATTTGAGGAGGAGGAGAAAGGAGAAAGGGGATGGGAGAAAGGAGAAAGGGGGTAGGAGAAAGGAGAGGAAGGCTGGGAGAAAGGAGAAAAAGTTGGAGAAAGGAGAAAAAATAAAATATCTCTTCTTTTAAAAAATGATCTAATATTTCAAGAAAAAATATTTCAAAAGGAGATGTTTTATTCTAATGGGAGAAAGGAGAACGGGGATAGAAGAAAGGAGAAGAGTGGTGGGAGAAGGGAGAAGGGTACCCCCTGTCCCCCCTCGTATTTACATGTTACATATTTACCTATAAAACAAGACATTAGAATTCATTGTAACATATAAATTTTCTGTAAACTTAATTTAGAATATCATTTTGATTCAAAATCAGCTATTAATTTTAAAACTGTAAAAATGAACATTGAGCGCCTTTATTCATACATATGGAATGACAATATACAATAAGTACCAAAACCTTCGTACATATGTAACTTTCAAAAATGCCTTTAATTAGGGACAATATGTAAAACTAAATTTAACCAAAGTCAAACGCTCGTATTTAGCACAATTCAGGTGTGGAATATTACCTCTGAGGATAGAAACAGGACGATATATAGGTGAAAGACCAGAAGAAAGACTCTGCAAATTTTGCACTGCAAACATGACCGAAACTGAAACTCATTTTTTACTAGACTGTACATAATATTCTGATATACGAGAACATATTTTGGTGAACTTTTATTACCTGCTTCCTTTAAATCTATGAACAAGAATGAAAACTTATTATTTTAAATGTTAGCCATACTCGAAAACTAGCCAAGTACATTCATACATTGTACAGGCATATTCTAAAAGACGCAATTTTGTTTACAGATAGCTTAATATCTATATCTTTTTATTTTAAAATCAACTTCCGTCAACAAAAAGACAATTTCATGAATAATTTGATATTTCCAAGAACGTGATTTATGGTTTTATTGATTACTTAATTTAATTTGAGGTGACTAATAGGTCCATTGGGCCGGGTATATTAATATTCATCATATATTGTATGTTTATAATCTGTACATATTTACACATGTCACTATAATAATAAATAATTTACATACTCACATACTTACTATATGTATATGAATATGAATATCTTTATCATTATGTGTTTACTTATTTATTTAAGATAATTAATATTCTGTTTTTGGAAAAGGACGCTAACCGCTAAAACTAAACTGGCTATTGTTATTTATTATGCATTCTTGTTGGATCGTATATTAAAAGTTGTTAGACTCTATGCAGCTGACTTGAATCTTCATTTGGTAACCAGCAAATATTCTGTTTATAAAAGGAACACATTATTTCATTGAAAAATTCACGACGCGTTTATTATTTACAAAGTATAATTATTCCGAAGGTTTGAAGTTAAATTTTAATTGGTCAATTATCATTTAGATTTAAAAAGTATGTGATCAATATTTGAACAGAGATATATTCTCAATTTAAAAAAAAAAGTATGTCGGACATGGAGACGGATTACAAAGTGTAAATTCTACATGAAATGATGTACTATATTATTTGGATATTATCAGCCTCTTTGTCGACAGTTTATTCCCAGCTTCAGGTCAATAATATCTGGTCAGCTCACACTTATTGGAATGACAGATATTCTCTTGGTTACACCGCCAGTAAGTAATAATACAGATTTTTTTTTAATTTTTTTTTTTTATTAAATTCTTTTTTTCATTTTATCAACGAATGGACAAACCATTAATACACGAATGAGCATAGTTACTCTCAGGCTTAATCATTTCTTTAATTTCTTATTAAATATTATTGAAAAGATTGTTTTTTGAACTTGAAGTACCAGTTCCAATGCGCATGGCATACGGCTTCGAAGTTGTGTTTGACCTGGGTAGTTTGGAAAACAAAAGTTTGGATAACAAAAGTATAAAAATAAGATTGAGGAAGAGTCTACAAACCAAGAAAACTTGAAAGAACAGAAAACCGCGCAAACGAGAAAATCCCGCTTCCGCACAACTACGTGTTCTATTCTCCGTAGATGACTGTGGCCTCCGGTTCAACCGATTGAAAGTATAAAAAAAGAATCCGATAAAAAAAAAACGTTGCATGTAAATGATATGAACCTGCAGAGTCTTAATATATTATAGGACTAACTATTCTCAGTATACACTGACTGATTCATTAGATGCATGCTTTGACTGTCAACTGATATATACAACATCAATGAAAACCAGTCATCCATATGAAAAGCTGCTTAAAATATGAAAACGGCGGTGATTTATAAATAGTGACATTATGTCCAGCAACAAATATTAAAAGCGAAGAACATGATAATGGTATTTGACTCGACAAACGCAGATTCTTAAAGTGGTGAAGAAGAAAAAACAGTTAGATGAAATCGTTGAGACAACAACCGAACAGGACAACTAACCAAAAAAATGTATCTGCTTTTCAAAATACTTGTACTTTCAAAACTTGTCACGGCGTCAAAACTTGTATGGTGTGTTTTAATGGGGTTGAAAGTACGTTAGTTTACTTTAAAGAAACTTGATATGACAAGTTGTTAAGTCTGCATTCTATATAAACGAACATCCGTAATATGCTTTCTGACAATATATACATTGTTGTTACACCTTATTTCAACAATTTCAAATTTAAATAGAGTTTGACCAAATATATCCGTTTTTATAGAGTGTTTATAAACGTTTAACACTATAGCTACGACTATTTTGCATTTAAAAGAGTTCTTTAAGTGTCATACATGTACTTGGTTTTATGCTAAATCATTAATTGAAATAATCGCCATTAATACAATATTTTATGTTATATTTCAACAATATACACTTCAGTATCGTAGATAAAGTCGTGTTTCAAACAACATCTTGAAATTTTGACACGCATCCATCGCGATCAAGACGGACTTTTTGCCATATGGTTGAGGGTATTAGGTTTGGAGTTTATTATACGTTCATTATCACTGCACTAGTGTATATATTTGTTTAGGGGCAAGCTGAAGGGAGCCTCCGGGTCAGGGAATTTCTCATTGAAGACCTGTTGGTGACCTTCTGCTGTTGTCTGCTATATGGTCAGGTTGTTGTCTCTTTAACACATTCCCCATTTCCATTCTCAATTTTATTCAAGTAAAAAATATGTATCATATATATTGCAGAGGTTGAATGTAACCAGACAACGTTACCACTGTAAACAAACAAACAAAAACCGATGTTTTCGTTGAAAGTGTTTTTTTTTTCAATTTAATTCAGTGTAAATTGATTTATCAATATTTTAACATAAGTTGCTATACATTTCTTTGAATTTTGAAAATATAAAGAAAAAATGCACATAGTAATTGATCCTTGAACTTATTATTATTTCTGTTTAAGCAGAACAGTTACCGAATTTATTTTGATAATATTGTTATTTCGATAGCACTTATTTTGTCGATTCCAATGATATATAATATAGCCATATAGTATGATCAAGATGATGAATCTATTTTTTAGCAATACTGAGTCTTGTCACCGTACTACGATGGGTGAAACATTTGTAGCTGGATCTTTTTGCCCTGCCAGAGCACTTGAGATCACCTCCAGTTGTTTGTGGGTTCGTGTTGCTCAGTCTTCTGTTTTCTGTGTTGTGTTTTGTATACTCTTGTTTGTCTTTTTAGTTTGTTTTGTTTTGTTTCTTTGCCATGGCATTTTCTGTTTGTTTTCGACGTATGAATTTAATTATCCCTTTCATATCTTTCGCCTCTCTTGTATATATACCTTCAATCTTTCGAATTCTTTTGTTTTTGTTTTTAATTCAAAGAATTGTCGCACGCCACCAAATAAGGTTGTGATATGAATTGTATTTTTTAAAACGGGACATTTTAATGTAAACTTGCCATAATGCATTTGAAATATCTAAGAATAACTCTCTTTTTTTTTATAGCTGAAACAGACTACGGAATGTGGTCTTACCAGCCGACCACCAAATCGAATGGATATATGGATGTTACCACTGGTGCTCAATCCTGCTCAGGATGTGGCTGTACAGAATTGAGGGATAATGGTATATTAAAGTCTTGTAGTGGATCTGTGTAAGTATATATGATGACAAACTGTAAAAGTATTCTGTCTACCAATTCGAAAAGAATGAATTTTCTTAATTTATCCCAAATTCTAAAGCAAGGTCGTAATTGGCTCTCAGAACTTTCCCGAAGAGTAGCTAGCCTAGCTGCTAAATAGATTTATATAGCAGCTATAGGCTAGGCTAGCTACACGTTCGGTATTCAACAATCTATGTAGCCCTATTTGGCTGCTACGATATGAATATTGAACGCAACCTGAATGATTGACTGATTATATATAATTGTCGGTTGCTTAACGTACCACTAGTGGCAAATATTTCATGCATGTTCATAATGGACACTTCGGTCCTTCAAGTTGCCTTGAAGTTTAGTTTGGTTTTAGTCTCTGACGTACATTTGAAGTGTTTTAATTAAATTCGACTCATTGTATTTTAAAATAATTGTAGGAATTGTCCGTGATGTATCTGAAGACATAACGGCTCGCATGGATGAATTGCACGTGTCGAATAAAATCGAAATGAATTATATATAGACATGATGAATTTTAAATACCATAACTTAAAAGAAGAAGTGGAAGGTTCCAATGAGAAAATGTTCCACCAGAGATTAAATGAAATAGAGGTTATATAAACAAGGGTTTTAATGAATAGTTGTATGACTATGAACATCCTTTATATGGATATATACAAATTATAAATTCTAAAAAAAAATGACATGTTTTCAATGTATCTATTGAAATAGGTAGTTCTAAAATATGTTTAAATGTACTAATTCTATTCAATACTAATACTTTTTTAGACCTAGCACTAACAAGTAGGGTAAATCTTTAAACGGAATTGATTTAACATTGAACTTTACATATTTACTAATCAAACATATGTATGACAGAGTTCGCGGAAAGAGATTTTTAAATATATGTCGTTTGATTTCCGTTTTTAACTTGATAAATCAAACAACCTTTTTAACCCTTTATTTCATTTACAGTGATGATGTGGTTTCGTTTAATTTTATAATCAACTGATTTTCATGATCAGCAGGACCCTGAAAAGTTTTTCTTGTTTCCGAATCCCAGTATTTATATTGTATATAGATCGTGCACTTTTGAAAAATAAAATATTGTTTAAACTAAATTCAGTTCCCAAATGAATGGCCCGGGCCAGCTGAGACTGACAATGGGACCAAAAGATGGGCCTGGCGGTATCAAATGGCTTCAAACGTGTAATCGGTTAACGTTGAAGACACGCTATGAATTAGAATGCCAATGACTCATCAATTCATTATTTTTAATCCTGAAGCTTTGAAGTCTTATTAGCATGATTAGTCTAGAAGAATCGAAAACCCGACAAAAGTTAACGCGGAAACGTTCTACTTTATACCCGTAATTGATTTGTCAAGTATAATTTTAGCGCCATTTTTTTCATTTGGTAGAGGAATGAAAACAGTTTAAAAAAACACAAAATACAATTCTATAATGAAGAAAATATTATCATATGAAGTTTTAATGTTTGCTTTTCGTTTGAGTCAAATGGACCCCCCGTACTTGGCGATAAAGCTACTGGTAACTCATAAATTTCAAGATATAGCTGTGCATACACCACAACGGCACAAGATTTTCTGCTAGAATCTATCAGGAACATATATATTAACTGATATACTGTTCCCAGAATCTATACATGCTATGATGCATGCTATGCCTTAAACCTTTTCCTGATGAACAGGTTTGTCTATACTCAGAGGAAATATTGAGGTGAAATTTTAGCCATAGGGTCCACATGAACATTCAATGCATTAGTAGATAATCATAGGCGGATCCAGTGGGGAGCGGGCCCACCTTTTTGTTGGAAAAATTTGGTTGATTATATAGGGAATCATGAAGCAAGAATGGAGCAGCCTTTTATTTAGTCGAGATTTTAGTATTCGTATTGTCATCCTAGAAAGTCATACTGAGTAAAATACTAAAATAGGGAACAATGTGACAATGGTTGAATTTACATTTGTAGTTAGGTCAAGGATTTGTATAGTTACTATTCTAACATGACGTCCTTCAAACCCGTGGTAAAATATGAACATATGTTTTTTTATGAATGAGCGACTCGACGTCATAGAACAATGACGTCAGAATATAAGTAATTTACGGGAAAATAAATGCTTGTGAAACGGAAAATCATCACAACAAAACAACGTAAACAAACGATGCTAAAATGGGATATAAGCGATTTTTTTAAACATATAAAAGATATAATTAAATAATCATGTTTAAATTCATCCACAACTATCTAAATACGTTATTGTTAATAGTTTAAGCATGTCACTAATTCTGTTTGCTTCGTTCTTTTACGCCAATCTAATAGTGCGTTTATTTATGGGAATGGCAAATATTTGCCTCCACCTAGAGCGCTTCGATCCAAAAGAATTGCCGTATTTGTCCTATTAGAATCGAAATAATTCATGGGGGCTTGAATATATCTAGATTTTACCACGGGTTGTCCCTTTATGCCGATATTTTACCCCTCGCTATCGCTCAGGGTAAAATATTTGTCATAAAGGGCCAACCCGTGGTAAAATCACGATATATTCAAGCCCCCATGAATTATTTCTTAATTAAACTATACAAATCCTTGGTAAGGTCAACCCTTTGATTATGACCCATGTATTCATCAAAATCCTAAATACACCGTTTGGTGGTGCACCTGTCGGATGTGGAATGTACAGATAAGGTAATACTGGAAACAAGTGAATATACTATTTGTATCGGTATCAGATTCGACCTGGAACTTGTTAATTATTGGCAATATGTGGTGTAATTTTTAAACAACACCACTGTCCTATATTAGCTATATATAAAGTTGAAGTCTTTGATTTGTCGTTTTTACTCCATGACAGCTGACAATTTGGACCTAGTGTTTTTAGTATTATAGATACATGCAGCTGCAGAACTGTAGCTATATAAGGTCCTGTTGAAATTTTTTGGCAATTTGCAGATCTATTATACAGCTACAGATCTGTCGAATTTCAAAACATTTGGAATAGACCACTTTCGAGTTATCCTTCACAGGAAAAAACTTGTCAATTATACGCACCTTTTTGACGTCATTTACCAGATAGAGGGGGTCACCTGTATCCCTGCACTATTAACGTTCATTAAGCGTCTTGCAATTGTCATTGTGCAGGATAAACTAGAAATTATTGTTGATCTGTAGGTACTAAATGACAAATTCCTAATGACAGCAGTGCTGATTGTCAATTTTGAGAATTCAATTTGCCGCATAATTCGTATATTTGTTAAGTCTATAAACCAACAAATAAAAAAAACCTTGCCTAATACATGTGCATGTTCAAACATTGATGACATTTTAAGAGCAATTGTACTTTTTTTCAGAACTGTTGCACATTACAGTTTTCCTAACATATCATCAGAAACGTTTGCAGTGTCAACTTCTGCGATGTAAGTATTTAAAATGAATTCATTTTTAGCTCACCTGGCCTGAAGCATAGTGAGATCTACAAATAAGTCAACATTACCAAAATGGTCAGTTGACCCCTTAAGGAGTTATTGCCCTTTATAGTCAATTTTTAACAATTTTCATAAATTCTGTAAATTTTTACAAAATATTTTCCACTGTAACTACTGGGCCAAATTCATTATAAATAGAGATAATTGTAAGCAGCCAAAATGTTTGGTAAAGTAAGATTTTCAAACACATCACCATCACCAAAACACAGGTTTGTAAAAAAAAAAGTATGTGTCCTTATAGTTTAATGTGCACATAGACCAAGGTAAAGAGCCTCTAGTTTAGATACCAATTTACGATGTATTCTTAGATTAGGGATTGAAAATGAATGCTAGGTGTTCATGATTTTTCTTAACTATTACAAATATTATTTTAAATGGTTAGGTTTGTACTATGACATTAATTTCATATTTTTTTCTTAAAAATGAGTCGTTTTGAGGTGAGTTCTCTACAAATGAGGTGAGCAGTATGTTTTTTTAAATTGTGTGATTTAGAATTTATGTACATATTATAAATGGGTTACTTCAATAAAAAACAAGTAGAAATATGCACACAACTTCCTAAATTCCTTACACTGAACAATGTCCATTTTAAGTGTTTTTGTACATGAATCAGCATGTTATGTCAATATAGCATCTAAGTCTGGCTTCAATTCTTCCAAAAAAGTGTTCCCTTGTGTCAAATTCCTGTTAAATTTGTAAATTTCCTCTGATTTTGACACGTTTGTCAACAAGCAGAAGCGCTATGTTGACACTTTCATCTGGGCATTCAACAAAGGAAAATAATTCATGTTGGCAATGTTTTTTCAGCAGGAAATATCTGGTATATTACATTATTTTTTATATTTTCAGAGACATTAGACATTGTGGTGCATTTGCTATTGTCGGTCAGACTTTTGTCAACTTGACGGTTTTAACCAAACTGTAAGTTATTTAATATTGCAACATATTCCTAATCAATTACATGCATCTTTTTGATAAAGGCTGATTAAAGGTTGCATCTAAGTGCCTAGTTCAGGGAAAAGGAATCTGATAGAGAGAGATAATGCACCTTCAAAATATGTACAACCTGTTAAATCACTCTTACTGGTGTTAAAGTCAAGGTAGAGTAGATGGGCTATTTAGCGATTTCTTTCCAAATAGGTGAACATTTGAAAAGAAAGCGCATACAAAAAATCTTGAACTGTCTAACAATGATCAAATCTATAATCTCAATTCCATAAACATGATAAACATGATAAATATTTCACATAAAAATACTTATTTTTATCTCAATTTTTGTCCCCTCATAAAACTACTACTGGTTCTGAAGACCTATCAAAAGCAGTTGCACAGGACACAGTAACAAAGTATGAGCATATATACTAATGTGAAAATAAATTAATTTTCTAAATGTCACCTGTTTCTTTTTCAGGACAATAGAAAATAGTGGTATTACAACAATGCCAGATCTTGGCAATACACAGATAACTGAGCTGTAAGTTGATAATAAACAAATTATTAGAAATGGGAAATGTGAATTTTATATGGAAATAAAAACCAAACAACACCCCAAAAAACAAGATACCCTTGAGATGAACATATAAGGCTTTCAATGATAGATCAGGGTCTATTCCATACTGTAAATTCGGAAATTATTGCATGCATTTAATATTGCGATTTTGTCATTTTAAACTCAAATGTGGTTTTAAATTCTACGATGTTGAGAAAAATCCTGTTAAATTCATATAAAATATTTCAAAATGCAAGTTTAAATTAGGGCTATTCCATTTAAACATACATCAACCCCCAGGAAGGCACTATGACAATAGGGCAGCCACCCAGAGAAGCATTTTTACAAATTTTGAAGGATTGTCCTCATCAAAACTTTGAAAAGGGCACCCACCACTAGAAGTGGTTTCAAAATGCCTTCCTGGGGGTTGATCTATGTTTAAATGGAATAGCCCTTATTGCGTTTACAACTCGGTCACATTTTTCGCAATAATAAAAACCTAGCATTAATTTCTGAATTTACAGTATTTAAAACTCCCGATTTGCCATATGTCATGTAGAAAAGACTTTAAAAGTAAAATTGACAAAATTGATTGTGAAGATAGGATTTGATTTATAACTTCATGACACAAAATTACAGAAGTACACTTGGCAAAACCAAAAAAAGATACCAAATTCTATACAGGGCTACCATATTCCATACAGTGCTACTAAATTCCATACAGGGCTACCAAATTCCATAAGGGGCTACTAAATTCCATTAGGGGCTACCAAATTCCATACGGGGCTAACAAACTCCATACGGGGCTACCAAATTCCATACAAGGCTACTAAATTCCATACAAGGCTACTAAATTCCATACAAGGCTACTAAATTCCATACAGGGCTACCAAATTCCATACTGGGCTACCAAACTCCATACGGGGATACCAAATTCCATACGGGGATACCAAATTCCATACGGGGATACCAAATTCCATACAGAGGCTTCCAAATTCCATACGGGGATACCAAATTCCATACAGAGGCTTCCAAATTCCATACGGGGATACCAAATTCCATACAGGGATACCAAATTCCATACAGGGATACCAAATTCCATACAAAGTAAAGATAGAACAGAGGACAATCACCATGGGCGTTCTTGATTTGAGACTAGTTCTTTGAGATCCAACTGCCAGTGATCTGGAAGGATTTTTTCACTATGGGCCCAGGGCCCCCTAAAAATAAATTCAATGGGCCTTTTTAAAAAAAAATGGGCCATCTTGTCAAATGAGTGGGCCATTTAAATTGACTACTGTAAAAAAAAAAAGTATCAGTATATTTGTGCAAAGAGGTGGTGGTACTTACCTTTATGATTTTAAATTATATCATGGATATTGTTCCTGTGATTTTGTAATTTCAATTTCAATGAATATACAATAAGTTATTTTAACTTCCTCTAAAGCGGACAATATTTAAGATAACAATTATTTACAATTTTCAAACTGGTTCTGTTGCCTTGTACAATGTTGTACTTGTTCATGTTTTTTTGTACATTAAATTTGGGTCTTAGTCGAAACCATACTTATTCCAGACGTTCCGTATCAGAGGACATTTCTGGCATTTCCTCTGCACTTATTGTATTATTATTACTTCATGACAATGACAAGACTAACAGTAGGGAGTATCATTAATTGATAGAACAAAACAACAATTCGCTGAAGTCATGTTTACAAAGGTTTTTCAATCGAAATAATAGCAAGCTACACTTACTTAAAAGATTATGATTAGAGATAAATCTCGTCTTTACTAGCCAAATTTCACAAATTTAAAGTTGTTTACAAAAAAATATATCAAGAATGATGGTTAATTACGTTTTTTGGGTAATCAGTTAAACCGCATGGTTCTATTATTACCATACGAAAACACCAGAGTCGTTAAACCGCATGGTTCTATTACAATAAGAAAACACCCGATATGTCGACACCAGAGACGTCCCAAAAATATATAGGGGAACATTACACACATGGCGGTACAGAACACGATCAGAAATCCATTTGACGATATCTATACGTTTCGAAATGAAGTGCGCCACGCGGGCCCTTACATTTGTCACCCTATGCGCTATTTCTGGTCGATATGCGCTATAGGCGCAAGGTGCACGTCCTTCTCGATCACTGAACTGCCTATTATTTTCTTATATCATAGACAGGATGTGATATTTGAAAATCTTAAATGATTTTATTCTGTATATATATTGGGTTGTAGATATTTTGCTTATTTATCATAATTAATGTAGCAATTTTTTTTTTCTCGCAGGAATTTGATGTTCAACAGCATAGAAATAAAGACAAATTTTAAAGGGAGTCTACCAGCTTCAATTACTCATGTGTAAGTATAAGGTCATATGATAGTTTAAAATACTCGATCATGAATAAAATAAGATGTTGGGTATCAATGAGACAGCAATCCAAGGGAAAAAGCATACAGCGGGCAAAAAGCCAGAGTCTTCAATAATAGACAGTTGCCTATGATTTTTATATGCTATTTCCAAAATAATTATTAGGCAGAAGGAAGTCATATTGATTTTATTTTACACTCTAAAAATGGAAAATTGTACCCATGGAACAGAGAAAAATGAGAATTTATGAAAGTTTATTTCTTGGAATTCTTAAAACATACCAAGCAAAGGATGGTTTCACTGTATAAGATTATATTTATAAAGATAACTTTGTTCTTTAAGAAATAAGAAGAGTCAATGACAAACCATTTAGGTTAAATCATTAAAACAGTTTGACATAAGAAAAAGTCACAGTTTGCTAAAAACAACACAAAAAACTGACATAAAGCATATAGACTTGTATGTAGACTTTGACAAAACCCCAAAATCAAATATCACCAAATATACAAGTTTTCTTTTATCAAAGAAAATGGCTTCCAATGAAAATTAACGAATTCACAGTATAACCTAACTTTCAATGATTTTTTGTAGGGCTCTGACAGGTAACAAAATTTACTGGATACCAAATGGATTCTTAAATGGACCAAATCTGAGAAGTGTGTAAGTTAATTTGTTGATTCCCAACTGCTCCACCTCTGATTACATACAGATTCATTTTGACTAGTTAGATCTTATTTTGTTTTACTAATAATCAGGACTAGAGAACACAGATACAATGTAGTTTTAAAAAATAAACTATATATTTTTACAAGTAAACATGTTTAGTTTGGATCTTTTAGAAAATTAATATGTCAAAAAAGTAAAAAAATAATTGTAAAAATAGATTGCTGTGAAATTGACTAGAGGGTGGAATTCAAAATGAAAATTATGTACAATTTATTTAGAATGAAAGAAAAATGAAGCCAATATTAACATGATTATTTTATTTGATTATCTTTCAGGAGTTTGGGAGGCAATTCCTTCATAAATTTCCCTGTGTTAGGATTTGGTAGTATGCCTAGTCTAGTATATTTGTAAGTATATTTTGTTTTAAATCTTTCATAAATTTATCAGTATTAGAATTTAAGACACTGTGAAAGAAAAAAAATACAAAGGTCATATAAACCTGGTAATTATTATTATTATTAATTGCGAAAAAAATTTATCTTGCTCATTCTGAGATCTTCTGATAAAAGTGAAAGAATCATTAGAATTATAATTAAGCTATGAAAGTGATTTTAAATTATAAACACTAAACACTATCAGAAACTGATTAGGGGGGAGGTGTCATTAAACACCATAGCATTCGGAAAATTTGTTAACTTGGACTGAAAGTAAAAAAATATGCTGCACTGTAAATTCAAATTTTTTAAAATGTTTTAATTATTGCGACTTTTGTAACAGGATATGTTATTTAAATGCCGTATTTCCTGAAATAGCAACAATATATATATTGAACTTTTGTATTTTTTCCACAACCGCAATAATTAGTGCCCCAAAATTTCTGAACTAACAGTTACACTAAGTAACTATAGCTAGTGAATTTAATTGACTTTAACCTTGGATTACATAAGACATATGGGTCTTTCTGGTCTTTTCAAGTTTTGCTGATAAGACAAATTGAAACTGAAGCACTATCATATGTAACATTTCTGTAAAAAATCATTAACTTTGACTTTAAGCCAGGTTCAAGTAAAACTTAAATTTTGTTTTCATTACTTTTGTGCATGTAAATTTATTTTATGCTTGAGGCAGTAATCATCTGAACATTTTTCTTTTACTTCTGACATATTCAGTGGTATAGAGAACAACCAGCTCAGAAGACTGTCAGTGCAACATATGAACAACTTCAAAGACTCTCCACAGCTACATCTGTAAGTGTTTGTTGTTCCATCTTAATGTTATTCTGTTTATTAATTATTATTGCTAAGTACATATTTGGACAGAAGGCTGACGCAGTTCTAGTGATTGCTTAACTTTTCTGTCCATTTGTCCAAAGAAAATTTGCAACAATTTTTCTTGGTTCTGTTTAAAAGAGAATAATTGTATTTTTATTATGCAGCTTCATTGTTATATCATTTGCCTATATCCACATCCAGTTTATTATAATTTATACCAATAGTTTAGAATTTTACAACACTCATTGTACATGAACATTTTTTGTAATTTTTTCTTGGCTTCTATATCTTGTATATGGAAGGGAATAATTTAATATTTGGTCTGCAACTTGATACATTGCAAAGTCTGAATTCATGCTGTATCTATCTGAAAGATCAATATAAGGCTGATCAAAGTCAGGTTCACAATTATTAACATACAGTAAAACCTGTGTAAACCGGCCCACTAGGGACAATGAAAAAGGGCCGGTTTGGACAGTGAGCCGGTTTATTCAGATTTCCGTTTTGTCCGGAAGTTAATGACTTGTGACGTCCGACATTGTGCATGTAAAAGTTCTCTCTGATTGTAAATTATATCTGATAAATTAAAATACTTTCACTTCGTTTTTCATTGTTTGCATTTGCATCATAATGCTTGCGTTGATCGGATTGTAAAACGAGTTTCCATTTACTCCCATGATCAATAATTTGGAATATTGGAATGGCCGATGAAAAAGCCAGAGTGTTATCAAACATAATTTCATCCCTTTCAAACGTTGTTGTACAGTGTACAATATCCATTGATTTTTGTCATCCGGGTGTTTTTCATTTTCAAGGTCATTTGTTTAGGGGTTCACAACAGGGAATCCATGATTTTGAAATCACGATGTGAATTTCTTACTCCGTGATTTTAATTTGTTTATCTAAGTTAAAACGTAAGTTCAATCCGAGATATATTTGGTGTGTCTTTTCGTTTATTGACACGTTTATAATGTTTTAATAAATAATACAGCTCATCACTGTACGATTGTATAGGTTCACAGTTTGACACCTGACTAATTGATTATCAAATATGTTTTGAGTGCATATCGATGATTGCAATTAATTAGACACATCAGTTTTGACAGGTAATAATTAATGTAATTAAGAGTATTTGGGACTTCATAATTAGACCGGAATTCGGAATACACAGGGTCCGGTTTACAAAGGGTATTTTAACAAAGACTTTGAAAGGAAAAATATGGGACTTTCATTTTCGGCTGGAATGGACAGGAAACCGGTTTATTCAGGGTCCGGTTTAATCAGGTTTGACTGTAGTACAATGTATGCCATGCATAATAAGAAGATGTGGCATGATTGCCTATGAGGATACACCTATCCAGCGAACTTATAAGTCAAAAATAAATAATAAAGAAAAAGACAAAACAACAGCTGTACAATAAAAAAAAATATAGAATACTTAAGACTGAGCAAGATGAACCAAACAAAAAGAGTGGGGGTAAAAAGGGGGCTGATCTTAGTTGCTTTAAAAGGGTAAGTAAATGTTTACTGTTATTTAAAATTTGTCCAGCTTTCTTAACCAATAAAAAGTACCGCCACAATATAATTAAAAAAGTTCAGAGTTCCATTTATTACCTGCATTCAATCAATAAGTTCATGTCAGATTTACTTTGACACATTTGTTACATCTGTCTTGATCTTGTAACCAACATTTTGTCTATGTAAAATATATTTGATATTTTCTTCCAGGAACCTCAGCTATAATGTTCTAGACTATATCCAGCCATATGCATTTTCTGGTATTCCAAATATTAAGGTGTTGTAAGTATCAAACTGAAATTTGATGACCATATTTTATACTATTTTTAACAGATTTTACTTTAAACAATAACTAAGTTGACTGATAAGTCATATAATGCTTGCCTTATTTTGTTGTTGCTGAAATCAAAATTATACAGCAAAATGACATGTAACAAGAGTCATAATCAACAACCTTGCTTAGTTCTAGTCAATATTTGCAGGATGTTTAAACTTTTTAGAACTTTTTACGATAATTGCATTTATTTAGAACAGGGATCACTACCTATACTGTATTGAAGATTTGCCATTAGTTGATGATTTAATGAATGTAAATATCTGTTTTAATGTACATACTCTTAGTACAGTGTAAAGAACATCCCTCAATTCTGGGAATATTCAAAGTTCTCATTTCAACTGTTCTGCAGATTGCAGCTTCCATTTCAAATACATGAACTAAGTTTGAAAAAAAACTTATTATGTTATTGATTTTTCCTGTTTTGTTAGGAATTTTAAGGTACATTCGTGCACATGTTAAAGGGCCCTTATAAAAATCGCAAATATTTTTTTCATCAAACCCTACATTCTATTACAAATTTAAAATGCTCACTTATTAGCTTGGTTTGAATGTCTTTAAAAAGTATTAATTTCATTGTGTCTTTTATGTTTCAGGGAGATCCATCAGAATAGTTTAGCCTCAATAGCAAAAGGTGTCTTTGAAAACTTGACAACACTGATTCACTTGTAAGTTTTACTGATTTTTTGAAAGCAAAATGGAAAACTTGAGATTATTTTGAAAATATGAGATATCAAAAAAAAAATAACTATAGTAATTCTTTGGTCATTTTAAGTTGTAACAAAACTTACATTGAGAATTATATTCTGGTTTCATGAGGAGCAAACCTACACATTTTCCTTCAGATACATACAAAGAAAAGCTTAATCATTTTGAGGACAACGTTGCTTGAAAAAGTTCGAACAATAGTTTTCGTAATCATTTCCAAATTAATAAACAGAGAATTTATAAAAACCTAACTCTTTGTGAAGTAAAGTGCTCAGCAGCTGGCTGCTACCAAGTATGTTATAAATCATGCCAGTATTGATAAAGGACTTACTACTTATCTGATGATACCCACTGAGACAATCAGTATGGACCAAGTGCATGATAATTCAAAATATAATTTATGTTTTTTTTCAGTCTCTGTGTTCTTTTGTCTGTCTGTCCCACTTCAGGTTAAAGTTTTTTACTTGAAATTTGGTGCACATGTTATCTATGATATATTCTTTCTAATTTAAATGATAAATTAGAGTTTAGACACCAATTTCACTGTCCACTAAAGATAGAAAATGATAGTGTGAGTGAGGCATCCATCTATATATATATAGTATGCACACATTGTTGTTATTTTATTTGTAGAGATCTCCATGCCAACAATTTGGAGACATTAAACAAAGAAGCCATGAAAGATTTGGAGAATTTGGAAGAATTGAGACTTCATTCACAGAAAACTCCTATGACGACGTTAATTTTTAACTCTATGATAAATGTTGGCAAGTCCCTGAAGTACCTGTAAGTATGAGAGATGGTTCTAGATGGGATCTCAAGGTCACCACTTATAATAGAGGTCATTGCACTGAATTTTATTTTTAAATAATCATGCTCATTTTTAAACTCAAACTGTCATATTTTCTAAAAGCATCAACTCAAATTTTAAAGGGCAACTCAACTTATTTCCCCTCTTAAAGGAATCTACCGTATAAACCTGTGCTATTCTATGACAAATGGTATTAAAAAAATTTAAAGGCAGAAAATAGAACAGAGTATTGTCAGATCTTTGTATTTTCATCCAATTAAGCTGTGACAAATTTTGCACTGTATCATCACTGACTACTTCTATAATCACTTTGTTTTTATTCTTAGATTTATAAGTAGTAATGCACTGACCCATATACCACATCAAGTATTTATGGAGAACAGCTATGACAATATTGTTCAACTGTAAGTACAATATCTGGAGTACAAAGCTTGAAATAAAGACTTCATTGCAATCTTTTCTTTCAAACGTTGCGTAGAATATCCTATCCATACTTTGAATGTTTCCTATTTAGTTTTCAAATAAACAAGTGCATTTCAGACCATATAGTCCTCTCAGACATGTTTTAACTAGTATTAGATTCTATATAAGGGCTATTCCATTAAAATGGTAATGAGTTTTTTTGTTTGTAACATTGTCTTATTTAGTCTTCAGTATTTGACTGTTATCTCTTCTTAGGGCTATTCCATTAAAATGTGTGTGGGAGGGTAAGGAGGGACTTTCAAAATATCCTTACAACCAAGAACCACTTTTTAGATAATTTTGCATAATGGTAATAGTTACATAGTAATAAAAAGACCCATGACCCCTATTCAATGCTTAAATTTCCCTTCCTACCCTCTCACATACAATTTAATGAAATTGCCTTTGTTAGAATAACTGCCAAGAGAAAGTCATTTGGGCTTGCAGTATGTTAGTTGTTAGTAATCAAAATATTCATTTTTTTGTGAATTTCTGTTTTTGGATAATATCTGGTCAATGTACATCCCATGTGTCTTTTTGATGTAATAAAATACAATATGCAAATTTAATTGATCTTTTTCAGACATTTAGATAACAATGCAATCACAAATGTGACAGAACTTGATTCAAATGGCTATGGTTCTACGTTACAAAGTACCTACAATGAAAAAAAAGTTCATTTGGACCCATTTTCAACCATGAGCAGTCTCAATATTTTGTAAGTAGACATACATATAGTCTTATTTGATTGATTAGTTGCATGGAGAAGCACATACATTCTAGTTCTTGATAGTTTTTCTGAAAGTCTAGCAGAAAATCTAAACACAAGTCAATATAAAAAAGAAGATGTGGTATGATTGCCAATGAGACAACTATCCACAAAAGACCAAAATGACACAAACATTAACAACTATAGGTCACCGTACGGCCTTCAACAATGAGCAAAGCCCATACCGCATAGTCAGCTATAAAAGGCCCCGATAAGACAATGTAAAATAATTCAAACGAGAAAACTAACGGCCTTATGTATGTAAAAAATGAACGAAAAACAAATATGTAACACATAAACAAAGGACAACCACTGAATTACAGGCTCCTGACTTGGGACAGGCACATAATCTGTTTGGATTAAAATTTGGTATGAAATTGCGATATTATGTTGATTATGTATGTTAGGTGAATCTTGACTTTGAATTTTCAACAAGTTACAAATTTTCTAAAGAAATCATCCAGACTTTGACAAAGCCATGAAATCAATTATCCATGAAAATTACAATATATAAAAAAGAAGATGTGGTATGATTGCCAATGACACAACTATCCACAAGAGACCAAAATGACAGACATTAACAACTATAGGTCTTTATAGACACTACACTAAATTTTGAACCAATGAAATAATAACTGAATCCACAGTCTTTGAATGACACATTGATAGCTCTGGAAGAAGAAAAAAAACATAATTGGCTTATGACTGTCTTATCAGTGGTTACTACAATTCACATTTTTTGTACTTGTACAATGATCAGTTATAATTTCCTACATTAATAAAAGGGAAATTGATACCAATTGGCCAATGCAAAACCATGGCAGAATAAAAGAAAAAAGAAAAAATCCAAGACACAGCAAAAACTAAATTATTAATCAACACAAAATGTAATGAAAATAAGGGTTTAATTTTACATGATTTATATTTTAGCATATTGTTATATTAAATTTTATTATAATCTATATAAATCAATATATGCGAGAAAAAAAGCTGATAAATTTTACGTCATGTCATTTCTTATATAGGTATCTTCATGTCAACTCAATTACAGACTAACGTCCTTAACTGAGTTATATCATGTTTTATCATATACTTAGACTAAATAACGTATGATTTTTACCGTATGATAATAGCATTATATTAAAGTATTTTCCATATTTCTCGAATAGGTGCTTAGCGGGCTGATATGAAAAGTTTATCACATGCTTCGATTGTTATCACATGCCTTTCCGTAACGTTATCACATGGCATTCCGGTGAAACTCGGCAAATTCCGGAAAATACACTTCAATGCAACGTTTTCAGAAATTTAGAAAGTTACTTTAAAAAAGTTGACTTTTCCAAACAATCTTCGTTATGTACATTGTTGAATTATGTTTTTGTCGATTTGTCCATATTATAAAATGTGTTTTTTTCTCTGTTGAGGCATATGATAGAAAGATTTCATATTGAATGTTACAAATTTTGGGTCCAACGTCCGTGAACTTTTTACTCTTTCAACTTCTTTTCGGGAACCACGTAAAAGGATCAATATATGAATCTGTTATTTTTCTCTACTGTTGAAGCATATGATAAAAAGATCATAACATGTCATTTTTCATATCGCATGTATCATCAGCCCTCGGTCAATATCAGCCCTCGAGCCATGCAGCTCTTGGGCAGATATTGAACCTAGGGCTGATAATACATGCGATATGAAAAATGCCATGTAATAATCTGATATTATTGTAGGTATCTACATGTCAATGCCATTACCCAAATAACTAGTACAGACTACTGTAAACTAACATCCTTAACTGAGTTATATCTGACTGGGAATGAGCTAACGGAGGACAACATGGATGTCGACAGTTTTACATGTGTTATAACTTTAGCTACATTGTAAGTAAAAACAATTAATACTAAATTCTTAGGAAAATTTAAAGGGTTAAAGTCCATAAAAATTGACAAATAAAACTGTATTAATCAAGGAAACAAGTGAAAAATTACAGCCATATTTCTGACATGGTTCAGTGATTTTTTCAAAGTAAATGGTTTGTTGAACCTGATTTTATAGCTAGCTAAACTTCCCACTTCTATGACAGTCATATATTTTTATTGACAAAATTGGAAAAGAATACCTATTTTTATTATTTTTATTATTTTTATTAATATTAATGCACAGTCATGTACACCTGTTATTGTGTCATATACAATGAAAGTTAAGAAAGCTAGCATGGCTGATATCCTGATCTCATCCTAAACTCTTATTCAGAATTTGGTTGATTGATTGTTGGTTGCGTAACATCCAGTGGCAAATATGTCATTCAAATTCAGGAGGATAATCAGAATTTGATGACATTTTCATCTTATAATGACTGACTTTTTTTTCTTAATTTTTTTACTGAAGTATGTTCTCACTTTTTATAATCAATATTCGACTTTTACATAGTTCTGGGTTACTTTATATGGATGTTAAAAATTAAACTTTATGATTTGCATTATTTTTCAGGCATTTAGGAACAAATAATTTACAATATGTACCAGCTGCTCTGACGAATTCGACCAGACTTCCCTCCATAAATACGCTGTATGTGGATAATAACAAACTAACATTCATAGAGGCTGGAACATTTTCAGACTTGTCAACCATGAGAACATTGTAAGTGTTAAGTATGTCCGTTAGACTTTCAACTCTGAGAGCATTTAAAAGTGTTATATATGTGTGTTGGTCTTTTCAATTCTGATACTTCCTTGGTCTAAGGAAAAAAGGACTAAAATGACATCGACAATATCAAATGAATATGTTTATGTTTTAAGGATGTTTGCTCCTCTATTTTTGAATTTTTGTCAGAATTTCGGAATCCTCTGGTTTTATCCATGTGTTACCCTTTAAAAAAATTGCCCACTAACTCCTATTTTTCTTTTTATATTTTTATTACATATAGTTTTAGAGGCCATATTTCAAAATCTTATATAATTCTTGTTATTTTTTTATAGTTTTTTAAACAAAAAAAGTGCCATTGTTTAATGTAAGAAAAATCTATAGAGAAATAATTTCCCGCCAAATTTTCAATGGCTTATATCTCGAAAACAAGCACACGGACCCTCCATTTTTTTCTGCTTTTTTAGTTTCATTATCTATATTCTATCAATTTATAACTGTCTTTTAAAAAGCTTGTTATTTAGTAGCGAACATCCTTAACACAGACCATGTGGTACTTGTCTCAGAACTGCATAAATTTCTGACGTTATCATGTTAAAGCTTGCATTTTCGTGGATACTTAATTTTGTTATTTTGGAAAAGTCTGCATACATTCCTTCAGAAAATTTGCAATTTGTTAAAATATTTATATTCCTTGTTCCCCTGTACCTGCTAAATCCGCGAAAATTGGTATCCAATGAATAATAATGAATCCACAGTAGTATAACAGACTATCTCAGAACTTTAGTATTGTTTGTGCATCTATAAAATACAGTTATTGATGTTTACAATTATTTGTAGATACCTGCACTCCAACAAAATTATATCAATAGAAGACAATGCTTTTCCAGATATGATACGACTCATGTAAGTGCTTATGTCTTAATCATCTTAAGTTTATTTGGAAAGTCTAAATTGACTAGGATTGTTAGTGTTACCTGACGAAGGTCTGTAATTTTTTTGTAGGGCACTCCAGTTTTTTCTGCTATTTAGAATAAAAATGATATTTCCTATTTGAAGTATATCTAGTTCATAATATTACATATTTCTTCCAAATTAAAGTTCAATTTCACGAAACTTTAAAGAATTACAAAATAATTTGAATATATTTTTCAACATTAAAAAAATCTTTGCTTAATATCAAAGAGTCAACTGCATTCTGATTTGTGTCACATGATCAATTATTCACCCATGTGATTCTAGGTAGACTGGATTAACTTATTAAAAATGTTAAGCCAAAAGTGCTGAAAGTGGTATTTAGGAACAACAATCAAAGTCACAGAGATGCCTCTATCACATAGGAGTATTATTCAATGAAACTTTAATGAATTCATATATTCTCTTAAAATCTATTGATATTTAAAATTTGATAATTAGAATATTTTATATACTATCAAACCAAACTTTCATTATTTAATGCTTTTTTTTCTATTCCAGCGCTATGCAATCAAATGATTTCCGATTCATTCATGAAAACCAGTTTTCCAATCTTTCCAATATGTACCGTTTAAATCTGGCTAACAATGATATAGACTACTTACCAGACAATGTCTTTAGTGGATGCACATCTCTTACACAGTTGTAAGTATAATACACCATTTCAAAATCTAATGCATTCTGGGTAATATTTTCAATAGTGTACACAAAAATGTTGCTTAAAATGATCAGGAATTCAAGGATGCATACTAAGTTTAATTCACCGTTTCAAAATCTAGTGCATTCTGGGTAATATTTTCAATAGTGTACACAAAAATGTTGCTTAAAATTATCAGGAATTCAAGGATGCATACTAAGTTTAATTCACCGTTTCAAAATCTAGTGCATTCTGGGTAATATTTTCAAAAGTGTACACAAAAATGTTGCTTAAAATTATCATGAATTCAAGGATACATACTAAATTTAGTGTATAATGGAAAGAGTTTAGATGATGTGATTTGGGTTTGAGTTATTTCTCTTTCTGTCATTTTGGAGGGGTAAATAGTTCATTTTCTGATTTGACTTACCAAATTAAAGTATGCTATGCACATAATAGATATAGGAAGATGTGGTGTGAGTGCCAATGAGACAACTCTCCATCCAAATAACAATTTAAAAATTAAACCATTATAGGTTAAAGTAAGGCCTTCAACACGGAGCCTTGGCTCACACCGAACAACAAGCTATAAAGGGCCCCAAAATTACTAGTGTAAAACCATTCAAATGGGAAAACCAACGGTCTAATCTATATAAACAAAACGAGAAACGAGAAACAAGTCTAGATCTGATAAAAGATCCTCACTTGACTGCAGTGATAAATTTAGGAAGGATAAAAGAAATAGAAATTGTTCAGAACAAACCTAGTGGTCTGTTTAAGTTATATTTGGCAGATTTATGAAGAAATTTGCATGCTGAGACCTTCAAGGTTGTGTCAATCAACACTTTTCTCTAATTGGCCAAAAAATTAATTTGATATAGTTTGAAAACAATTACTTAGTTTTGAATCTTAGTTCAGCCTAAAAAGAAACATGGAAATAGCATTCCAATTCATTCAGACATATTCAACTAAGTTAAGATTCAGATAATCTTTTATATAACAATGGCATATTTGCCAATTATTTACCCTGGCAATTCTGAAATTCTGAATTGGGGGACTATTTTTTCAGGAGAAAAGGGGGGGGGGGGGGTTTAAAAAATATCCAATAATAATAAAATAATAAAATAGGGTATTGGACATGTGAGCTTGCTCAGCTTCATATTTCAACTTAATATTGTATATTTCAGAGTTTTGAATGGAAATAAAATAAAACAGATAAAGAAGATGCACTTGGAGAACTGTCCATTATCCACACAGCTTACTTTAAATGACAATGAGTTAGGATGGATAGAAGATGGGGCGTTAGATCATATCACCTCAATATCTTATTTGTATGTATATAAGAATAAGATTTGGTGATCCATTGTTTTTTTCATAAGATACTTATTTTTGTGTATTTTACTTGTATGGAGAAAAGAAATGTCTAAAAATCATTAGAGAATTTTTTTGGTGAATACAATATTTTTCCACTTTTAACTGTTTCATTTAATTTGAAAGTTTATCTGTCTAGAGTCGAGAAATATTGTATAACATTCAAAGCAGTGATGATATCTATATCTTAACAACTTATTTTAACCCTATGACCTTCAACAATGAGCAAACACCATTTACTATATACAAGGTATAAAGGGCCTTTGATAACAAAATATAATATGAAAGAATTCAAAACAGACATGTAGTGGCCATATTGAAGCTAAAAATAGTAAACAAATATCAATATTGGCAATTAGAGATTATAGCAATTATTTGACAACAGAGTATTGGCTTAGGGCAATGTTGGTAATTTAACAACTGGGTCAATATCTTTCATTGTTTTTCCATAGGCGTAAATGTTAAAGTTTTTTCCTGTAGCTCAGTCTATATACTAAACTTGGATATGAATGATAGCTCATTTCGAAGCTGTGACATTTTCACATATGTGGTTAAATTTTTTGGGGTACGAAGTGAGATAACTTTTTCGTAATTTAACATACCCTGAACATCCTTTTGTGATGCGGCTAATCATAGTAAAAAATCCCTTTTTAACACAATAAGTTCTTTGAAAATGTAATACTTTGATCACATTCAGTAGCTCCATAGTTTTTACACATTTATTTTATGTTCCTCTACTTTCCTAATCACCACAAATGGTTAAGCTCAGTCATTTGTAAAATATAGAAACATGTCCAATATCACTACACAGAGATATTTTGTTTACACACAACTGTTAAGTTCCTCATTTCAAGGCCAATTAGGGATATCAGGGGCGGATGCAGGAATTTTCGAAAGGGGGGGTGCTAACCCAGGGCAAAGGGGGGGTGCAAAACATATGTCCCGATACAAATGCATTGATCGGCAAAAATAAAGGGGGGATGCGCACCCCCGGAACCCCCCCTCTGGATCCGCCACTGGATATTGACCCAACTAATCCGAAAGAATCAGTTGAAAGGACTGCTTAGTTGTTTTATTTAGTTTTCAAAATATATGTCATTAGCCTTATAGCACAGATTTTTTTTATTTTCTGATCAAGTTATAGTTTTAGTTTCAGGTAGTTTAACCATTAAAATTATTTTTTGTTGGAGGAGTCATTATACAGTATGGTCTTTATACAATACAATACGATACAATACAATACAATACAATACAATACTATACAATACAATACAATAATATGCAATATAATACCATACCATACAATACAATACAATACAATACAATATACAATACAATACAATTACAATACAATACAATACAATACAATACCATACCATACCATACAATACAATACAATATACAATACAATACAATACAATACAATAATATGCAATACAATACCATACCATACAATACAATACAAATACAATACAATACAATACAATACTATACAATATAATACAATACAATATTTTTATTTTCCAAATTAAAGGGCCCATTAAGAGCATAACATTGATTACAACATGACATAAACATTACAGAGTGATTAAAGAAACATAAAATAATAATTCAAATGCATGAGGAAAGGATCAGTTGTCAAGGGGAGATAATTTTGATATCTATTAGAGTATTTATTATTTATATAATGCCTTTTCCATATGTTCTAATCATAGTATTCTTTTTTTCACAGGTACCTACATAACAACAGATTGTATTCTTTACCAATGGGAGGAGACTTCAATGATTTGACCGTTACCTATTTTTATCTATATAATAACCGTATCTCAGCTATTTTGAATGGGACATTTAAAAATTTTGTTGTTTCACTTTCCAGTTTGTAAGTTAAAGTTAATTTTATTCTTATTAATAATGGTATTACTTAACAACTAATACTTTAAAGGGGCACAAGCAACTATATACATAAAAAAAATGTTGTTTTTTTTGTTTTTTTTAAATCATTCAAGAAAGTGAAGTAGTGAATGTAGACATGTTCAAAGTTTTATTGTTTATATGGCCATGATATTAGTAATGCTTATTTTATGGTGAACACAAAGAAAATTATTTCTTGAAAAGTTTGCATATGTATTCTAACCAAAATAAAATCGTAAAATTTTGCATTCGTGTTTAACCCATTAGATAATGAAAACGAACCTCACAAAATTTATGGCCAAATAAACAATAAAACTTCAGACATATTTTATAAAAATCGCTCATTAGTTTTAATTTATCTTTTAGAAAAATATCAATTTTAGTTGAAATGATTGGATATCTTTTTAGTGGGAACTTACTTTTGTCCTAAAGTCAGCTTATCAGGTTTTCCCGTTTGAATGGTTTTACACTAGTAATTTTGGGGCCCTTTATAGCTTGTTGTTCAGTGTGAGCCAAGGCTCCCTGTTGAAGGTTGTACATTGACCTATAATGTTTTATTTTTTTAAATTGTTGTTTGGATGGTCCTGGAGAGTTGTCTCATTGGCACTCGCACCACATCTTCCTATATCTATTATGACATCAGACTCAGACTTCTTTTGAACTGACTTTTACTGTTATTTTGGTGTGTGTTTGTTTTTCTGCATTGGTTAGAGGTATAGGGGGAGGGTTGAGATTTCAAAAATCAGTTTTAACCCCACTGCATTTTTGCATATGTCTCAAGTCAGGAGCCTCTCTTGTCTCATTTTTAAATTTCAGTTTCTTTTGTATATTTCTGAGTTAGTATGACTGGAATTATCTCTGAACTATATTACATTTTTGTTAAGGGGCCAGCTAAAGCATGCCTCTTGGTGCGGTAGTTTCTCGCTGCATTGAAGACCAATTGGTGACCTTCAGCTGTTATCTGCTCTTTGGTCTGGTTGTTGTCTCTTTAACACATTCCAAATTTCCCTTTTCAGTTTTATCCTGTATAAAAGTTTGAATATTGATTCTTGGTCTTTGGTCAAACGCTTTATCATCATGATTATGATACTGTAAATTCAGAAATTATTGCGATGTTTTTATTATTGCAATAAATGCGAAAGGGTTTTTATCGCAATAATTAAAACTCGCATTTTGAAGTGTTTTCTTTGAATCAAACATGAATTTTCGGAATATCGCAAAAATTATAATCGCATTTTAGTCTAAAATGGCAAAATCGCAATAATAAATGCACGCAATAATTTCTGAATTTACAGTATTGAGTTGTACAAAATAAGCCATAGAGTTTTGAATCTATCAGTTAGCCCTTTTATCATGTTTATGTTTACATTGTTTCTGAAAATTTTAAACATACATTAATTGTAGAATATAGAATCATCTTCTGTTTTCTTAGCTTTACATCAAAAGTTTAGGCTTTTAATAAGAAAAAGAGAGAGCCTACTGGTTGTATAATCACAAATATAAAAATAAAGAGATGTGGTATGATTATGAATTAAACAACTATGCACCAGAGTTCAATTTTGAGAAAAGCACAATTCTAAAAAGTTCACTATAAAGGCCCTGAAATGAAAAAAAATGAATAATTCAAACAAGATGAACAAACAACCTTCTTTATAAAAAAACGATTAATGAAAATTTAGTTCATGATTTAACTTTCCATTACAGAGATTTATCCAATAACAGAATAGCAACTATTGAAGGCAATGCCTTTACTGATGTGACTGTCTCATACATATACAGTAGCTTGAAGCTTACCAATAACAAAGTTAAAGATATTCAGCCGTATGCTTTTAATAACGTGAATGCACCAAGTATACTATTTGATGGAGATACAATGGGAGTTATTCCATCGTATGCCTTCAATGACATTTCAGTCACGACCTTGAACCTTTTCAACATCGGGATAACAGGCATAGAGGAAAATGCTTTCAACAATTTTAACGTGGGTTTTCTGTAAGTTATATAAGGCCATGAATTTTTAAATTGTTGGATTACAGATTTTTTATGTAAAAGATGTGGATCAGTTGTAAAGAAATAATATGGAAAGGAACCTTACTAGACATATTTTTGTATAGGATTACAATATTTGTGCTCTACAATTTGTCACCCTTGTTTTGATTTAAGCGCTCAACATATTTTCTGTTAGCTGTCTTAACATACAATGCATGTCATCATCATACAAGTTCATGAAATATTAAAGGGTAATATGTATTTACCAATGGAAATAGATGTCATTACACTAAGAGTGAGAACAAAATTTAATCAGATTTTTGTATCACTCCTGTTATATCAGATCATCTCAAATTTATAAGACGATTTCAATTCATTAAAACTTCAGTAATCTGAAAGAGGAGGAAGACTTTTTCATTATTACATGAGATATATACAGCAACTCTGGACATTGAATATGAAAACTTGATCACTTCAGGTTCTTTAATTTTTAAGTACTGTGGATTCATGGGTATTAATTTTCATGGATTGCTGAAAACTTGCATTTTTCTTGGATATTTGATTTTGTGATTTTGTCAATCTTTATTTGCAAAGCCTATTGAAAATATGTTATTCGGTGAAAATTTGAATTCTTTTTCACCTGTACTCACAAAACCCAGGAAAATTGGAATCTAACAGTTAATAATGAATCCACAGTATAGAGCTATGGAGGCAATTTTTTTTTTTAGAAAATCAAGAAAATGAACAGTCAATATTTCTATTTTTTTATTTTTTATATTGTAGGTATTTGTATGGTAACTCCATCAGTAGCCTTGATGGGTCAATTTTCACTGGAACATCATCTGTCACATACTTGTATCTGAACAAGAACAATATAGCTTATATAAAGGCTAATGTGTTTGACAGTGTCACTGTTACGTACCTGTACCTGAATGAGAATTCTCTATCCATTTATCCTATAGCCCTGAGTCAGATTACACCCAGAGAAATGTAAGTAGATACAAATCAGGCTGTGTTAGTTGAATTTCTTGAATTTTATAGCAATTAATGAATGGCCATTATCTATTTTGAATTTATTGAACCTTAAAGCAGATTATGTAAAATGTGAAGAGTCAAAAATTAGTTTTATGGTTCAATAAAATCAAAATAAATTATTGCCATTCATTATAAATAAATTTCCATCAAAAATAAGGCTCAAAGAACTTTTTATATTATCTATATTAACAATAACAACGTACACACATGTTGGCATATGAATACACAATGTCAGAGTGGGCATGTCACAATAAAAATTGACAACATTGAAAATAAAACTAATAATTTTAACCAATCAGAAGACAGTTAAAACACCAAATTTATTTAGTGAAGGATGGTGTGTTGAATTTCTTGATTTTTATAGCCATGAAGGATGGTGTATCATAGGATTAATATACTCCTGCCTTGAACAAGGGATAAATGGTGTGATGCTCATGTCTGTCCCTCAGTCACAATTTGTTTCCAGATGATAAAGTCTTGAGCACAATGTCATAGAATGCCATAAAATGCTGGTCAAGTTTGAATTTGATATCTGACAAAATTGGTATTCTAAACGATTTATGTATTTTAGTTATTCCTACATAATTTATGTTATTATTGCAATAACCTCAATGTTCCTTTCAATTTTGCATCTAAATGTTTAATTAAATGCCATTATTGTGGCTTCATATCTTATTCATTTGGTATACAGTTGCATAAGCATTAACACATCTCATTTCAATGAAGATAATTTTGCTAAGTGACGTCTCAGTCTCAGTGAATTGACTAAGAAACTTTTACATGGTTTCCATGTTAAATATTATGATAAGTTGATGATATTTGGTAGGAAGTTATTTCAGCACTGGCACTGTCAACATATATGTGTTCCGCCTAACAGAAGTTCCAATGGAAACTTTGTTTATAAGCATTGTCAGAATATCTATTCCTGTTGGAACAAATATTCTATACCATTTATATCGTTAGGAACATATACTGTAATATTTATTCTTGTGGAAATAGTATTCCAGAATATTTTTCCTTTTGGAACTTAGGTTATGAAGGAACTTCTATTCCGTGACAGCACATCTAAAATTACATAAAGTCAGATGTATCTGTGTTTCAACTATCAACTTTATTTATTTCAGTTACCTAGAGGACAATCAGATAACAGGGATACCTGATGGATCTTTAGCTGGACAGACAAATCTACAGATTTTCTCCATGTATAATAACAAACTGACAGAAATAACAGCAACTACATTTACGTCTGCTACTAATCTCAAGACTTTGTAAGTGGTTTTTATAATTCATTGCTTAAATTTAAGAAAAGCATGTAATATTATTTTTTTCATGCCCCTAAATGAAATGACATCATGTTATTGGTTGAATTCGAAATTGTTAAAAGACATTCCAAACCAATCACAAAGTTTTGTTGTAAGCTGTTGAAAAAATTACCCAGAATGCATTAGATTCTGAAACTGCAAATTGATTGATTAATGTTTGCCAGTGATTTGTACATTTTAAAAATAAGAAAATGAAATATTTGCTATAAATTGAATGTTTTAAATAACAAAACTGTTGAAACATTGAGTTACTTGATTAATAATTATACATTTGGTGAAGTAATATGAAGGTTCATCTTTTATACTGTGTGTGCACTAAGAATGATGGGTCAATTCATCAGACAACATAACATAAAAAAAAACTTTTAAAGCAAAGTACTATGAACCAACTTATTTTCGCTATCAATTTGTTTTCACATCTTTCACAAGTTCAAAATTAATGCAAACTTAATTCATGGCTAAATGTATAAATTTCGATCTTCCTTCAATTAACTACAGCAAGCAAATTCGATATGGGGCAGTAAGGCTAACTGCAAAATAGCGAATCCATGAAAATAAGTTGGTTCTCAATAACTGCACTTTAATTGCTTTTCTCCCTCTCAAAGTCACATTGAGATCTTTAACATGAATGAAAAAAACTGCATAATTTCAACCATCGAAATTGACCAACAAGAAAATGAAGTTGCACATATTTAAAGTTGTCTCAAGAATAAATTCCCCAAAAATAGAAAAATAGAAAAAAAAAAGAACATAATAGTGTATTGCTTCCTTACATTAGTTTTAATTTTGAAATATAGCCTAAGTGGAGGATTTTTTTACTTGTACAGTAATTTTTACGCCAGTGCATTTATTTCTTAAGTTCCTGCTGTATAAAAACTGTCCATGTAGATTATAGCTTAAAGAGAAGTGAAAAAAGAATACATACTACTATTACCCTGGTGTTCAATATGTAGAAAAAATCTTGACGTCTATAAAATATAGTCACAAAATTTTCTTCCAGATTGTTACAAAATAATGAGATTCAGTCTATAGAGGAAGGATCATTTAATGGTTTAAATCAACTTGAGACACTGGACCTGAGCAGTAACCAGCTGTCTTACTTCCCAGCCATTTCCATGGAGACACTGACCTCTCTCAACCTTGGAGGTAACATGATAGAAACTTTAGGAGGATTCCCAGTCAATAACAGTATAGTTGTGTAAGTTTATGTGAGACATACTTTGGAATCATTATTATTCATGCGATAAAATGTTCTTGATTTTTGTGGGTTAAGGTAAACCACAAATTCAAATGCTCAACTTAGTGCACATTTTTTTCGTATGCTTGTATGGAGACTTTGGCAAAATATTATCAAATACCTATATATGATAGGTAGTAAAAAAAATAATTAAAGTGCACGTAAATAGTAGTATACTATATCAAAGAATGACTCACCAGTATAGAAAAATGGTTCTTAACCTACTGACATATAATAATTTCAGAAATAAAACCATAAATTACTCTGTAATAGTGTCAAAATTCTTCCTGCTTTTCCAAATTCATTTTAATGGAAACTAAATTATTCTAATTTATTTTTCTCAAATAAAAAAAATAATTGGTAAAAATTTAATTAAATTATTTATTATAACTGAATATTTCAATTGATTTGCTAGCCTTATATTAAGAATTTAGAAGTTTTAGTTGTTTTGTTCTTACAGGAATTTGACAGGAAATGCCTTGGGTTGTGAATGTAGTACGGCATACAGTTTGTACTATGTGAAGGACACAGTTACTGGTGGTACATGTGCTAGTCCCTCTGCTCTAGCAGGTGTTACATTTGAAGCAGGACTCGTCAACTCTACAAGCTTTAAATATTTTGATACTTTAAATGATACCACGAAGTTTCAGTGCAGTAAGTGGTATTATTAGAAATAGGGCTTTTCTTGAATTACATGAATTAGGAGGGGAAGTGTATGGGGTCTGAGAGGCACTATTCTATAAACACAAGCACAAATAATCAATTTTTGTTTTGGAATGCAACTTATTGTGGATTCATTTAATTTCTTGGGTACCAATTTTCATAGATGAAGGAAAACTTGTGTGTCAGTGGACATTTAATTTAGGGGTTTTGACAAAGTCTCCATTCAAGCCTAAAGAAAAATTGTCATTTGTTGAACATTTAATTTCATGGTTCACCTTTACCCACGAAATCCACAAAAAATTATATCCAATGAATTATGATGAATCCACAGTAATTTTAAGGTTTGTCAAAAAAATATTCATTCTTTAAAAATTTGAAGAAGAAGGTAAAACAAGTTATGAGTATTACGCAAGAAAATATTTAAACACTATATCATTTTTGGGATACGATTGCTTTCAAGCAATCTGTAGACTTATAGGCCCATTAAAACGTTTAATCCCGCTGCAAATGTTTGCACCTGTCCTAAGTCAGGAATCTGATGTACAGTAGTTGTCGTTTGTTTATGTAATATATACGTGTTTCTCGTTTCTCGTTTTGTTTATATAGATTAGACCGTTGGTTTTCCCGTTTGAATGGTTTTACACTAGTAATTTTGGGGCCCTTTATAGCTTGTTGTTCGGTGTGAGCCAAGGCTCCGTGTTGAAGGCCGTACTTTAACCTATAATGGTTTAATTTTTAAATTGTTATTTGGATGGAGAGTTGTCTCATTGGCACTCACACCACATCTTCCTATATCTATTATACCGGTGGCTCAGAGCAATTCCCTCACGTCAATCGTTTTATTCTAAACGTCAATCGTTTTATTCTAAACGTTAAGGGACATCTCAGATTCTTATGATTGTCTTGGTTTAAAAGGTAAAAACAATCAAAGGGATTGAACTTAAACAACTTTCCTATAATATTCTTTTCATAAGCTTCATGTTTGATAATTCACTTGACTTCTATGCGTGTTTTAACAACACGGAAAATCAGAATTAAGCAGTATTTATAATTAGTGTTGTTTTAAATTAAGAAACATGTCAGAGGGAATTCCCAGTTTTGATAAAATGCGAGAGTTCTCTGATCTCCGATTAATCTATTTCTGTCATATATTAAAGAACTGAAGTGGAGTTTTTAATAATGTTACCGTTATGAAACTGATATTTGAGATTGTTCTTCCATAAACATGATAAAGAAATAGAGAACCATCTAGGTCGTTTAATAAACATTAAATATACGTCCTTGCTCCAGTGTTTGTTTTGGAAATTATGCGCATGCGTATAGATTTCTTGACTTCAAGGGGTTTTAGATTGAATGGTTGCTCTGGATTCCCCACTCAATTAATTAATTTATAACTCATGGGATCTTTTCTGTGTATGTCTGCTATTGAGGGTTATTGTTGTTGCATATCTTTAAATCATATGCATCATTTAAATTAAAATAAATGTATTCATCATCGTAGAACACCCCTTCAGACGAAATGGAGTCTTCCATATTATCGTTTCGAGTTCGAGTATTACTATTAGCTGGTTCTGTCAATAAACGTCGTATTATATTAAAAACAATCGCAAATTAAACCGATAAATGTTTACGGAAAGGAGTCATGATCACTGACTCAAAGGAAATTAAATATTTAAAGAGTTAGGAATGGGATTCCTCCAAGAATTAACGTAGCCTCGTAGGAAAATAGGTGATAAGATTCAAAGTGGAATACTTTCTCTCACTCTGAGTCTCAGTGACAGCTATGGAAAGTAAACTTGGAATTGATAGTAGAAAAAAGTACAAAAATAAAACACAATAGTCCTAATTACATTGTTGTTACACTTTTATCCGGGATTGGCTATTTTGTAACTATTTTACATGTGCAGTTGAATTATTTTTGAAAATAATATTATCCAGCTACATGTATACAGGTGTCAATGAAACAACGGCAATTGTATCCCTCAGAGCAATCAGCTCTTTGATTGTAAAATACATCTTGAATCAAAATACCTTCTTGGGTAAAGCTTTTTATAGCTCATAATCTAAAATATTAATGGCAAGATCTCAAAATGATTCTAAATTGATAAATTACTGAAGTTCCAACTGTATTTGTGAAATTTATTTTTATGATTATTATTTCTTATGTCACTTTTGATATTGGAAAAGTGTCTATCATAAGGAAAATGTCAAATCCAATAGATAGCCTTAACATAATTATAATACCCTTTCTTTAAAAAAAGTGGGGATATACTGTTTAACCTCTGTCTGTTCGTCCCTTTTTTCATTCATCCATCTGTCAGTCCATCCATCTGTCCTATGAATATTTTTATTGCATCTTTCTCAGAAACTACATTACATGGATTTCTGAAATTTGGTTTCAGATTTTATAACAGCTCACTTTTATTTTTTTAGGTGCAGAGAACATTGTAGGAACTGCAGTTTCATCAACAGAAATGAAAATACAATGGAATCGGCCATCAAGTCTTTATGCTGTGTTTGATACTAATGACACAACTGTCCTGACTGAAGCTGTAGGAGCTAATGTGGCAACATGGTAAATGCACTATAATTAGCTTACATCAATCAGGATTTTATCGTCACAAATTGTTTTTTGTAGCATTGAAAACATCAAAAACATAAATTTTGAAAAAAATAAATCTTATTTTCATGTACTCTTTGGACGTTCATTTCTCAGATGACATCAACAACCTTATGGTTTTTTGCCTTTTTCTATAGTTCTTTATTATATATTAATGAAATTAATGTCTAAAAAAATTATTGTTGAGAGTAAAAGTTGATACTGTAAAAGTGAACGAAGTATTCAAATCAGTGGTCTGTAAAGACATAATCTTGATGTAAGCTGGGCCGTTATTTGAAAAGAAGTCAGAAGATTTTTTTCTTTGAGGTGTTAATTTTCAATGATTTTAATGATCTGCAACATTAACTTCAACAGAGGTTACATTAATTTCAGGTTTATGCCTTTGCAATTTGAATTTGAAATAAAACTGGTTTCTTTCCAGGAACTATATAGTAACTTGTACCAGTACCACAGCTGCTACACTGACAAAGACTGAAACTGTTACTGTAACTGTACCATCATCTTCCCATAGTGCATCAGTAACATTCAAAGATACTGATGGATTACTTCCCTTGAATTCCTATGACTGTGTTATACAACTTGAAGTTAATGGTTATACTTCAGCCAAGAGTATACCAGAAACAGTCTACATCAGACAAGCAGTATCCAATACATCAGGTATAGTAAAAGCTGAAACCGTTTTATTTTTATCAAACAGAACAGTTCAGTATAAATGCTGATAAAAAGGACATATTGGAAACCAATTGTTTTTTTGCCACATTCTTGAGGTTCCTCATGGGGTTTCTGATAATGTGATTACTTTTCCGTTTTTAATCTGATTATTTAATAATCTATGACTGTATTTTGGATTTTTTGATATTTGATAATCATTTGTTTTACATTGTCTTATCGGGGCCTTCTATAGCTGACTATGCGGTATGGGCTTTGCTCATTGTTGAAGGCCGTTCAGTGACCTATAGTTGTTAATGTTTGTGTCATTTTGGTCTTTTGTGGATAGTTGTATCATTGGCAATCATACCACATCTTCTTTTTTATATGACTGTATTTTGGATTATTTGATTATTTGATAATCTATGACTGTATTTTGGATCATTTGATTATATTGCTTAAAAAGAATTAATGACTATGTGATTATATTTGGGGGAAATGTGATTATGTGATTACTTGGACATTCCCATTACGGGCCTCTTTCTTGAATAGAAAAAAATTGTTGTGAATATGTCAGACTAAATAATAATTTGCTAAAATACATGAACAATGTAAGGAAATTTGTGACGAGTGAACCAACACCTTCTAACGGAAAGGCTGGTAGAGTAACCAAGATGGATACCGAAGTATGCTGCGGTTGTCTTAAAACCTCATGGAAATATAATATGTAGAGACAACAACATCTGGGTTACCGCAAGGTGATAGTTTTATTGAGTCGACATGTTTCGCCGCTAATGTGGCATCATCAGGACAATATTACAGAGTTTACATGTTCATAAAGTGTATATAATGCGGTTGTATTAATTATGACGTAAAAGAATAAAAGTGAAAGTGAAAATGTAAAATAGTGTTCATAATGTAGCAAGAATAAAAGTTAAAAATAGAAATAAAATGTAAGGAAATGATGTAAATAAACTATTGCCAAGTCAGCTATTTGTCAATTCAGCTAGAAGTATGAGCAACAGGAGATACCAATGAGATATTCAAACACCATGATGGCAAAAATCTGAAAAAAAAAAAAAACAATAGCTAAAGACAAAACGTCAACATAATACAAGAAATTCTGATATAAACCTTCAAATATCAAACAAATTGCATCAGCCTTATTATTGGAAAAGGACAATTTTTATGCCCCACCTAAGAAAGTACAGGGGCATTCTATTTTCTTGTTTGTGTGTCCTTTCGTTCATCTGTTGGTTTGTCCATCTGTTCGTCCGTCGTCCCGCTTCAGATTAAATATTTGGTCAAGGTAATTTTTGATAAAGTTGAAGTCGTAATTACTTGAAACTTAGTACACATGACTGATCCATCTATAATACTAAAATTACGAGGTCCAATTTGTCAGCCGTCATCACGTAAAAACGACGAATCAAAGAATTCAACTTTATATATAACTTATATAGTACAAAGGTGTAGATTAAAAATTACACCACTCCAGGCCCTTTTGTTTTCCACGTAATTAATATTGCCAATAATTAAGAAGTTCCGGGTCGAGTCCGATACCGATACCAATAGTATATTCATATGTTACCTATTACCTTATCTGTACGTTCCGCATTTGGCAGGCGCACCACCAAACGGTGTATGCAGGATATGCTATATACACGGGTCATAATCACAGGGTTGACACTACTAAATTGTCAAATTGTTACCTTTTGTAGTATTTTAATCAGTAAGACTTTATAAGATAACAATACGAATACTAAAAATAAGGCGTATAGGTACAGTTTTTAATTTGTTAGCGGGCATGACGTCATGAAAACAGCGAATCAAAGAATTCAACTTTATTTATAACTAATATAGGACAATGCTGTTGATTAAAAAAATACTCCATCCCAGGACCTTTTGTTTTCCAAATAATTAACATTACCAATAATTGATAAGTTCAAGTTAGACGGGTTCAAACAGAAAGATTTGAAAGCAGAGAAAACTGTGATAACTATCTTATAACCGGCGGAATGACTTTATCAGATGACAATACTAATACAAAAATAAGTCTTGCGCATAGTTATATACTTTAATTCAGTCACGGACCCGCGATATCACGGGTGTGTTCTAGTATGATATAATCTTTCTAATTTTAATGCCAAATAAGAATTTTAATCCTATTTTCACTGTCCACTGAACATAGGAAATGATAGTGCGAGTTGGCATCCTTGTTTTATGGACACATTCTTGTTTAATATATTCATTATGGTAACCAAATTTCTGTTTCATTTCAGTTGCTAATTCCTTACCTGTCAGTGTGTATGATTTTACCATCAGTAACGATGACTTTGGAACAGCTGCATCAATGACACCATCAAACCCATACCATGTGATCAGTCCTACTGGGTCCTGGCCAGCCATATCTACTGATCCCACTTCTGACACATTTTCTGATTGGTTCAGAGATACGTCTGCTAATATAAAGCTGGATAGAGAAATTGTTTTGACTGTGGACAGTTCATCTGGATCTGATGTACACAAGTAAGTACAGTAAAATCTACATTATGGCAGTCAGTTAATCAGTTATTTTTGATACTGTTTAATGCAGGTTTTACTATAGTCAGAAAATATATTGATTTTAAGGTGGTACCTAACACTACAGGGAGATAACTCTGTAAAATCAGCTAAACGTTTTAATTACGTTGTGTTGTTAAGGGAATATTAAGATTCTCAATGATCAAAACTAGTGTTTGTCAAACTGCTATATAATCAGTCTAATTTTTCTGATAAATTGGTTGGTTCAAATTTTTTGAAATTTTGAAATTTTTGTCAAAGGGTCAAAGTAAATACTTTGTCCAAATTTTATGAAAATTAAACGAACCAAATAAGTTTTAGTGAAGGTGTTGGGTACCACCTTAAAGACTTATTTTTATCATGTTTTGAAGTTTTATGTGACATATAGAACTTTGTTGGGGTCTGTTTGATTGATTTTTTTAAGTTGAAGTTTGATGATGAAGTTTGTGGCTATTGGAAATAGAAAATTGCAGGAAAATCTCAAAAGAAAATATTTTGAAAACTAAAAATTAAAATACTAAAGGGTATATTCATGTTAAAAAGAAGTTAATTAAAAAAAATGGTATGAGTAGTTAGGTTTTTTTCATTTACCATCTGTATTTTTCAGTTACTATAGCGATTCCTACTTCCTGGCTGATGATTCTGGGTATGGAGCAGAAGGTCAGACAGATTGCGGCGGCATTCTCCATAACTTTTTGTAAGTCTTCTATACATGTAAACAAGTTTATTAATCTTTTTTTCTATCTAGTTAAACACTTCTTTTGTTCATGTACTAACATTAAGTCACTATGACCTTCTTTTATTGTGTGAGTGACTTTGATAAAGTTTTATAAGAGATCTATATCATACTATTCATTTCAGCTATAAAAGTACCAGAAATCACAAATTTAAAACAATTCAAAGAAGCAAAGTAACAGCCTAATTAGTGTACAAAAAATGAACGAAAAACAAATATGTAACACAGCGACAAACAACAACTGCTGAATAACAGGCTCCTGATATTGAATTGGGTCATACACATACATACAGAATGTGGTGGGGCTACATGTAAGCGGGATCCCAACCGTCCTGCTAACTTGGGACAGTAGTGTAACAGTACAACAAAAGAACGAACTATACGAATTAAAGACTCAACACAAAACGGAAAAATATATAACAAACAAAAGTCTATATACAAACTTGAAGAACATTTGTAATTCATTTAACATTTATATGTGTGATTAACATGAAACCATTAAAAATAAACAAAAATGGCATCCCACAAAAAATAATAATACCACACTATCAGCAATTATTATTCTCTATATTGTTATATATTGTCTCCGTTATTTTTTTCAGTTATACTTCTGCCATAAGAACTGGGCTGAAGTTTGCAGGAAGTGAAAAGATAACTGTTGGAGGAGGAGAGGAATTATGGGTATTTCTCAACAAAGTTTTGATAATAGAAATCATTGCCAATAGAGCATCAGCTAGTGTGGCTTGTCAGACTGTCGATCTATCTGCAGCTGCTGCAACAGGTAAATAGGAAATCAAGAGGTATTGTGGGTAATCCAAAAATTTCTGAATCAAACAGTCTTTTGGGTTAAAATTTCAAAAGCATTCACTGATAGATATTGTGATAGCTAAAAATGTCTGATTTAAAGAATAAAATAGCTTGATAATCCATTATTTAAAAATTACCCATAAATTCTAAAATGGCAAATTGAGTTCATGATTTTGTTTAATCTTTATTATCTCCCCCTTAGTTTAGTTTCTTGATCTCCCTAGATTGCAATAAGCCTTTTCTTTATCTCATTTATTGACTAAGTGTTGTTTTTCAGTTAGTACTTACAAATATTTACTAAAAATCCCTGTAATTGTAATATATGTGATCAGATTTAGATATTTTTGTTACAATATATATGTATTCTAAGAATTACAAATCTTTGTTACCCCTGAACATACAGAAAATTCACATAAGACAATTCAAATTGCTAAATGGAGTCAAGATAACTAGAATATGATTAAAGCAACACATTAGAACAGTGTACAAATATACAGGGAGGGACACTTTCAGACAAAGGTTTGAAGATAGACAAATCCAAAAAAGAGGGGGGGAAATACTTCAATGGCTACCTTTTCCTATTAAAATTTTGTTTATTTTTCCAACTTTTATTATAAGTACAACAGCATAATGCAAGGACTTCAAAGTTACAAAATTTATTTATTTTAGGAGGTGGAACTTTAACATTTGAAGAAGGAACCATTGTTGGCGGTGTCTGTACAGGATTAACTCCCTTGGCTTCCACTGTGTCATTGGATTTAGAGGTTTGATAACTTTTACAATTACAAAGAATGTCTTTTCTATTATTGAAATTGCAATTTGCTTGGTTCTTGGGATAAACCAGTGTTTTTGGAATGCTGGCTCGAGAACACAGTTATTTCGTAGTGCATTTCTTTTAGACAATAAATTCAAATTTAAAAAATCGCACCTGCTCTTTCTCAAAAAGATTTTTACAATGTAGTGTACAACCAGTGGGACAAATAATATCAAAATTATAGAAACTTCTACCAGCTCTAACTCAATTGACAATTCTGTGTTAAGGGGGTGTAAAATTCAGTTTGACAGCTTCAGACATGATAAAATTTGACCTTTTTGAACTGGACCAAATCACTACTTAACATAAAGATTCAGCACCCAATTTTTTTTAACATGCAATTACATCACCCTACTTAATATTTCATGCATTTAATATCAAAAAATGAATTGGGAAAGTATAAAATAAAACATGCAAGTTATAAACTGTTTACACTAGGGACTACATTCATAGACAACGAAAACCAAAGGACGGTAACTGTGTTCTTGGACCAAAGAATGTCTTTTCTATTATTGAAATTACAATTTGCTTGGTATTTGGGATAAACCAGTGCTTTTTTGGAATGCTGATGAATTTCATATTACAAACAAAACAAGAGTTTTAAATTGCTTGGGCAAAATTTATTTATCCAAAACATCCATCTTTATTATTATGGACTTCTGGGTCAAATTAGATATTTGGAATCCAGAGCAATGATCTAAAAGCAGCAGATTTAACATATTTCACAAAAGGAAACGAGGCGAACAGTAATAGAAAAGTCATCATTAAACAAATTCCTTTTGCACATTTTTTATTGATTAAAAATGTATCAATTTCAAAAATATAACAAAATAATGGGATACATTATTACTGTAAATTCAGAAATTAATGCGAGGTTTTTATTATTGCGAAAAATGCGACTGAGTTGTAAACGCAATAATTTAAACTCGCATTTTGAAATATTTTATATGAATTTAACAGGATTTTTCTCAAAATCGTAAAAATTAAAATCGCATTTGAGCCTTAAATGACATAATCCCAATAATAAATACACGCAATAATTTCTGAATTTACAGTATTCATTGAATAAAATTTGTTTTAGATTTCTTAGGTTGAAGCAAACCATGACTTCCAAATGTTCAAAAATGTCACTATAGTTCTGTATGGAATTTATAGGCACTAACAATGAAATAAAGTAGTCATGAAAATACAATTATATTCTGTCTAAGATAATTGGTATTTGGGGAACATAAATGAATCAACAGTATTTCTAACTTGTCTTTGTAGGTTGATGATTCGTACCTGTTTGAAATATTCCATGTGGAACGAGCTGGATGTTCTTCTCAGTTGTTACTCCATTTCGACAGTGTCTATCTGACTAATCATGTTGGCGACACAGAACCCATGCATTATAAATATACAGCTGCTGAGAATCTACATGTGAATGGTTTAGTGGGAGAGTTCACCTTATGGGACATCTTCACGTCAGGGCCACCATATACAATAGAACTTTATAAAGGTCAGTTTATCCATCTTTTTTTTAATTTCTTATCTATAGTTGTTGAAATCCTTAGTCCTTTTGAAAAGATTAAAACATTTTAATAACTTGTAAAATGTGGAGGACCCACTTTGTCATGAGCGAAGATAAAACAAAATGGAGTTCCTAAGAGAAGTTATGCATGGGGCAGACAACAAAATATAAGATGGGTTCTTCTAAAATTTGATTACTATGGAAAGTTAACACTGAGAGATGTATAAGATCAATTTTCAAAGGGACAAATTTCAGTAAGGTGATGAAACTCTTTTTATTAGTATTGTTTTTTTGTCATAGTTATTTCCATCAATGCTCTTAGATATGAAAAAAAAAAAAGAAGGAATGTAACTTTTGTGACTTGGAATACTAGAATAGACATGTAATGAAAATAGTTGACACAAAGATACAATATCACTGGTTTTAAGAGTTATTTCCCATTAATTTTATCTGCTTTCTTAAAAATGTATAAAATGTAAAATGATATGAGGAGCTTGAGAAGGGTAAGCATGTCTTGCTAACTAAGACATATCAGAAGCTCTAAATGTACCAAGATAAAACATATATATTTGTATGTGTTCATATAAACACACAAAAAAACTGATGTTAGCAAGAAGCATGGAAGTAATTTAAGATATGGATGCATATATGAAAGTCCTGATCAGGATTTAAATATTCAAAAATTTTGAAGTAAAGATGGTCATAGAAAACATAAATTTGCTTCAGCCACTGAGTTACTTGAGCTGAAAGTTGCTAAAGCAGATTGAGGGAATGCAAAATTCAATACAAAAGCTAAAAGATAAATCTGATGTATGAGACAGATTGAATGGAATAAAATGTGCCACTAGATTTTATTAGTTTTATTTTAGGAAATGAAGCTCGACATTTTGCATTCAAAGATGATACAACAACCAATCAAAATGCAGCCACTACAGTAGCTCCACCTACTTATAGTTATGTCACTGTTACTGGCACAAGTCTCCAGTATATTGGTAGGTTTCAATGTAAATATAACGGAATTTGATGAGACTTTCATTAAAGTGAGAGGGTTAGCGCTATAAAACCAGGTTTAATCCACCATTTTCTACATTTGAAAATGCCTGTACCAAGTCAGGAATATGACAGTTCTTGTCCATTTGTTTTTGATGTGTTTTGTTATTTGATTTTGCCATGTGATTATGGATTTTCCGAATTGATTTTCCTCTAAGTTCAGTATTTTTGTAATTTTACTTTTTAGATAGATGTATATTGCAAACGTAATAATAGCTCTATGGAATATATAACAGTAAAGGTCTTTTGAAATTCATATCTCAAGCTTTGTTTTTTTTATTCAGGTGTAATACTACCATTGATTTTCTGAAGTTAATCTTTGTTAAATTTGTTTTGCAAATTGTGCAGAATTTATCTTGGTTTTAAATAAATAAATACTTACAATGGGTAAAGTTTTATCCTGTTCAGTGCTAAAAAAAAATTCCACACAACATTTCATTACATATAATAAAAAATAATATCACTGGAAGTTAACCAATCACATTTTCACCATTTTTCACCATTTTTTTCCTGTGTACAATCTTTACTAATAATGTTACCTCAAGTTTAAAAATATTCTATATAAACACTAAATAGAAAAATAATGGTGCTTGAAAACACTCAAGTAGTTTTGAATAGGAAAACATTATCGGAGGGTGTTAAAAGAAATGGGCTTATAAAATCATTATTGGCAAAACTTTTCATTTGATCGGAAAAACAAGCACACTTCCATTTCTTCAATTTTCTTCAGCATTTGCTATCTTTTTTTTCATTGGCTCTCTCCTCTATTTTTAGCTTGTACCAGTAACACACAGACCCCAGAGCCAGTAAATGCGGCTATGGAAACATTCACCGTAACAACATCACAAGCACTGCTGACTCTGGCAACCGAACTTAACTTTGAAGTTGCTGAGTCATATAATCTTGTCTTCAGAGTGATTGATTCTAATGCTGCCCAGACTGGGTCATTGGTTGTCAAGGTAACTGTTGCTGTAGAATTTACCTTTTTGCAATTTGATTGCATTTTTTAACAGTTTTATCCTGATATATTGATATTATTTCTGCCCATGGTAAGAAACTGTTTCTTTGACTATAGAAAGTTTCTGCTAAATGACTACATCAATTTTTATGCCCCTCGAGGAGGGGTCATTTAGTGTTGCTTTTTAACAGTTTATACATCTGTCTGAACAGTCATATTTAGTCTGAAAATTGGTTCTCATGCTCTAAAATTTACACTTTTGTATTTTATTATAGATATAAGGGATTTGGTATGATTGCCAATCAGACAAATATTCTTCAAAAGATCATAGAAAAGGATATAAACAACTACTGATCATGCTGGGCACAAACAATGGCAAAACCACAAAATAAAATATCCACAGACATACAATGAGATTGATACACACACATGTATAAGTGTATTCACAGTATTCCAATTTCCATTCTTGACACTCATAAATACATTGCACTGTATAATGTGTAAATACACTTGTTCAAATTTTTCGTCTATTCTTGTCATTCTAGGTAGCTATTAACGATGTCAATGATAACTGTCCAGTGATGAATATTACAAGTGATTTATACTTCACAACGGAGCGCCCTCTACTTCAGCTAGATCCATTGTTTATAATAGGGGCTACTGATGCTGACAGTGGTACTAATGGTCAGTTTGAGTACCATGTGTCAGGAGTTCTTTTTGAAGAGTAAGTATGGTCAATACAAACGAACTGAACCCCCTATTTTTATAGGCCCTGTAAAAACCTGATGATATAAATGTGTATTCTGCAAACCCAATTGTTCATGAAATTTAAAATTTTATCAGTTCAATCATATCCTTCAGATGCTACACAATTTACTAATCTATAATAGAATTATTTAAGGAAAACAGTAGTTTACAAACTATCTATAAAAGTTTCAAATATGTTGTATTCAAGATCATGTCATGACATATTTTCCATTACATTTCCAGACCATCATTAGACTACAGTGAAGCACTGGCCATCAGAGAACAAGTTTACAATGGCACCACAGAAGTTACTGTAGAGGTCGCAGTGATTGACCTTGGGACTCCACCTCATGGCAGTGTTTTTAATGTGACTGTCAATCTCAGTAATACCTGTCTTATAGATGAACTTTTTGACAGGACCAATATCACATTCATGATAAATACGACAGATAGTGATGGTGAATTTTATCTGAGGATACCTGGCTACTGGATTGTGGATTTTCGTAAGTACCATTGTTTCATTATTATTATTGATATAATTAGATACTGTGAATTTTAATAATTTGCTGGTATTTGTTCTGGATTAAGGTAAAATTGTATCAGGAAAAATATTTGTGTTGGTACTTTTGACAAGTCTGCATACATGCCTATGTAAAATTTGAACTGTGAAGATTTTAGAATTATTATTTTTGTGATATACAGACGAAATTGACGAAAAATTAACAAGTAACAAAATTGCAATATATTTCAAATACAGGAATTTCAAATTGAGGAAGTGTTAATGTGAGTTATAAGCAAACAAGGTTTCAGGGTAAATAGAAATCACCCTGTATCAGTTCATATATATCTTTTTATGTGCCTTAAAAGCAATTTCTCCTAAAAAGCTGAATGGATATTGATGAAACCTAACACAGTTGTAGAACACTACCTAAAATGAGCAAAACTGTGTTCAATTATAGGTTGTTGTGGAACTTCATAGTGGTGTTCAAAGTGAAACTCATGAAATTGAGTTCTCCAAAAATAATCTCTTTTTTTCACACAAAAAAAAAATAAACAAAAAAACAAAAAAAAAATTAAGGAAAATGTAATTGGAATGTTCACGGTGTTATTTTTCTTTGATACCATTCATTATTTCTTTGTTACTTTCAGAATGTGATGAGATTATAGGAATATCCAGTGGTATTGTGAGAGATGAACTAATAACAGCCTCATCATCAAGAGATGAGTATAGTACACCTGCCAGAGGAAGGCTCAATCTTACACATCTTGATGATAGTAAGTACACTTTTATGCCCTATATTTTTTTTTAACCTTTGAAATACAAGGAATGAATAAAAAGATGTGGTATGTGTTTTAATGAGACAACTAAGTCATAATGTATAAAGACTAAACAATTGTATGTCAAAGTATGGTCTACAAAGCGAAGCCTTGGCACAAACTGAAAACAGCTAACTATTGACAAATGACTAGTGATAAACAATTCAACAGGAAAACCAATAATCTGATTTATATGAAACATCAAACCAGAAACGCATATGAACTACACCAACAATAGACTACTACTGATTCTCTTTCTGAAATTGGCATATGAAAATAAAAAGGTCTTTATAGGCTTTTTTAAGATTTTTTTATGCCATTGACCATCAAATTGGGAAAAACATCAATTATTTTGCAATACACTCTATTGCTATTTGTCCACCATAACTGGACATCATAAAAGTTCTTGTGAAATTTTGACCTACTAGAAAATATGCCACAATGGAAAAGTAATTGGTTTATGGTGTCAAAAGTTCAAGCAGGATCGACAGATACTCTGGTCAATCAGGACAGATTTCCAAAAAGCAATTAGATGTATTGAGAAAAGAAATTTACTTGGAATTTAGAAAAAATTGTATTTTGTAGATAAAATGATTTATGTGGGTTGGCAAAGTCCACATACAAGGCTATATGAAAATTTTCAAGTTGATGAATATTAAATAAGTGGTTAACCTATATTTATAAAATTTACAAAACTTAAATCCCGTGAATAATGATTCATCCATGCTATGTAAAAAACAAAGAAAGGAAAGCAATTTTGTACAAAATTTATAATAACATGCCATTTGTTTTTTTCAGCTGTAACAGCTTTTTCCGGTGCATGGGTGGCTGGGACAAATGATGCTGACCAGTACATTCAGGTTGATATGGAAGATCCGTATAAATTTACCAAATTATACCTACAAGGTCAGTCTGATGAAGCCAACTGGGTGACTGCATTTAAACTCTACTATACAGACGATGAAGCTGGAAACTGGACACTGTATCAGGATAGTTTGGGACAGTTCGTAAGTAACAATATACATACATTTATTTTCTCCTTCTTTTCACTCCTCCAAAAAATAAAGTTTTTCTGAATAAGATATTGTAGAAAAAAACAAACACAGCATAGAGTTGTGTGTTCCCTACAATATCGCCTTTAATTTGACATGTTCAACATAAATATTTACAATCAGCCATAATATGGGTACCTAGGAGGGTGGCGAATAGTATACCAAACTAACATACTATCTTGTAACGTGTGTCCCATTTGTGAAACACACCTCAAATCTTCCTTATATACTGAGTCAGTATTACTGACTGCCGAAATCGTCTGTGCAGAAAAGAATACAATGGGTATTACCCAATCTCATTTAAGTATAGAAAGATCCTTAATTATAAAACATAGGACCGTAAAGAATTGTATATATTATGGCTTCTTTTTTGAGGATTGAGGGTAGGGTTTTATAGTCTACAGATTACTACCTCTACATTACAATATACTGAAGTCTGAAACTAGGCTTACTGGGTGGGTACACATTTTCATGAGTTGAGAAAAATATGTTTTTTCATTGGTAATTAACTTGTGATTTATTCATCTATTCTGGTCTTGGCTTAAGATATTTTACCCATGAATAGTGGTCACACCTACTTGAAACTAAGTAAACATGTTCATTAGTTACAATGAGAACTTGAAAGTATCTTTATGCAAAGTGAGAGCTTTAACCCAGATTTTATGATACACTGAAAATTAAAATTTGATTGGTTTTATTTTTGCCCCACCTACGATAGTAGAGGGGCATTATGTTTTCTGGTCTGTGGCTCTGTTTGTCCGTTCGTTCGTCCGTCCGTTTGTTCGTCCGTCCCACTTCAGGTTAAAGTTTTTGGTCAAGGTAGTTTTTGATGAAGCTGAAGTCCAATCAACTTGAAACTTAGTACACTTGTTGCTTATGATATGATCTTTTTAATTTTAAAGTCAAATTAGAGTTTTGACCCCAATTTCACGGTCCACTGAACATAGAAAATGAAAGTGGGAGTTTCAGGTTAAAGTTTTTGATGAAATTGAAGTCCAATAAACTTGAAACTTAGTACACATGTTCCCTATAGTATCAACTTCCTAATTTTAATGCTTAATTACATTTTTACCCAATTTTACGGTCCATGGAACATGGAAAATGATTGTGCGAGTGGGGCATTTGTGTACTTTGGACACATTCTTGTTTTTTCAAATAACACATATCAGATCCTTTGAAACATAAGTTTGTTTGGATTTTTTTTTAAATTGACTAAATGTAGCACTTTGTCAAATAAATAAATGAGACATTGTTTTAAAAGAAAAATATTTGTATTTGAAATATGGACTGAGTGCCCAAAAATAACCTTAATGGTAAATAATCGAAAAATCAATAAAATTGAATAAAACAGCTTATGAAATCTTAAGCTAAACCATTGTATTTAGATGTATTTTGTTGTTTTCATAGATATTTTATATAAACTATGTAAAAATTTGTTTTGATTATGTTTTCAAATTATACTGAAAAACCATCAGTTTGTAAAATTTGTTATTGTTATTGACTTACAATTTGTTAAAATACTGTATGTTTTTAAATTTTCAGATATTCCTAGGAAATATTGATAGTACCTCCACTGCAGAATTGACCCTTGACCCTCCTATACTGTCAAGATATATCAAAATAAACCCCCAGAACTGGACAGGGGCTATAGCACTAAGGATGGAATTAGCTGGATGTACTCAGGCAGAACAATTCCATTGTGAGTACAGTTTCAAACTTTAGAGCAAAAATATTTATACCCCAGCTTTACCTCTTTTGCTGTCAGTCCGTCTGTCCCATTAGTATTTTTAGTCACATCTTTCTCAGGAACTACTCATAGAGATTTCTTAAATTTGGTTTCAGGGTCTTATATACATCAGCTATACCATGTGATGTGTTTTCAGATTCATCACATAACAACTTCCTGTTTACCGAACACTTGTATCATTTTACATATGATAGCCAATTTAAAAAAATTCGTCACATTTCTCTGAGGAACTACAATACAAGGATTTCTAAAATTCGGTTTCAGGGTTTATATTAGTCAGATATACTGTGTGATGTGCCTTCAGATTTATCACTCAACTTCATGTTTACCCTATACTTTTAGCGGGCCGGGGTATCATTAGTGAGCTACTTCACTTGTTAAATTGTTTGGAGAGAGGGATGAACATGAGGGCTGTTTTATTAGAAAACATATGGGACCTGGGGAAGGAACACTTTAAAAATGTGGTACCCATCTACTGTCTATTTATTTTTAATAAATAGTAACCAATTACCCAAAATTGAGGAAAAAACATTTTTTTCTGGGATATATTTGATTTCATGGTATATTCACCAAAATATATGATTTGACCTAAAATTAAGTGATCTTAAAAAATATATCAGCTTCATTTTGAATTTGTTCTTTTCTATTGCAGGGGACTTTACGTGTGAGAGGTGTTACACATCTTTCTACTGTCTTGGTGATGGAGCAAACCATACGTGTGGTAGATGTGAAGACTCAGGCACATGTGACAGATCTCCAACTGAACACTCCTTTGGTGCTGCTGGAGAATGTTCTCCTTGTCCTATAGGATGGGTAGGTATTCTAACACTACGGTTACATGGTTATTCCACTGATCAAGAATAAAGGGGGAGGGTTGAGATATAAAAAAAAAAATAGCTTTCAAAATTCAAATGCTTTACTAGTGAATGGTGCACCCAGACTCCGCTGAACTATTTCAAATTCCCACATATGCATGTCTGTCCTGAGTAATTAATATCATCTTTCATTGTCTTTTTTTAATTCATATAGTTCTTTTCTTTTTCCTTTTTCTTTGTTTTTGATTTGGGAGTATGGAAGATCTTTGAAAGGCTCTGTTAAGTTTTTTCTCCCCTAGACTTCTGGCAATTAAAATCTTGGAAATGACATCTATTTTGTAGATATGTCAGGATGGTGTTGCCTCTAGGTGTGATGATTACCATTATGTTAACTGTACTGATGTATCGTGTCCTAGCGTATGTGCTGCCTGTGATCCAGGGTATGCCTGTAGAGGAGGACAGAGCTACATATGTGATGTGGGAACATTCTCTGATGGATCTACAGGTAAGTTGTCTATTTGGTGAATAATATATAAGAAAAAGAGGGGCGAAAGATACCAAAGGGACATTTAAAGTCAAAAGTGGATAATAAACTGAAAACGCCATGGCTAAAAAAATTTTTTTTTAGATAAACCCTGACTTAAACCTTTTTCCATTTATTCAACAGAATTTTGTGAGATGTGTTCAGAAGGAACCTACCAGGATCAACAAGGGCAGACGGGCTGTAAAAACTGTGCTGCTGGCTACTTCAGCGCCACCTCAAAAGATCGGTGTGATCCATGTGACGTTGGGTCCTACAGCCTTGGTGACGGGTCTGGGGGATGTGTTGGATGTTCTGGTGAGGCTGAATGCCCCTGCATGGGTAACCAAACCTGCTTCATTGCTGGGGAATACTCAACCACTTGTATCAATAAAGGATCAGGGTCACATGAATGTTTGACATGTCCACCTGGATTCACTGGTGATGGAAATACTTGTGCTGATATAGATGAGGTAACTATGGTAACATATTCTTTTAATGAAACCTCAATTTTTTGGAAAGAGAAACGAAACAAAAATTACAGTAAAAAATTGATATAATGACAGATCTAAAGATTTGAACTATGAATACTTATAATCAAATGTTAGAGGGTTATTTGGTCTCTTGTAAGTTTGTTCATGGAACATTATTAGGTTAAAAAAAAACATACACTTATCAGATTATAAAAATGGCATGCCTTAGCAAGTGATGATGACTGACTTCGAGGATATTGAGAATGGTCATTTTAATTTACTCTTACCAGAATATGCATGCACATTTTTTTCACAATTTTTCTTGACTATTTTATTTAGATTTACAGCTTGAGACATTGTATTGACATTAAGTCATACATTTTACTTTTGAAGTCTTAATTTTTTTGTTTATTTTTTTTTTTTGGGGGGGGGAGGTAATTTGGTTTGTTTAGTATAATTCATTCTGTCATATTTTATTCCAGTGTGCCTTTAATCCATGCTGGGATCCAGCAGCCTGTATCAACAAAGCACCAGGGTACCAGTGTTCAGCCTGTCCCTATGGTTACACAGGATCCAATGAGGATGCTTTGTCCCAGACAATACATTTGCGTGTGTTTGAGTCGTGTAATCAAGTGGTGTCTGCTTTACCACAACAGAATTGTACGGACATTGATGAATGTGCTGCAGGAACACATATATGTGATGTCAACTCAGAATGTATTAATACCATTGTAAGTTATTGCATTTGTAGCTTAAATTTTCAGTTTTTGTAATTTTTCTCCCAAGTGAATAATATATTAGCAACATTTGCAAGAAGAAAAATTATACAGAATGATATAAATTGTTCTCAAAATTTTGAATTTGATTGTGATCTTTTACTATAGTATATCACAAATATGACTAAAACTAAAAAAAAAAATTTGGTTTCATTTTGTCCCCTTTCGTTTCGAAATGAATAATGGTGACATTGATGAGTGTAGAGTGAAAATTAACAATGGTTTTTTATTGTGCTATTTTCAATTCATTTAAGTCATCTTTTAGTGGTGTTACATGCTTGTAATGAATAACACAAGTTGCTACCACATACTTGTGTTATTATGTAGGGAAGCTTCACATATGGATATTTTAGTGAAAGCACACATATGCTATTTTATAGACAAGCTATATATATATATGTAGGTCATACCTGTCAACTGACCCGTTTTGTGCGGGTGTGACCCGAGATTTTCACAATTCTGAGGGATCACCCGGAACACCCGCCGGGTCATTGAAATAACCCGGGAATTCCGAAAATGACCCGATTTCACCCGTATTTCTTAGCCTTGAGATTGATTTCATAAGTAATATTCCTTTGAAATACCGGCAAATTCGTAATTCTTCCATGAACAGGAAGTTCATCTATAGCTATGTAAACTGTCAAAGTAAGTGACCCATTAAGTGCATGGCTTTATTTGACAGCTTTGGTATCAAACACACTGTTCATTAACACCAATTACCTAAGCTTTAGGTCGTAAATAAATTGCACTATAAACATAAACAAACATATTTCAACTAGTTACTTCCCCTTATTTGTCACCATTCAAAATTATACCTTATATTTAAATTTTATGGGTGAAAAAGATTAAATCATAAAAAATATAAAATTCAAATACATATTGAAAAATAACTTTTCAATATTTTTATACCTTTATACAATATTTAAAAAAAAGTTGAAAATTATTTTTTACATTTATACTTCCTTTTACTGTATTACTATATTTTATCATACTCTAATTTCCCTTTAAAATTGGAAATGACTTGATGAAAGTTAACATAGCTAGTAACCTTACACCTTCTAAAATATTACATGGAAGTGGTCGATTATTACAAAAAGTAAGGTATACAAGACAGAGTTACACAAATTTATAAAAATCTCTAAGAGTGCAATGAAACAAAAGTTAATAAGATTTAAAATGACTGAACCAAGTGAACATGCATTGATGTTTTTGTATCTTTGATATACATTGTAAGAAAATGTACCATAAATACTGAAATTCAGCTAGAAAAACTTCGTACGCGTTATGACCTGAGATTTGATTCTTCAATGCAGGTCATGACCTGCATTTTCATCCTCACAGGTTGACAGGTATGATGTAGGTGTTGTTACAAAAGCTATGAGAGAGTTTTTATTTTTCAGGGAAGTTACAGATGTGGGTATTGTAATGAAGGCTATGAGGGTGTGTCCACACACTTTTGTTATTCTACAAATTATTGTGACACAGGACAACATGACTGTCATAGTTCAGCTACCTGTGTTTATCTTAGACCTACAGAATATAGATGTGAGGTAAGCAAGTATTCTATAACTTTACAGAACTGTGATACTCTTGAATATATTATTATTCATTTGATACTTATAATTTTAATTATAATTTTGAGGGTACAGGAACACCAAGATTACAAATGTTAAATGAATTATAATTTCATTATATATAAGAATTTATACAGATTTCAGGTGCACCATGAAATAAAGTATCAAAGAAAAATCCTTGATAATATAACAATATCATATCAACGCTTTGCCATACTTTGTTTCTACAGAATTGAACCAAATAGATTTATAGCAAAATATTGATAATATATAAAAAAAGAAGATGTAGTATGATTGCCAATGAGACAACTATCCACAAACTACCAAAATGACACAAACATTAACAACTATAGGTCACCGCATGGCCTTCAACAATGAGCAAAGCCAATACCACATAGTCAGCTATAAAAGGCTGCGATAAGACAATGTAAAACAATTCAAACGGTGAAAACTAACGCCCTTATTTATGTAAAATAATGAACGAAAAACAAAAATGTAGTTTGCAATTCCATTATTACTTGGTTATCTTAGTGGTAGCTAAAGACCCTTTCATAGTGAAGACACAATGTTGGTCATCTTGACATAGATATACTGTAAATTCAGAAATAACTGTGTGCAATTATCTTTATTATTATTGCGATTTTGTCCTTTTGGACAAGAACGCATTTTTGACTTTTGCGATATTGAAAAAAGTCCTGTTTAATTAATATAAAAAAAATTCAAAATGTGAGTTTGAATTATTGCGATTATAACCCTGTCGCATTTTTCGAAATATATGAAACATCACAATAAATTCATTGATATTTTTGATCAGTCACATAATATTTTATTTACCACTTTCAGTGCCCTGTTGGTTATGCAGGTAATGGTAAACAATGTGGATTAGATTCTGATTTAGATGGACATCCTGATATCACCATAGCTTGTACAGACTGGGGATGTTATATGGTAATGTATTAATTGTACTGTAAAAACAATTTTTGAAGTGAACTATATATAAAGCTGATTTTAGCTATGTTTTGTGCTATCTTTAATTTGGGGCCAGTGGTGACAGCAGTGAACAGCTGAGTCATTCATTCACTACCCCTTCCTTGTCATTTATTTGGAATTTTGAAAAAATCATACCCCATCAAATATTTTTGATACACAATAAAAGTATATAGCTCTAGAAAGTTATTTCATGGGGAGTGGAAAAAAATTGTAAATTCTTCTGATTATTTCAGATACTTTTCATATATTGAGAAGCTTGAAAAGAATCTTTTTCAAGCTGTGCATGCCTAACACTCATAAATGCAACCAACCCCAAGCAGCCTATAATAGCCCATGCAATATCACTAATATAAAAAAATACTATTATTTTGATTTTTACTTGCAAGTTGCAATCATGAGTAAAGTAAAACAAAAACTTTATTGATTAACATATTCAAAGAAAAAGGTGTTGCAATTTATGCAATCACATTAATTTTCACTTTTTATAAGAACTTGTATCTGGTACAATGATTTAATTTGGATTTTTAAATGTACTTCTCTTTGTTTTAGGACAACTGCAGGACTATTCCAAACTGTGGCCAAGAGGATGTAGATAATGACAACATGGGAGACGACTGTGATTTTGATAAGGACAATGATGGTCTTATAGACTCTATAGTAAGTATTTTAGTTTCTGTATGTTGGGTTGTTATAATAGTTTGTGGGATACATGAATTTTTTGGTAAAGGTGAACCATCAATTACTGTAAATTCAGAAATTGTTGAAAGGTTTTTATTATTGCAAATAATGCGACAGAGTTATTGTTATAAATGCCACTTTATTTTAAGGATAACTGTCCCTACTTCAGAAGTTTTGATTCCACAGATACTGATGGAGATTCTGTAGGTGACCCCTGTGACAACTGTCCGTCTGTCAGTAACAGTGACCAGAAAGACAATGATGATGATGGCATCGGTGATGTATGTGACTCAGATGATGATAATGATGGTAAGATATTGTTCTGATTTATGATACGCATTTCATAGTTGTTGAGTTGTCTCCCTTGTGACTTTGTTTTAATAAGGAAGAAAATTTCATTCGATTTTGATATGGAAAGCACGTCTAATAAGGGTAAATTATCTTTTAGTAAAAAGAGATATCTTATTTAAATGAGTTTTTTGAAAAAAAATTTAAGAATAAAGTAATTATAAGGTATTCCATGTTAAAAGAGGCAAAATTTATAATGTTGAATTTAATTAAAGAATCGTAGAAAAGGAATGATTGCTGGTTTGTTGCCTAATGTGACTGAGAGAGCAGGAATGATAAATTATCAGAAATGTGTAAAATAAATAAAAACATGTAATATTATTTTCTATTTATACAGGCGTTGCCGATACTAGTGACAATTGTCAGTTTGTTGCCAACCCTGGACAAGAGGACAGTGATGGTGATAACCATGGTGATGCTTGTGATAACTGTGTCAATGTATCCAATAACCCACAAACTGACACGGATGAAAACGAAGTGGGTGATTCTTGTGATACAGTTGGGGGTACAAATAAGGACAAGTAAGTGATTTGGATATAGTATTTGATCTGTAGTTTTTAGGGGATACCTTTGAGTTTTTGTACCCCATGATCAGTTATGAACAAACTATTGGATTTTTTTGGGAGTGGGGTGTAATATTAACATCACCATAACCATTTGTCCATTCACACTTCTTTTTGCCTATTATTCTTCCATTTTTATTTTTTTTTCACCATGGAAAAATGGCTGATGATTGAAACTTTGAGATTTGAATTAATTTTATTATTTTTTTCTCTTTTGAAATAATGACTCTTGAAAATAAAAGTTTGGTGTATTTTACCAAAAAAAAATAATAGCAACACAATAGAATTTAAAACTTGTTGTCTGAAATCAATAAGCTGCATTTACTTTAGCTTTTAAATTTTTCAGAAATTTCAGTCATTTAAGAAAAATTTCATCTCATTCTGGGAGTTGTAGCCACTAAGCAATTTTATCTGATGCAGCACTTAAATATTAGCAATCAAAGTGTAAGCTTTGCATAGAATATAAGTAAATGCTATGTGTGTTACAGGGATGGAGATAGTATACTGGACATCAATGATAACTGCCAAGAGGTACCAAATGGAGACCAGTCTGATATTGATGGTGATGGAACAGGTAACCCAACTCATTGAACATTTTATTTCCAAATTTTTGTTAAATTGTTGCATTCATCTTTAAGATTTACAGCTAAAATAGATATTATGAAAGCATGAATTTGTTGGTTACCTATATTTTTGAGCTTTGATATTTGTAAATATTGCAATGAAATTAAAGGTAAGTACAGTCAAACCTGCTTAAGACCTGTATTGACAAAAACCCGTGTTAAAAGACCACCAATTTTTATCCCTTTGAAGTACATTTCATATACATTGAACCTGTATTAAAAGACCACCTGTCTTAAGAGACCACTCTTTTGCTCCCCCTTAAGTGGTCTCTTAAGGTGGTACCTAACACTACAGGGAGATAACTCTGTAAAGTTAGCTAAACGTTTTAATGACGTTGTGTTGGAAAATGAATATAAAGCTTCTCAATGATCAAAATTGGTGTTTGTCAAACTGTTATATAACCAGTGTAATTTTTCTGACAAAACGGTTGGTTCAAAATTTTGTAATTTTTATAGTTTTGATAAAGGGTCAAAGTAAATACTTTGACAAAATTTTATGAAAATTAAACGAGCCAAATTAATTTTAGTGAAAGTGTTGGGTACCACCTTAAAACAGGTTTGACTGTATTTCAGATTTTGTTAGGTTAGTTTGGCTGATGTAATTTTTCAGTACATTTTATACATTCCATTTTCCTGGTAAAAGCACATTAAAGATATCAGGTTTAAGATTCAGTATACCAGACATATTTTCATCTTTGCTTTAAGACCAATCACCTACACTGTAATTTATACATGTATGATTTATCTAAAAAAAAAAATCTTTAAATAATTTTAGGTGATGTTTGTGACACTGATTCTGATGGGGATGGTGTTATAGATACAGAAGACAACTGCCCATATAGAAGTAACGCTCTACAAACTGATATTGATGGTAAGCTATATATGATGTGAGATGTTCTTTATATTAGTTAATAATTTAATTTTGGATGTAACGCATCTTCTGATTGGCTGACGTTATATTGTTATGTGCCCATAGACATAATTTAGTCATGAAACCGTGACGTCATCAATGTTTTTTGGTGGTTTTCTACAGTTTAAAATGGAATTTAGAATTAAATTAAAAGAAATGACTGTAAGGTTTTTACTGTCTATTCGAAATAACATAAAAAATGTGGTGCACACAGTTAAATAATCCGCTACATGCATTATTCAGTGTGCACCACATGTTTCATGTTATTTCTTCATAGACAGAAAAAATGTTACAGTCATTCCTTAAATATACGAACAGTTTTCACAGTTGGAATTCATAAACAAGGAATAATGGGTAACAAAAGAAACAAAGATTTGAAAGATTTAGTACTGTAATTTCAGATTGTGTGCATTTATTATTACAATTTTTTAAGAAAAGACAAAAATACGAGATTTGTTATTGAGATTTCAGGGAAATATGTATAAGATAATATGCAAGTTCTTATTATTGCGATACTCAATTAGTGGTATAATTCACCTTAATAAAAATCCTTACATAAAATCCATTGAAAATTCAAAAAGAAAAGGGAAGGAATAGAAATGTTAATAATCCAACCTTAATTGAGATAGTAAATACTATATATACAGGGTTTAGTTGGGTCCTTGATTCATTGAAACCATTTGGTTCAGAGGAAGGAATTTCCATTCTCTATTTTAATTATGTTGTTGTGAAGTTAAACTACCAAAATAAAAGTAGTGACAATATAAAACAAATAGAATCTGAATTGGAAGTTTGGTTTTTTTTATGATAAAAAACTGATGATCCAAATTTCAGGTAACAAGGTTGGTGACGACTGTGCCGTTGATGCTGATGGTGATGGTATGAATGACAGTAACGACACCTGTCCACATAACCCAAATATTTTTGAGACGTCATTCAACTCTTACTTCACGGTAGATTTTTATCCGACGCATAGCAGCACTGATCCTGTTTGGTGGGTGAAAGCTGCTGGCAGAGAGATATACCAGACAGCAGCTACTGGCAAACCTGCAGCTCTGATAGGTATAATTCATTACAATTCTTTAAAATGTTTAAGAAATTTACTGTTAATCATGCATTAGTTATTACATGTTCTACAAATTTCTTCAATTTTAGTTTCGTTTACTAATAATTACATTATACGTATGTTTCATTATAATACGTTATTCTGATTGGCTAATTGCACATCAAATGTTATTCCGTAAGCAGTTGCATGAGACAATAATATTTCATTCATGATGACACGAGGTCCCACAATAAAGTGCACAGGTGAATTTAAAAATTTAACTTCATGAAAATCGTGTTTTTATAATCCTAGCTAAAAAATGTAATTATAAGTATTGAATGCTTCTTTTTGTAACTTTATAGGGTTGTAAAAGCGTTGACCGTGCCTACATTTTTAGAATGAAGCGCTTCCGCGCTTCATACAAAATGTACTTCGGTCAACGCTTTTACACCCCAATAAATTTACAAAAAGAAGCATTCAATTCTTAAATGCAAATGTTAAATATATTGAAATCAATATTGCCTAGATTGCTTTTAATAGGATGACTTGGCTAGATCTCAAAAGTTTTTTTTGTTGTAAGTGATAATGATCTTAATTTTATACTTGATCTATTAATGTTAGGATACAAATTTCATAATTTTAATTTAATAAAACTTCAAAATTTTTGCATGGGGGTTGTTTTCCCTGTTATGTACAAATAATTTATTGAAAGCAATACTACTGGTTAGAAGAGCAAACTTGCTGATAGGAGAATTATTGAAATTATTTACCGGTGCTACAGTTCTTGTTACTTAATAAAGTTGATAAACCTCTAAATATAATGACATACTTTGCAAGTGTGCATAAAATATCTGCCACTAGATAATTAGCAACAATAAATTTATCAGTCAATCTTGGTTTATAGGTGAACAGTCCTATGGGTCTATTGAGTATAGCGGTACTGTCTATGTACGTTCTACAGAAGACGATAATTATGTTGGTTTTATTTTTGGATACACCAACAACAGGAAGTTCTACCTGGTATCCTGGAGACCCAACAACTATAACTTTGACAACACCACATACAAGGGTGGTATTAAAGGTGTACATATCTCAGTAAGTAGATTAAGCATAGGAAATCTGGGTTATTTTCCTCCTTTTAGTTCATGTGATCCATGGTTGAAAGCTTTTTCAGACATTCATGTATGATGTCTATGTTAGGATTTTTATGCCCCACCTACGATAGTAGAGGGGCATTATGTTTCTGGTCTGTGCCTCTGTTCTTTCGTTCGTCCGTTCGTTCTTCCTGCTTCAGGTTAAAGTTTTTGGTCAAGGTAGTTTTTGATGAAGTTGAAGTCCAATCAATTTGAAACTTAGTACACATGTTTGCTATGATATGACCTTTTTAATTAAATTTTAATGTCAAATTAAAGTATTGACCCCAATGACATGGTCCACTGAACAAAGAAAAAGATAGTGTGAAGCTCAGGTTAAAGTTTTTGGTCAAGGTAGTTTTTGATGAAGTTGAAGTCCAATCAACTTGAAACTTAGTATACATGTTAACTATGATATGATCTTTCTTATTTTAATGCCAAATTAAAGTCTTGACACCAATTTCACGGTCCAGTGAACATGTAAAATGATAGTGCGAGTGGAGCATCCGTGTACTATGGACACATTCTTGTTTTTGTTTTTTTTTGTTAAACTTGCTTATTGTTTGAGTTTATTTGTTGGTAGAATATGATATTCAATAAAAAAAACACTTTAACTTAAAACCCTTCCATAATGAGGTGGAGTATAGCAAAGATCAATCAGTTAAATATTTGAAAGCAAGGAATTTAAAGATACATACAAATATTGGAAGCTATGTGACACCCATGACCAGAAGACACCTTAAAAGATAGCCAAATTCAGTTAAAGTTAATGGTTCCCAAGGTACAATATGTGCCAAAAACAAATTTCCTATTTGAAGTAGAATATCTTCCCTTTCTGATTCAATGACTTTTCTAAGAATGTTGTATGCATATTAGATTGTGTACATGACTAACAACTGTGGCAGAGTCATACAACCCTGGAGACATGTAATGGAAAATTTCTGTTATATTTATATAGAAAAAGCATTTTTTACTTTATAAATGCATGCACAAATAATTTGAAAACTGACAGAAAATTTAGTCAGAAAAAATATAACAGTCATTCCTTAAATAAATGAGATTTTTTATTAAGTGAAAAAAAATGGTTTCTGTAAGGAAAATGCTAACTGTAAGTAAATTATTTCAGGCAGTAAATTCCAACAGTGGACCATCACAGTCTTTAGCTGAGGCCTTATGGCTAGACACCACAACAGATAATGAGTTAACAGTTCTTTGGCATGACCCTAACCTGGTAGCCTGGAGTAACTTTACTTCTTATAAATGGTTTCTTACACATAACACAGAGCTGGGTAAAATAAGGTAAGGTACCAGTATATATCTGCCACATTCATTTGGGTTATTATCTCAAGTATCATATCTTAATGTTGGGTTGTTTTTTTTTAGAATTTAGAACTGAATGCAAAATTTTGATATTTTTTAAATGATTTTCCTGATTTCAGTTTGTCATGTATATTTGTCTTCTTTTGAAAACTGTATGTAGCCTTCGATATACCTTTTGTTGTTTTAATTTTTCTAAATAAAACATAGGTCTTTTTGTTGTCATCGAACATAAGTGGAAACCTTTCAATTAAAAAGTATCAAATGAATATCTGAAGAGACCTGAAAAAACACTGAAACCATGCAAAAATAAGTTAATAAAGATATAATGTAAATGTCAAAACTAGCTGAAACCAAATTTTTCATTCAATTTAAAAAGAGGTGTTGAGGAAATTCTTTCTTTTATTTTAATGCACTCCATAGCATATAATTTAAAGCTCTATTAATCTTTTGTTACAGATTAAAGATTTACGACATAAACTCACTACTGATAGACAGTGGTGACATCTATGATACAAGTATAACTGGTGGACGTGTTGGGGTATTCCAGTTTGGCCAACAGATGTCGCTGTGGTCTGATTTAAAAGTCAAATGTACAGATCGAGAAAATATGGCGTTGTATTTGAGTGGGAGTTCAGACTACATTTCCTTGACTAATATTGGTGATCTTAATATATATCACAGGTAAGTAATAAGATAAAAGATGTGATATTATTGTCAATAAAACGACTCTCCATAAGAGACCACATGACATAAATGTTAGCAACTATAGGTCACTGTACAGCTTTCAACAATGAGCAAAAACTCTTCCACATAGCAAGCTACAAAAGACCAAACATGACAAATGAAAATAAAACAATTTAAAAACAAAAAGCAATTTAAGAATTTGAATGATTAACAGTGAGGCTACTAACAATGAAAACACCAATGCAAAAGAAATTAAGGATGTTCCCTGGTCAATTAAGACATCTAGTTTAAATTATTTTTAAATCTTGTTTTTTCTACAATTTAAACCATTTAAATAGTTATTCATTTAATTTAGTTGCAATACAGGTTAATTGGTTTCAGTTTATACCAGAATCAAAATAAAAAAAGCGTGATTGATACTCCCAAACTTTAAATATCGTATCAAAAAGTTGCAGTAGCAAATAAATATGACTTATCTCCCTTCTTTCAGTTTCACCATAGATATATGGGTTATGGTGGAAACAGGGTACCCTACAACAGAAATGCCCATATTGTGTAATGAGAATCATACCATATGTTTGTGGATGGAAAATGGCATTTTGAATGGACAGTATATAAACTCAACAGTACAAGCTGCCTCAGCTGTCACTGCAGATCAATGGACAAGCGTGGTACTGATATATGATGAGACTGGTAATTATATACTACACTCATTGTGTATGCCAATCAGTCCCTCTGTCTTCAACTTTTGGTTCATATTCAATGGCAAATCCAGATTAATTAGCTCACCTGGCCCAAAGGGCCAAGTGAGCTTTTCTTATCACTTGGCCTCCGTCGTCTGTCATTGAAGTATCTATTTTTTTAAATGTGTGCGGTGACCCTGCCAACCAACCAAGATGGCCACCATGGCTAAAAATAAGAACATAGGGGTAAAATGTAGATTTTGGCTTATATTACTCTGAAACCAAAGCATTAAGAGGAATTCAGAAATAGGGTTAAATTGCTTTGCAAGTTGAGATCGATCTGTCCTGAAATTTTCAGATGACTCCAAAAACTGGTTGTTCGGTTGCTGCTCCTGAATTGGAAATTTTAAGGAAATTTTGCTGTTTTAGGTTACTATCTTGAATATTATTATAGATTGAGATAAACTGTAAACAGCAATAATGTTCAGCAAAGTAAGATCCACAATGTTCAGCAAAGTAAGATCCACAATGTTCAGCAAAGTAAGATCCACAATAAGTCAACATGACCAAAAAGGTCAGTTGATCCCTTAAGGAGTCATTGCCCTTTATAGTCAATTTTTAATAATTTTGTAAATTTTAACAAAATATTTTCCTCTGTAACTAATGGGCCAAGTTCATTATAAATTGAGATAATTGTAAGAAGCAAGAATGTTCAGTAAAGTAAGATTTACAAACACATCACCATCACCAAAACACAATTTTGTCATGAATCCATCTGTGTCCTTTGTTTAATATGCACATAGACCAAGGTGAGCGACACAGGCTCTTAAGAGCCTCTGGTTTAAAAGGTGCCCAGGGAGGTCAGGTCTAAAAAAGTTACTTAAAAAATTATGGGGAGATAATTTAGTACATGAAATGGCATATAAAATATCATTGTGTGAAGTTTCAGGCTTATTTACCCTGAATGCTTCAATTCTGATATCACAAGAATCATTTAGTATTTGGTCCAACACTTAGATAATGATGAGTTAACAATTTACCTATAAAGTTTTATGAAAATAAGTTCCCATGACTGAAATATTGTTGAATATTTAAGTAATTACAACTTTTTCTCTTTTCAGACTGTGCATTAAAGCTTTATATTGATGGGACATTGTCCAGTCAGACAACAGATATAAAACCAGTAGATTTGGTAAGAGCAAATACTGTAAATTCATTTATTTTAGTGGGTACCAATATTCATGAAATAAGGAACTAAATTTTGTTGCATTTGATTTCATGGTTTTACAAAGATATTCATTCAAGCCTATGGAAATCTCAGTTGAACATCTAAGTTTATGGTTTATCTATACCTAAAAAAATCAGCAAAATTTGGTATCACATGATTAATATCTTATTTCACTGTTTTGTATTTTATAAAAGGAGTAGGTCCGGTAAGACCCATTTTTGGCCCCAAAATATGGCAGTTTTACAAAATTGTTAAAATGTAAATTTTTAGTTATTTATCGTACAGTTGAATGCTTCTGCTACATAAATATGGGCTGTTTTTGACGATACAATGCACATATATCGGGTTGTATCACCATTAAGTCATGCTAAAGTACTGAAATCTTCAAAATTCTATAATTTTAGTTAAATTTTAGACAGTTTCCGTGTAAAACGAAATTGGCCGCATTCGTGTTCATCCTTAATATTGAAATGTAAGTTGTATTTTATAATAATACATAACATATATAAAGGTTGTGGATGAACACGGATGCGGCCACTTTCATTTTTGACAAAAACCATCTGAAAAGTGACGTTTTTTGGCATATTTGAGAGATTTTTCATATTTGAGCTTGAATCGGATCGTTTTTAATGACTAAATTAGTTAAAATCTTTCACAAAAACTTATTGAATCAAGTGAAATAGACACTTAAGTGTTTAAAAAGTGGTCAAAATCTTTAGTCAGATGAAACTGAAATTTGAGGCCAAAATGAGTCCTTACCGGACCTACTCCTTTGATGTTGTAGAATTTTTTAAGTTCTAGACTTGACTTATTATTAACCACAATGCCATTTACCGAAAATATATTCATCGAAGACACCAGAGTAAAAAATAGTATGACTCAAAAGTACTCCTCGATATCAAAAAAGGTTAAAAAGTATGAAAATGGCTGTAACAAGATTTTCAATGGTGTTTGTTGAAATTACAGGAGTCTAAATTATTGCTTTATTCTATTACTTTTATTGCAGAGTCAATACTCCTCCACAGCAGATACATTCCTGTACTTAGGAACAGATGGCAGTAACTATTACCAAGGTTATATTGATGAGGTAGGTACCAATAGCATGTATTTAAATCAATGATTGAATAATTTTCAAGGATGTTTTTATAGTTGAAAGAAATGTTATAATTGCAATTTTAAAATTTGCATTTTTAGAAAAATTTCAAAATGCAAGAACTTTTTAAAAGAAGATGTATTTTATATTGCTAATTTTAGTGTTAATAATGTGTATACATTTTTTATAGTCTCTCATAACTCTTTTTAGAGTGGCTCTTGTATGTTTTATGATATTATTTTATTAACTATTTGTATTGTAATATAGAATGAAGAGGGGATACCTAAAAAAATAGTGTGTTGTCTTGTGTTAATATTGCAAAAATTATAATTTTAGTCTAAAATGACAAAATTCTAATAATAAATGCAGGCAATGATTTCTAAATTTACAGTATTTTATTTATTTGTTTAGTTCCAGTTCTTCAATATTGCCATACTAGAGACAGAAGTTGTAGAGCACATAGAGCTACCATTAGTGGATGAATATCCTAAATATCATAATTATGGACAGTTGTATTTGAAGTTTGATCAGACCAATGGAACCAGCTCACTGACAAATACTGGTTTACTGTCACTGACAGCACAGGTCCATGGGAGTGCTGTATTTAAGGAGGTGAGATTTTATTTTAACAGGATTTACCGACTGTGCAAGGGCTGTATAGCCAGTCAAGGTTGTTAAAAACTTTCATTTGTTTAACAGGATAACAAAGATATGAGGTATATATATATCCATGACACAAAATCAGTGCGTACATAGGGAAAGCAAAGGAACAGTGTTTTTATTGCCTGTTCTTCATATCAAAGTCACAGTGATGCATCTATATATGATGTTTATAGCAAGCCAAGAAAAGACACTAATTTTGATAAAAATAAATTGTAAAAAGTTCATGAGATAAATGATTAAGAAGATACTTCATTAAAAATGAATGTACATTGTTGATCATATGCATAGTGTTTCAATTACTAATGCTTATGTAAAGGAACCTGTACACTTTTTTACTCCTTGTATGGTTTCATGGAAACAAGCTTCCTTTTGATTTGTTACTATTGAAGAATTTGAAAACTCAATATATGGGATTTTAATCTCTTTTTTTCAATTTTTTTTTTAGAAAAGATCTTAAACATATGAAAAAGTAATAATTAATGGTGTTTTTAAAGTGTTTTTAAAGTGTTTTTTTTTTTTTTTTTTTTAAACATTAAGGAAGTTCTTGAAAAGGTAAATAAATAATGGTGTTTTTAAAGTACATTTCCGTCATCCCTCTGTCATTTTTTATAATTTCAGAATTAACCTTTATTATGATTTCTGTTTTAATTTTCAGAGCATGCAGGACTATAACAGATTCCAACTGACATACCCTGATAACTGAAGCTAGACTTTGGCTTGACATTATTTAAACATTTCATTTTGTACTAATATTATCATTTATTATTTATATTTGTCATCTTTTCTATAAAATTCATCATAAATAAAATTTGACCACTTCTTGAGTTTATATTTGTTTGTAAAGTGAGAATTGTGTCTATTGTCATTACAACTAATGTGTCAATTCATCACTTTAGTTAAAAAAAGAAATTGGAATATTTCCAATACCTGACTGTTCACCTCCTCATGTTATCTCATAGCAAAACATGAGATTTACTATTATTGTAAATAAGATATAGATGCAGGTATATTTTTAGCTCACCTGGCCCAAAGGGCCAAGTGAGCTTTTCTCATCACTTTGGTGTCCTGCGTCTGTCGTCCCTCGTCGTCCGGCGTCCGGCGTTAACTTTTACAAAAATCTTCTCCTCTGAAACTACTGGGCCAAATTTAACCAAACTTAGCCATAATCATCATTGGGGTATCTAGCTTAAAAAATGTGTCCGGTGACCCCGCCAACCAACCAAGATGGCCGCCATGGCTAAAAATAGAACATAGGGGTAAAATGCAGTTTTTGGCTTATAACTCAAAAACCAAAGCATTTAGAGCAAATCTGTGATGGGGTAAAATTGTTTATCAGGTTAAGATCTATCTGCCCTGAAATTTTCAGATGAATCTGACATTCCGTTGTTAGGTTGCTGCCCCTGAATTGGTAATTTTAAGGAAATTTTGTTGTTTTTGGTTATTATCTTGAATATTATTTTAGATAGAGATAAACTGTAAGCAGCAATAATGTTCAGCAAAGTAAGATCTACAAATAAGTCAACATGACCAAAATGGTCAGTTGACCACTTTAGGAGTTATTGCCCATTATAGTCAATTTTTAACCATTTTTCGTAAATCTTAGTAATCTTTTAGAAAAATCTTCTCCTCTGAAACTACTGGGCCAAATTAATTGAAACTTGGCCACAATCATCATTGGGGTATCTTGTTTGAAAATTGTGTCCGATGACCTGACCATTGAACTAAGATGGCCGCCACGTCTAAAAATAGAACATAGGGGTAAAATGCAGTTTTTGGCTTATAACTCAAAAACAAAAGCATTAAGAGTAAATCTGACACGAAGTAAAATTGTTGATCAGGTCAAGATCTATCTGCCCTGGAATTTTCAGATGAATCGGATCATCGGTTGTTAGGTTGCTGCCCCTGAATTGGTATTTTTGAGGAAATTTTGTTGTTTTTGGTTATTATCTTGAATATTATTTTAGATAGAGATAAACTATAAACAGCAATAATGTTCAGCAAAGTAAGATCTACAAATAAGTCAATATGACCAAAATGGTCAGCTGACCACTTTAGGAGTTATTGCCTTTCATAGTCAATTTTTAATAATTTTCACAAAATTTGTAGATTTTCGCTAACATTTTCCACAGAAACTACTTGTATAGATAGAGATAATTGTAAGCAGCAAAAATGTTTAGTAAAGTCAGATCTATAAACACATCACCATCACCAAAACACAATTTTGTCATGAATCCATCTGTGTACAATGTTAAATATTAACATAGACCAAGGTGAGCGACACAGGCTCTTTAGAGCCTCTAGTTTATTATGCCCCATTTATGGGCATTATGTTTTCTGGTATGTGCGTCTGTTCGTCTGTTCTTTCGTCTGTCTGTTGGTCTGTTCGTCTGTCCTGCTTCAGGTTAAAGTTTTGGTTAATGTTTTTGGTCAAGGTAGTTTTTGATGAAGTTGAAGTCCAATCAACTTGAAACTTAGTAAACATGTTTCCTATGACATGATCTTTCTAATTTTAGTGCCAAATTAGAGATTTTATCCCATTTGCACGGTCCAGTAAACATTGAAAATGATAGTACGGAAGGGGCATCTTTGTACTTGGGACACATTCTTGTTTTATATATATCTTTACTGGCAATTTTCGGGATTTTATGTAGTTAATATTCTAAATTTATATTATCCAAGGAGTAATATGAGGTACCAAATGAATTGCTAAACATAGTAGGTTTTTCATAACAATGTAAAAGAATACCAAAGATTTATTAGTATAGGTACAGTCTTCCAAAGATGTGCTGCTTCACCATGAAAATAAGAAGATTTGGTACAATTGTCAATGAGACAGCTATTTACCAGAGGCCCAAAGATGTAGATGTAAACAGTAAAATAACAAAAATAACGACCTCCAAGGAAAATTCAAACCAGAAAGACCCTTATCAAATGGTAAAATCAACTGCTCAAACACATCAAATGAATGGAAAACAACAGTCATAAACCAGACTTGTTACAGGCATTTCTTTCTGCAGAAATTGGTAGATTAAACCTGGTTTTATAGCTAGCTTTTCCTCTTACTTGTGTTAACAACTACAAACAGCCTATTATTTCAACTTGAAATTATTTTTAATCATGGAATTTGCATAATAGCTTGGGCTTGAAATTTTGATGTTATGTTTCCATAGAATGTACTGTGCCTAACACAATACTATCTATACAAAATACATTGTATGGAAAGTGTTATGCACTGCCCCAAAAAATTAAAACAAAATAAACATGGAACTAATGAAAAATTTTAAGCACAAGAAATTATGCAAATTTCATAATTAAAAATAATTACAAGTTGAGATAATACCTGTTAATAATTTAAAGTTTAACTTTTCAACTGTGAGCAGATTCAATACCTGTTTAATATCATACCAAACAAATTCTGTGATACTAGATATTAAATTGTAGAATTTTACAGCTTCTACTTTATTGAGCACAAATGTAAAAAAAAAATAGCTTTTTGTCGCACTATTATAACAAAAAGACATAAATTTTAACTGTTTGACCACTTGAAGTTTACTTAAATACCAAATCATATGGTAATAGGGTGTGACTGGCTTGAAAAATTTTAATAATGAATAATCATTGGTTATTAGATGATCTTATTTTAAAGAAAGTATTTTCTTCAGATTTATGTATCATCCAGTTCAGGGGGGAATGGTCATAAATAATGCCGTGCAAAATGCATCATGCACTTGTTGCAAGAATTCATTCATATTTAGAATGCATTTTACTCGACATGAGGCAACGGTTTTACATCCCTATTCTGTATGTAGCAGTTATATTACCAATAAGACAACTATACCAAAGAGACAATTATGAGGTAGATTTAAGCTCCTATATGTCACTTTTCATACATGTACCTTCTTTCCATTGTTTCTGCCTAAATTATCAGATGACTCCTTTGTAAGAGTTACAATTTTTGACCAAATTATAAAGAATGTGTGTTGAATACTTTTAAAAATGCTTCCAGAAACACGGATCTGGTATAACTGTAATCCTGTTGTCTGTGCTGACTTTATTTAAGATAATGTAACCTGTGTAAGAAAATAGTTAATTTAAATTATTGTATAAAACAACAAGAATGAATGGCAATAAAAGATTTCAAGAAATGTTAAATGTAAAATGCTGACTTGACCTGCCATATGATTTACTGCCTTAAATTTTAAGCATTTATGTGTAGTGTCTTTAAAGCCATTAATAATTTTATAAATTCAGAGACCTTAAAAGAAGGATCATTGATGAAGGTTAATTGTTCGTGGTCAAGTCGATATCTGAGATACTTAGTACTTAAAACAGTAGATCATATTTATTTGGTGTATAGCATGATTGTAAATGTCAGCCTGATATGCTTCATCTTACCTTTACTTCATTTCCATTGTACATTGATTGATGTTTAAACTTAAGAAATAGGTCAATTGTGTTTTTTGTATTAAATGATTGTATGGTGTACATTCCTGTCTGCCTGGTATCATATCAATTTGACCTCATTAAAGTGGTCCTTTGTTTTTCGTTCATTTTTTAGCTCACCTGGCCCGACAATTCAACCAAGATGGCTGACACAGCTAAAAATAGAACATAGGTGTGAAATGCAGTTTTTGGCTTATAACTCAAAAACCAAAGCCTTTAAAGCAAATCTGACATGAGTAAAATTGTTCTTTAGGTCAAGATCTATCTGCCCTGAAATTTTCAGATGAATCGGACAACCGGTTGTTGGGTTGCTGCCCCTGAATTGGTAATTTTAAGGAAATTTGCTGTTTTTGGTTATTATCTTGAATATTATTATAGATAGAGATCAACTGTAAACAGCAATAATGTTCAGCATAGTACGATTTACAAATAAGTGAACATGACCGAAATTGTCAGTTGACCCCTTTATGAGTCATTGCCCTTTATAGTCAATTTTTAACAATTTTTCGTAAATCTTGGTTATCTTTTACAAAAATCTTCTCCTCTGATACTACGTGGCCAAATTAAACCAAACTTGGCTGCAATCGTCATTTGGGTATCTAGTTTAAAAATGTGTGGCGTGACCTGGTCAACCAACCAAGATGGCCGCCACGGCTTTAAATAGAACATAGAAGTAAAATCCAGTTTTTGGCTTATAACTCAAAAACCAAAGCATTTAAAGCAAATTTGACACGAAGTAAAATTGTTTATCGGGACAAAATCTATCTGCCCTGAAATTTTCAGATGAATCGGACAACCTGTTGTTGGGTTGCTGCCCCTGAACTGGTAACTTTAAGGAAATTTGCTGTTTTTGGTTATTATCTTGAATATTATTATAGATAGCGATAAACTGTAAAAAACAATAAATGTTGGCAAAGTAAGATCTACAAATAAGTCAACATGACCGACATTGTCAGTTGACCCTTTTAGGAGTTATTGCCCTTTATAGTCAAGTTTTAACCATTTTTTTGTAAATCTTAGTAATCTTTTACAAAAATCTTCTCCTCTTAAACTACTGGGCAAGGTTAATTATAGATAGAGATAATTGTAAGCAGCAAGAATGTTCAGTAAATTAAGATGTACAAACAGTACATCACCATCACCAAAACACAATTTTGTCATGAATCCATCTGCGTCCTTTGTTTAATATTCACATAGACCAAGGTGAGCGACACAGGCTCTAAAGTTTACATAAATGAGGCCGTTAGTTTTCTCGTTTGAATTGTTTTACATTGTCTTATCGGGGCCTTTTATAGCTGACTGTGCGGTATGGGCTTTGCTCATTGTTGAAGGCCGTACGGTGACCTATAGTTGTTAATGTTCGTGTCATTTTGGTCTTTTGTGGATAGTTGTCTCATTGGCAATCATATCACATCTTCTTTTTTATATATTTTGATCTATCATAAGTTATTGTCTTTTAGTTTGTTTCTTGTATACTATAAACAATAGGTCAGCTGCATTTAGTGTTAGGCATGAGACATCATATACATATATGTTCATTTTTTTAAGATACTTGTTTATAAAACTGAATAATTCGCAGTACCAAGGTTTTTCGACATTCAAACATATATAGCCTTAGTCATATTTGGCGAAACGATTTAAATGTTTTATTTCAGTGCTCTCCATCTTCTTAATTGATCTGGCCTTTTAACTTTGTTCAGTCATGGCGTTGATACAATATAAATAGTTAACCTAGTTGAACATGTTGAACCAAATTGCTTAACTAATTAAAGCCTTGATCTGTTTTTATTCATTTTTATTATCTGGAACCTTATCAAAGTATTGTGATAGTAATAGGTTTTAGTCGAAGGAGCTAGTATTCATAAGATACATGAAGAGATATGGTTTGATAACTATCATTACTATGACATTACTGGTCATTACTATCCACCAAAATGAGTCCAAACTGTGCATGTAAGTAGGACTTCAAGTTTTCAGATCAGTAAAACATTAAATAAGATTTTATTAAAATCATAATTTAAAAAAAAAGTGCCGATTAAAAGCAATATTCAAAGATCTTTTTTCCGGTGTCGCATAATACTGTTAAAGGAGCATCACTGTCCAAAATAAAGGCAACAGTAGTATACCGCTGTCCTAAATTCATAAATCGATTGGAGAAAAAAAAACAAACCTGGACTACAAACTAAATTGAGGGAAACACACCAAATAGAGGAGACCAACGACAAACAAAAACAACACTAAAATGCAATACACACAGAAACGAACTATAACATAACAATGGCCATTTTCCTGACATGGTACAGGACGTTTTCAGAAAAAAATAGTGGGTTGAACCTGGTTTTGTGACTAGCCAAAACCTCCCGCTTTTATGGCAATGTTAAATACAACAATAAAATGACAACATTGCAAGACGGGACTTCAATACAAATATATGGGAGAACATACAGGACAGAGAAACACACAAATAATAGTTATCAAAAGGTACAAGGTTTATTACATCCAAAGCAGGAACAGAAGTAAAAGCATATCATACATATGGTTTTGTCAATTCTTTCGAATTTTGAATCCTGAATTCTCTCCTACTTCGTTTTATATTTGGCCTTTTACGTTATGATTTAATATCGAACTTCGATGACGATTTTTTTTTATAGACGAAATGCGCGTTCGGCGTATACAATTATAAGCCTAGTACGTATCTTTGACAGTTAGTTTTTGTATAGAGTGTCAAGTTTGAATTGATTTATCCAAACATGCCAAATGTTGATATTTCTACTAATTAAAGTTGTTAATTTTATTTTAAAAATACTACTTTTGAGTAATTGCATATTAAACCAGTATATATATATGCTACGACAGCCCTCAAGTTGAATGTTTTTTAGATTATCTAACCTGTTGCTATATACCATGTTCACGTGATAAGAGAACATGACGTATTACCTACTTCCTAGTACATAGTTGTCGAATTTGATAACAGAAACAAGTGTTAAATTAATATGCTTAATTGCATTTAAGGTATGTAAAATGCTATCATCATATACATAACAGGCTGATATCAAAACCTGTTGTCAAATCTACAATTCGAGCTTATAGCGGTATTATCACTAATGAACTATACAACATTATCTCCATTTGACTTTCAAAAGCAAATCTATTAATAGACTATGAGGTTTTATACGCCCAGTTTGTTGTGTTGATCAATAATCATCGTTTAGTAGTATTCGGTCGATTTTTATCGAGCCTCTGACTGCTGTCGCAGAAAGCTCGACATAGGGATAGTGATCTAGCGGCGGCAGCGTTAGTTCACTTCTTAAAAGCTATATACATGTATTTGAAAAGGTGGAAGACCTGGATACTTCATACTTTGTATATACATGCCTTATGTTATGAAAAATCCGTCTATCATATGTCCATGATTCTTGACCTCATTTTCATAGTTCAGTGACTAATTAAAAAAAAGTCAATATTTTTGTAATTTTAATTTCTTTCTTATTATGAATAATAGGATAACTATATACAGTATGTGTGTACCTTGCAAGATTTTCATACTCACCAGACGGCTTTCATATGACCTCGAACTTATATTATGGATCAGTGAACAAGTTAAAGTTTTCGTGGTCAAGTCCATATTCAGATACTATAAGCAATATGTCTTCTATATTTCTTGGATGCTATGATTCAGCTGCTATGATTGTAAAGTCAAAGTGAAGTTTTTGAGTTTTGTGGTCTTTTCTTTCTAATACTGTTTGCAATATGTCAACTATTTTGGTGTATGGAAATATTTTATGTCGGTCTGGCAGGTTTTATTTGACCTTAACCTCGTGTTCATGGTTCATTGGTCAGTTTTAAGTTTGTTTCTTAGATACTATGAGCAATAAGTCTACTATATATTTAATGCATAGATGGTTGTAAGGTGTATATGTCTGTCTGGAATGGTTCATCTGACCGTTAACTCATTTTTATTGTTCCTTGGTCAATGTTTAGTTTTCTTGATTAAGTCTTTTTCTTAGAAACTATAAGCAAAAGGTACCGTATAGATAGACCCTTAGTTTCGCGGTTGTAAAATTTTGCGATTTTCATTGAATAAGGTATACATGGTATACGAAATATTTTGACGGTTATTATTATGGCGGGTTCAAAACGTGCACTTTTACATTTCACATATTTATTTTGGCGAATTTGTTATATCCTCGAAAATAAGCGAAAACTTTCACCATGCGAGAATAACTTTAACTAAAAAGATAATTTGTCTTGTTGTATACGGCCCAGATGAAGCCCGCCTCCAGTTACAGGATTTCATGCTGCGTGTAAGACTGGTCTTGGGCAGTTTTCTTTTCTTTGAGTGGGTTGTCTCTTTGATACATTATCCATTTCCATTCAATTTTATTCAAGAATACGTCAACATGTGTATAATAGCATTAGAGAAAAAAATTTGCTCATATCATATCTTATGAGAAGCTATGTGTAAAATGGTAATTGTTGGTGAAAATGTAAATTTCAAATCTTTATGACGAAATAGTGACATCAAGCGTGACCTTTCCGCATTGGAATGTCTAGATTTTATCAACCAGTTCATTTATCAATAAAAAAAAAGCCTTCTTTTGAAAGTCTTGAATAATTGTACTATTTTTCTAATATCTGGTACAAATAAATGGCTCTTATCTTTCATTCTTTGTTGGATATAATTATTTTTAAAGACTCCCTTGATGACGTGATTCATGATATATTAATCATGATAATGTTTGTGTAACCTGTGGGAAGGAGACCTTAACCATAGTTAGTAAAACAGAAACAATCCTAACCATGCCGACTACTGTAATGTTATGTACCTATTTTTATAGTTTGATTGGTTTTTTTTGTTCTGAAGTTTATGGTGTTAATTGAGTAAAAAAAATATAATTAGTTTGCAAAGGTACCAGAATTATAATTCAATACGCCAGACGCGCATTTCGTCTACATAAGACTCATCAGTGACGTTGAGATCAAAATAGTTTTTAAGCCAAACAAGTACAACGTTGAAGACCATTAAGGACCAAAAATTCCAAAATATTGTACCAAATAATAAAACAAACGAAGAAAATGTTACAGAAAGCCCATTTATAATATTATTAAATCTTATTGTGACGTCCTTTTGTTTTACAATAGTAAGTATAGTATAGAGACTTCTTTATAGTAACATATGCTGTTTGCTTTTTCAGGCCATGGCTACCTCTTTTGATAACTGTGCTATTTGTAATTTGCGACATGTTTCGAAGCTGTCTGTTGTTTGGTGCTCAGATTGCGATGAAGGACTATGTCAAGACTGTTCAGAACATCACAGCTTATCTAAGTTATCACGAAACCACAGCGTTGTTCCTATTGCTGAGTATAAAAAGTTGCCATCTTTTCTGGTAAACATAAAACTGCACTGCGATGAGCACGATGAGAAATATTCATTGTTTTGCAAAGAGCATAACGAATGCGTTTGTAGAAAATGTGCCATTTCTGAAAAGCACCGGGAATGTAAAGACATGTTCCCCGTTGAAGATGTGATTCAGAATTCCAAAACATCTGTAGCTTTTACAGAAATCGAGTCCTCGCTCGAAGAAATGAAGAAGAAAATCTCTCTTATTTTAGAAGACAGACAAAATAATTTATCTTCATTATCAGCTGCCAAAAGGAAAATAGAATCCGAGATTTTGGCAATTCGACAACAGATAAATAACCACCTTGACAAAATACAAGGTCTTTTCATGGTTGAAGTAAACTCAGCAGTGGAAAATTCAACCCAAAAAATTCAGAGTTTCCTTGCATCTCTGAAGAAAGATCAAAGAGAAATTGACGAATACATTGAAGATGTAGAAAACATAAAGAAACATGCAACCGATCTGCAAACGTTTTTAGGAATAACGGTATTAAAAAACAAACTGAATGAAACAGAAAACACATTCATATCATGGAGTAAAGGGAACAGTTTGGCTCACACCGCAGTATCTTATCAGTTAAACAACGTATTACAAAATATCAATGACGAAATAAATGCGTTTGGAAAAATTGCCGTTTATATCCAAACATGTGAACTTTTATTACAAAGACGGAAAGATGATCAGGCTCAATTAATTAAAAGAAATGTAGAACCTGATTGTTCTATTGAGCATATAACACTGACATTAAAAACAAAAATAAATACAAAAGCAGCAAATGTGTCCGGCTGCTGTATTTTACCTTGTGGTAAATATGTCGTGTCAAACTATGATCCTTCGTATTTGATATTGTTTTCAATTGATGGAGAAATTGAAAACAAAATTACTGACATCATGCCTAACATTTATGACGTTGAATGTATCAACAATAACGTTGTTGCTGTAACATCGTCAACTGTGAACAATATTAAAGTTGTCAATTTAACAACAGGGAAAACCTTCAGAACTATTCTAACAAGTTCTCCGTGTTGTGGAATTACTTACTGTGAAGGTAACTTTATAGTTTGTCCCGAAAAGGGACAGTTGCAGGAAATCAGACTGGAGGATAATAAAACAACTGATATTGGCAGTGATGTTGTGTCATTGTATATCGCTGCATTTGGCAATACACTTTACTCTAGAAAGAGATATACGGATACAATCTTCTGTCATAATAGAAACGGTGACATACTATGGACATTTTCAAATAGCGCCGTTCTTAAAGGACCAAGAGGTATTGCAGTAGATGAATATGGAAATGTGTTTGTTGCCGGGGTCGATTCCAAAACAATTACTGCAATAGCATCTGATGGCTCAAAGCACAAAACACTCCTGTCACAGAAAGACTTGGTCGGTTCTCCATGGTCTATATGCTACAACAGCAAATTTAAACTTTTGCTTGTAGTAAACGAAAAAGATGGCCAAGCATATTTGTACATTGTTAACCACGCATAAAAAATATTCTCATCTGATATACTGTGTTTAATCTAAATAAAAATAGTTTACATGCATAACTTGTTATAGTTTACTCCTATTATGATGAACACACCAACATCATTTATCATTGTTTAGTGTTAGATGATTATGTCATATTTATACTATGATATGTTTTCAACCATGTTCTAAAGTGAAATTGCTGGTTCACACTTATATATCTATTGCCTATGTAATATTTGTCCTCAAGTAAGACAATTTACCGTACGATTCAGAAGTACAGTGGTGTTGCACCCTTAAAAGGATTTGAAAAGGTGTTTTTGCCAAATTTTTGATATATTCCGAATGTAGATGGTGCGTCCCTGATTCAGGGTTAAAGGAATTTCCGTTAAACCATGATCGCAATTATTATTACATTCTCTAAAATAGTACACTTTATATTTGTAAACGTACTGGAGTGATTCACCAAAAACTACATGCATTGAATAATTAACATCACTAGTTTTAACATTTTTAACTTAAGTGTTATTACGCGATCCATTCGGTGACCTTTAATTTACTGTTATAGACATTTCTATTAACTTTTACATTATGATATTGTCATGACAATGCGATATAATAGCGGTACCGTTTGATGACAAGTTCATGTAGATGTATGTTAATTAAAACCAATAAAATAAACGCTCATCTATCGGCTGTACTTTGCATTGTTCTTTTGCCACCGAGTCAAAACAAAAGGTTTTTAGGCATTTCCGTTTCTGTTTAAAAAGTATGGTCTCGTTTGTCTACAAGATTTTAGTAGCTCATCTACTGTATTACACGTTTTTCAACACTAAAGATGTGAGTTCGAAATTGCACGTAGCAATATGTGCATGTCAATTGACTAAGATGGTCAGATTTCCATGATAAGATCGTTATTCTCACCGGGTACTTTGGCTTTGTCCAAAAATAAAACATTCCGCCACAATGTTGCCATGCATTAGTGTTTAAACTCGTTAAACACAAAAAAAAAAGCAATCATCAATCACAGATTAGATCTTATCTTTAAATTTGACCTTGACCATTTCAATCAATCATTAAGGTTCGTATTTTGACTGGCACAGTTTTCCATAGCAAATTTTTTTGAATGTTATTTTACAGATATTATGCTGATGTTTATAATACATATTGTGAACAGTTGTTAATAACATTCATCATTTCATATTGTCCTAAAAAAAAAAAAAATTTTAATATAAAAAAGTCGGAATACTTACTGACATTTAGTTTTTCTTAAAACAAGTTTGTTATTTTCTCGATTTCACAGTGTATATATGCGTTCATCCTTTTTTATATAAACACACACCGTTTAATTTGCTCTTGTGATTCGATTAGTTACGTATTTGGTGTTGAAAGCACCTTCAATCAAGTGGAACAATACGAGTTATGTCACTATATGATATCAGAGTCTGAGTCTTTTCTGACCTAGTATAGCTTTTAACTGTTAATGTACCGGTATGTTGCTTGCTATATGATTCCTGTTTTACCAATTTTCATGATTTATAAATAGTTATATAGCTTTTTTGCGCTAAGGCGGTGTAAAACAAAAACACCAATCAATCAATCGATCAACTTGTTTCATTTCAACATTTTATCAATTTCATTGTATTTCAATTCATGAAAAGAGTCATAGCTCGTCTTTTATGAATGAGAATACTGATATTTATGCGATAGTAGTGTTTAATCTACAAGGATTTGTCTTACATTTAGGAGATAACTGTATTGTATTTTAAGCTCCGACGGCATCAATTGGGGATTTGATGGTCGCAAATTAAGTTTACTGGCGACGCGTTAGCGGAGACAGTAAACGGGTATTTGCGACCATCAAATCCCCAATTGATGCCGTCGGAGCTTAAAATACAATATTGTTATCTCCATTCTAATGAAACTGACAGAAAACAACGTTAAAACATGTCTTTAAAATCTGTCATATGCCGTCTGCGCTTGCGCGTACGTCCCATAGCATCAATTGTCAATTGATGCCATGTAAATAAGTGACGTTATCCAATCAAAATGAACGTTACAAACGTTGTTGCATTAGAATGGGCAATAGTAAATTTTGATTGTCTTGTACATGTTGTACATGTCCCACTTTAAAGGTGTCGGATGCATCTGATAAGTATTTTTGCACCTTAATGGATGTTTTCCTAAGCTTACAAAATAATTATTGACATCCGTGCTTCTTATGGTAATACTCGAGTTGTTCCACGGCTATTTTGTGGATCTTACTTTCATAAAGGGTCTTTAACTGTGTGCCAGTACAGATAAACGTGGAAAGTAATTGTTTTTGATAGCAGTTTTATTGAACGACATATGCACACAGGTAAAAGTTTTTATCGGTTTAGAAATGATGTGTCCTGAAACCTTTCAAATAATTTACTTATAACAAGATTACGTCGCATCAAGGAGAAACTGTTATTCTCTAAAATTAATTCACACAGGTATGAAGAGAAGGAATGCTAATAAGATGCGTCAATCTCTAGCAGAAGTTCTTTAAACTTCTTATAAATCTATATCTTTAAACAAAAATACCTGCATTACCACCCCATGTAACTTGTATATAGTTAAGGTGGTATACGAGTCTAAAATAAAAATGATAGAATTTGTTCATACTTTGCCAAAACGTAGTATATATATTGAAATATGTTCAAAAATATAACAAAAAGGATAAGTCGCCGTGCATTTTCTCAAGCTACAGGTTGTGATAAAATGACACATTTTGTATGGATTATACTGGGAAATACACCAGTTTGTTATTGGAAACTAAACTAAATGATAGAATTGTAAAATAAATTACATAAAGATAGCTTTTAGACAAGGCGTTGAGAATATCAAAAGAAAAGATAGGATCACCGTATGTTTTTCCGACTAAAATACAAAATAGGAAAATTCCAGGTAGATTCCTTCAGAAACTTCACTGTTTCAGAGTTACCTCCCCTTAAAATGTCAATTAAAAAAATCCAAAAAAAAAATCAATCAAAATAATATACACTTGTATTAATATTAATATTTATAAGTTATATTCTTATAAGTTGGTTCTTTTGAATAAAATGTACACTACATTTGTAGTTATCTGCATTCCTTCATCAAATTTTCTAACTTGATTGAAAATCTGGACCTTAGAATCTCTGTTTTTTACAATCCAAGATGGCGAAAGACACCCATACCACCTTAATGTACAATTATGAATAGGGAGGTGTGATGTGGTTGGCAATGAGATGACTATTCAATGTATTGAAGGATATTTAGACAACTATACGTCCCCTGCAAGGCCTTGAACAATTAGCAAAACACATACCGTCTAGTAAGATAAAAGAAAAAACCGCCTTACCATGTTAAAATGAAAAACGATTTAAACAAGAAAACAAATCCAGGTCCAAGACAAAACAATAAACAAAAAACAAATATGACTGACATCAACGAACGATAACCCGTAATTTACAGGCCCCTAAGATTCATTTGGTACCGGCATATTCAGCATGGCGATTGGTTAAAACTTTTCATGAGCGCACTCAACCCTCCCCCGCTGTACTGAGACAGTGGCATCACATCGACACATAAAAACAATGTAGAATCAGTTGAAAATGGTCAGAACCACAGGAAGGACAAAACACAACTAACATAAAGATAAAAGACACATGCAATGTACCGATCTAACAAATTGAATAATCGTAATTCATAAGATATTTCAAAACTTATAAAAACCAATGAATAAATCATGCTTTTCCAGACACGACATAAGTATTTTTTTTAAATAATTAAAGTGTTATATTTAAGTTGTTGGAAGACCTGGCTGCTTCATTCTTTGTATATACATGTGTATGCCTTTTGTTGCGAAGTTTCCGTCTTTCATTCGTCCATTGTCCTTGGCCTCAATGTTCATGGTTTAGTGACTACTTCAAAAAGTTTGTAATGTCAATTTCTCTCTTATTTTGAGTGATATGATTACTATATTTATTATGTTGGTACCTTGCAAGGTCCTCGTGTCTGTCGGATAGTTTTCATATGACCAAAACCCCATTTCATTGCTCAGTGAACAAGGTTAATTTTTCGTTGATAGGTCAATTGGGAATAATGCAATCATTGGTTTTAAGTTGTACCTGTCTGTCTGCTTAATGTTATTTTTTTCCGAGTAATTTAGTTTCTATGAAATATTTAAGCAATTGGTCTATTATCTTTGGTGTATGGCATGATTGTAAAGCGTACATGTATTTCTTGTTTGCACAGTGTAGATACTATACTGTACGCTTTCCGGAAGTCGCGATTTTCGAAGCGAGAACTTTTTGGATCACATTTTAAATTTGTCGGATATACTATATTAAACGGTAAGATGTTCATCTGTACATTGCTTAATGATTAATTCAGCTGACATCGATATTCACAAATGGTTTATGATTAAATTTAGCACATTCATTATTCGTATCTTTGCCTTAATTAAGAGATTTTCAAGCGCATCACTAAGGAAAATCAGTCGGTGAACCTAAAAACAATTTTTTGCACTCTTACTGTACAAATTAACGTAAAATCCAGACTTAATTTACTAAATAAAGTATATTTTAAGTGGTGGTAAATGTTTCAGCCAGATCTTTGAAGCCAGAAATAAGAAAATTACACTTGTTTGAATTTCTCACTGTACGATCAGTCTCGCTTGTATATTTTGAAACTGTATGATCAGTCTTTATTTCACTGTATTCTAGTAGTGATTTCAAAGTTATTTACGATACATTAGAAGATGGCATTTTTCTAAATAACACAAATATATTTTAATAAATTCACATCCTGTAAACTTTTCAAACATGTTTTAGCTTGATAGGGTGTACTCGACTTACTACATTAAGTATAGGATGTTTGAATGTGGCTAAAATAAGAAGAAGGTTTGTTTGTTTATAGAAGTTTCAGAAATGTCCTCCGTTATACTTAAAATTGTACAAACACACATATTTAATTGTTACTAGTATATAAAAATGCACGAATTTACAAACATTCGAGTCCGTATTGTAGCCTTTATGATTGATCACAGTTCCTTCACTTTGTTTTGGATGTAGACCTGTCTCTTTCATACTCAAATGTACCCCACTTTGTAAAGCGATGGTTTATAGTGATAATGAAGTCCGTCTTTCCGTTCGTCCGTTGGACCGGTACAACATGTTTCGCCGGTTTTGCAAGCGCATCTCCTCATTGACCACTTAATATACATTGGGGTTTCCAGACATTTTTAAATGGAGAGGGGGTCCAATCCAGAAGAAAAGAGGATTCCAAATATATGTTTCCATACAAATGCATTGAAAGTTAAAAAAGAGTTTCAAACCGCCGGATCCCAATTTTCTTGAATCCGTCACTGGTATAACTATTAATTATTTTTTTCTCGGATTCCGTATCATAAATTATAATATAAAAAAGAAGATGCGGTATGATTGCCAATGGGACATCCGTCCACAAGAGATCAAAATGACACAGATATTAACAAATATAGGTCACCGTATGGCCTTCAACAATAAGCAAAGCCAATACCACAAAGTCAGCTATAAAAAGCCCCGAAATGGATAAGGACTTTTCCACTACCTTATTGGGTGGTACCCGCTTACTATACGCAACTTTCAAAAAAATACCATATACTAGTATTAATAAAACTTCCTCATATTCGTTAATAAATGATGCCCCTGAGCACCTATAATTTAGTTTTTCTGGTGTTTTTTTCAAGTTTTTTCCAAAACATGGACTATAGAAGTGGCGGGGTATAATTTCGTTAATTCTTTCCTCAATACCTAAATTTTTTAAACAAAGCTTTCTGTATCTAATTTTTGTCATTTTAAAAGAGACAGGCTTGATGTATGTATTCACTAATTAGTCAACGGCAGACGGTGTAAATAGTCTTTAAAAATGTAATAGTTAAACAGATAACTGCAATGACACACTAATACAAAGTCCACAAGCGAATCATGTATTGCTTTTTAGGTATTTGATTTAAAGTAAGACTGACGGAACAAAAATATAATTATTTTGCCGTCTACAAAAATCATCAGAAATATATTTGTATTGTCTGATGAAAGAAATTACACGTTATAGTTCCATGGACACAATCACAATATCACATAGACACGTATATACCTTCAAATTGCCGTTGTTTTTCAGTCTAGGTCGTTAAAAACTTCCATTTGTTGTTGGTTTTTTTCTTCAAAATCACGACTGGTCATACAGACAAAAAATCTGAAATCGCTTCTAGAATACAGTCAGTTTTAGACTGATCGTACAGTAATTTATTTTGGGATCCTCAAGGAAAGCATATTTTTTTATTTGAAATACGAACATTCTACTTAAATACGGTAGGAATATTGAAACAGTATATATTTTACTGTAAACTGATGCAAATATTTGCAATAAAAGATTATTTGCTTTGTACTACGAGAGTAAAATTGTCAATCGATTTAACTTTTTTCTATGAAGTTGGTGTGATGCACACGTATATTTAATATTCTACTGCATGTTTTTGTTACAGTTACTCATATTTATGATTTTATACATACATTTAAGATGTGCAAAGCACTTTATAGATATAGGAGTAAACAAATGATGAGAAAAAGCACCCAAAACAAAACCGTTTTGTTAGCCAGTTTGAAATCCTCGCTTCGAAAATCGCGACTTCCGGATAGCGTACAGAATAGTATCTACACTGTGGTTTGGGTTATGTTACTACGACCTAATTTTTCTGGATATGATAATTGTAGTAAATCCTGTATTAAGGAATATAAACATCTCTAGTGGACAGTTGTCTCATTGGCAATCATACCACATCTTCTTTTTTATATATAAAATCAATTGTCAGTAAAGCAATAGAGGCATTTAAGCGTATAAAATCTTGTTTTAAAAAATACCGTTTATAAAATGTTGAATTATAAGAAACACAGAGTTTTTTTCTACCTTCAACATGATGAAGCATAAATAGTCTTTGTCCAATTTTCCAAACTTTTTAGATTTTCTTTGCAATGCTCATCTACTTTGTATTTCATCTGACCTTCTAACTGTTTGATTATAATTGTTTGAAACGAATGATTTTCTGGTATACATTATGAACATTATGATATGTGAAATAATAGTCATTAAAGAAACGGTCAACATGAGTCCAGAAACATGCATGTACGCGACTATAGATTACCGTAGGCATTCAACAATGAGTAAAGCCTATATCATTATGTATGACAGGTTATGACATGACTAAATTTGGACATACTAAATAGAAAAACAATGTTCGGAGATACAATATAAGAGGCGACCAACTACAAATACAAGATCCTGATTTAGAACAGGCACATGCATCTTAATGCGTTAAACATATTTATGAGCTAACTGTTCCTCTAGCATGGGACAGCGGCGTAACAAAATAAAAAGACACTAAAAATTAGTTAAAAATGGCTTGTATGGTGACCTATAGTTGTTAATTTCTGTGTCATTTTGGTCTCTTGTGGAGAGTTGTCTCATTGGCAATCATACCAATTTTCTTTCTTATACTGAATCATTAGATTGATACAGAGCACGGACAAGACGTAAGGTAAACGATATTAGATTGCTCGCAGTTATTAAAAGTTAGTTCAAAGTCAACTAAAACCAGTGGAGATTCATTATCGTTCATGGGAAACAAATTTTCGTGGAATTCGAGAAAAAGGTTGTAAACAAACTAAGAGGTCAACGAAGTGAAAAAAAATCTACAACAAATACACAACGTTATACAGGGATAACAAAAAAAACTATCCAAACAGAAAAATAAACAAAAGTATATTAATTTTCGCCTTCGTTGTAAATTATCTTTTTAATTGGCAAAACTCTCTCGGAATTTCGGGTCCTCAATGATTTCCACCTTCGTACTATATTTAACCGTGTCACTGATGATTCTTTTATTGACGAGACGCGCGATTGACTTTTAAAATTTTTAGCCTAGTATCATTGTCATTTTGTTTTTGTATACAGTTTCCCTTGTAACTCAAATATCTAAATTTTTTTTGTTTGATATTTTCATTAAAGATTTATTCAGTTATTAATTGATTTCATTTTTAAAATTACCACGTAATCTCTTATCTGTAATTGCATATTGAGCAATGCATACTTTGTATATGCCACTAAGGGCCTCAGGTTGATATTTTATTAAGTTGTTGATTGTATTTTGGATTATCTAATCTGTTGGGATTTCACCATGTTCACGTTATTAGAGAAAATGACGTATCATTTACCTCTATGTACACATTTGTTGAATTTGATAACATTGTGATGTTAAATTGGTTTTAAGGTATGTATACATGCTAATGCTCTCATAAAAAATACATATGCAGATGGATATTAAAAAGCGTTATCAAATCTTAAATTCAAGCTCATATAGATGTTTAACCTAAAATGATCTATACAAAACCATCTCTCTTTCTCACTTCGATGTTGACATGAATATCAACTATATGGTTATTTTTATAAATTTCCTGTTATAAAACTTAGATTTTTTTTCGAAAAACTAAGGATATTCTTATCCCAGGAACACTTACAGATTACCTCAGCCGTATTTGCCACAACTTTTTGGGAATATTTGGTCCTCAATCCTCTTCAACTTTGTACTTGTTTGGCTTTTAAACTATTTTGATCTGAGCGTCACTGATGAGTCTTATTTAGACGAAACGCGCGTCTGGCGTATTAAATTATAATCCTGGTACCTTTGATAACTATTTGACATCGTTCAATAAAATGTGTTAGGTATCAATAATTATTAGATTATAATTGGGCGTTAATATCAAGCTAATAATGTAGACCAGACCATAACTTCAAGGTTCATTGATAGTCGCTGAGAAGAGTTATTTCAACACAAGAGTTCCTCAATAATGAATCATAGACATTTACATGTTTCTTATATCAACATTATAATTTCAAAACAGAACTAGTTTAAGGAATATATCTCCCTTATGCAGAAGTCTGATAACTTTCGTGACTAAGGCTATATACTTTTTGTTCGTTTTAATCATAAAGCTAAAACAGTTAAAGAGTTTTAATGTCTGTCTGAAAGAGTTCACCTGATCTTTTCATTTTTATAGGTCATTGATGAACGGAACTTGAGTAAATCATATTCTCAGCAAAAGGAGAAAACATGCTTATGCCATTTTTGTGACATTTGTATTCGAAAATTTAAAAAATATTTCAAATCTATCAACTAACATAATTCCAAGATGTTTTTACAACACTAGGCTCTGTCAGTATTTTTTTCTCTCGATTTTGTTGAAATCTACAAAGCTTAAGGGGAAATCCATAAAAACTGATATTATCAACCAAAATAACGAATGGAAAGCAATTAATTGTAAGATATGAGCCAGCACTTTACATAAAAAAGATAGTTTGTAACAAAATATATATAGCCTAAACCAACTTATTTTCGCGAGCGATTTATTTTCGCGACATTCGCGAGTAGGAAAATAACGCGAATATAAATCGTCGCGAATATGTTTAACTTGGATTTTTACTTATCAAATTACATCAAGTAGATAAGAAAATCGCGAAATTAAGTAGCCGCGAAGTGGACAAAAAATCGTTAAAAGCGAAACAAAGTATCCGCGAAAATAAGTTGGTTTACAGTATTATAAAGATTTAAATGTGTGTATAATAGCACAATATGTAACGCCGTTGTTCATATATATGTTGTCCAAAAGCAATTTGTTATATAGAAATTGTTGGTAAAAAAAAATGTCGATTTCAATATCTTCATGACGTAATAGTGACATCACATGTGACCTTTCCGTATTGAAGTGTTTAGTTATTGTATCAATAAAATAAAAATACTTTTTGAAAGTCTTGAATAAATGTACTAATGTAACAATATCAGATGTCAAATAATGGCTCTTGTCACTCTTGTCACCTTTGATGTATACAGTATTTTTTTGGGAGTTTACCTGGCTGACGTGATTCATAATATATTGATTATTTTAAATTGTTTAACCTGTAGTAGACAGTCCTAAACCAAAGTCAGTAAAACAACCACAACTTTCAGTGTGCCCACTCTTGTAAAATAATGATCATATTCTGATAGTTTGATGCTTTTTTAATCAAGATTTTATACCAAAAATAAAACAAAGAAAAAAAACAATACAACAAACCTTGTCTATACTTTATGACTTTCCATTGTTTAATTTATTCTAAAATTAAACCACATAGAATTATTTATAGTAACAAACTGTTTGTGTTTACAGGTCATGGCCACTTCTTTCGATCATTGTGGTATTTGTAGTTTGCGATACATTTCAAAGCCGGCTGCTATTTGGTGCTCTGATTGTGAAGAAGGATTGTGCCAAGAATGTTCAGAACACCATAGCTTATCTAAGGCCTTACGAAACCACAACGTTTTTCCTAATGATGAATATCAAACGTTTCCATCTTTTATTGGAAACATAAAACTGCACTGTGATGATCACAACGAGAAATACTTATTGTTTTGCAAAGAGCATAATGAATGTGTGTGTAGAAAATGTGTTATTACAGAGAAGCACGGAAATATAAAGAAATGGTCCCCATTGAAGATGTGATTAAAAATTCCAAAACATCTGCAGAAATTGAAACATCACTTCACGAACTGAAGGCAAACTTTGATATAATTCTAGAACACAGACAAAAGAATCTATTTTCAATTTCAGCCTCGAAAAAGTTAATTGAATCCGAGATATTAGCGATTCGGCAGCAGATAAATCACCATCTCGACTTAATACAAGAAAATTTTAATGCTGAACTAAGCAAAGCTGTGGTAAAATCTACCCAACAAATACAGAGCTTCATTGCATCTCTGAGGAATAACCAAACAGAAATCGACGAGTGCATAGAAGATTTAGAAAGCTTAAAGAATTATGCAACAGATATGCAAACATTGTTGGGAATTGCGCAATTAGACACCAGGATTGTCAGGCTGTTGTATTTTACCTTCTGGAAAACTTGTAGTTTCAAACAACTGTCCTTCGCATTTGACATTATTTGCACCTGATGGGAAAATAAATCGAAAAATTAACTGCGATTTACCATATATTTATGATGTTGCATGCGTCGACGATACAACTGTGGCCGTTGTATCAATGACTATGGAGAATATCGAAGTAATAAATATGGAATCAGGTAAAACATTCACAATTGTTCGCACTTATTCCCCTTGTTGCGGCTTAACGTATAGTAATAATCATTTTATAGTAAGTCCCCAAAAAGGACAGATACAGGAAATCAGATTAGACGATACAAAAACATATGGTATTGGCAGTTCTATGAGTTCATTGTATTTGGCTGCATTAGGCAATAAACTTAATTCTAGAAAGAGGGACACGAATACCAACGTCTGTCATAATAAAAACGGTGACGTTCTATGGACATTGTTACGGCCAGAAATCGCCTTTAAATTGTAGCCAACAAAAGACACAAATCAGTAGTAAAATTTAACAATATTTATTATACAAAAGTTTACAAAAGGTATTACACAAATATTACTGTCAACTTAACTGTCAAATATGAGTCCAATCTTTTATCTATATCTGTATCCGGAAATCTTTCGGAATCAAATCTAAATATTATTTTCACGATACTAAGGTCACAATCCAGTATGATGTTGTTAGTAGAATAAAAGTGTCAATCCAAATGATGTGAATACTAATGTCTATGTCCAAGTTTAATTATGAGAGTTTAACTTTAGTGTCTGTATATATAGTGTTGGCATGGAAAATTCTAGAACACTCTACAATGGAACATTGTGGAAAATCCTAGAAAGTTACAACGGAAGTTTCTAGAATACCGTAGAAGTTTAAATTACGCATCTTTTATAAGGATCATTCTAGAAAGTTCCAATCATTCTCTGATCGTTCCAGTGATTCCTAAACTGCACAGTTATAAGATTATTTGGTAAACAACTATCAGACCATACAACACAAATTAGGCCAACATAAATAAATACAATAATTACAATATCATAACACCTCCCCCCTTAAAAGAAATTTTAGTGTAACAAAAACTTGTCATGAATAGTATGAACAAAAATATCATAATATATACAAATTGATTTAATAAGCTCTAGACAAAGCATCTGCTATTACATTATCTTTACTCTTAATATGTTTTACAATTACATCATATTCCTGTAACAATAAACTCCACCTAGTCAACCTCTGATTCTTGTTTCTCATTTTATGCATGAAGGTGAGAGGATTATGATCAGTATAAACAAGAATAGGATGCACAGTTGGATTCAAATATACATCAAAATGTTGAAGTGCTGGCAACATTGCAAAACACTCTTTTTCAATAGTTGAATAATTTTTCTGATGTTTATCTAATTTCTTAGAAAAATATGATATAGGTTTCTCAACATTATCATCTGTCTCTTAATATAAAACAGCTCCTATTCCTACATCGCTTGCATCAACGGCAAGTTTAAATTGTTTTTCAAAGTCTGAAGTAATCAGAACTGGACTATTAATTAAAAGTGATTTGCTATTTTCAAAAGCGTTTTGACAATTTTCACTCCATATAAATTTAGAGTCTTTTCGTAAAAGATGAGTCAATAGTTGAACAACAGTAGCAAAATTTGAACAGAATTTCCTGTAAAATCCAATCATGCCTAAATATCTCATAAGTTGTTTTCTATTTGTAGGAGGAGGAAATTTTGAAATAGCTTCCACTTTAGCCATAATAGGTTTTAGTTGACCTTGACCAACTGTATGCCCTAAATAATCAACAGTGGCATGACAAAATTCACTTTTAGCAAGATTAACAGTCAAATTTGATTTTGACAATCTATCAAAAGTATCATACAAATGTGTTAAATACTGTTCCCAGCTATCACTACATACAATAAGATCATCAATATAAGCATTACAACAGTCTAAATCTTTTATAACATTATTGATCATTGTTTGAAATGTAGCTGGTGCACTTTTCATGCCAATTACAGTGTATTGAAATAAGCCATCTGGTGTAACAAAAGCTGATATTTCACGAGCTCTCTGTGTCAATGGAACTTGCCAATAACCTTTCAATAAATCAAATTTACTCACAAATTTGGCTTGACCAATATTGTCAATACAATCGTCTATCCTTGGAATCGGATAGGAATCAGATTTTGAGACTGAATTTACTTTTCTGAAATCAGTCACGAAACGAAAAGTTTTATCTGGTTTTGGCACAAGGAGACAAGGAGAGCTCCATTCACTGTTACTCGGCTCAATAATATAATTGTCAAGCATATATTTAATTTCTTTTCTCATAACTTCAAGTTTGAGTGGATTGAGCCTGTAAGGATGTTGCTTAATTGGAGAAGCATCTCCTACATCAACATCATGACAAACAGCAGTTGTTTTGTTTGGCACATCTGGAAAAAGATTTTTAAAAGTAAATACCAAAGCTTTTATTTCTTCTCTACGCATAAAAGACAGATGTGCAAGTTTTGAATCTAAATTTGACAAAATTTCTGAATTTTTCAATCTTACTGTCTCTTCCATAGTTTTACAACTTAAAGGTGGTTCAATTACATCTGGTTTGTCATGATTGTTTTCACATTTAACCATGCCTAAAGTGGCAACTGGTTTACTCTCACATTCATGAGTACGCTCAAAATATGGTTTTAACATATTGATATGACACACTCTATTTTGTTTGCGCCGACCTGGAGTTTTTACAATATAATTCAAATCATTAATTTTACTTTCTATTGTAAAAGAACCACAATATTTAGCCTGTAAAGAATGTCCAGGGACTGGCAAAAATACAAGTACCTTATCACCAGGCTCAAAAACTCTGTCCCTGGCATCTTTATCATACCATATTTTCATCTTGTTCTGTACATTTTTTAAGTTTTTTCTGAGCAATTTGACAAGCAGTAAACAATTTTTCTTTAAATCTAGATACATAGTCTAAAAGATTCAAGTCAGTATGTTCAGTAAGCCACTTTTCCTTAATCAATTTTAACGGTCCCCTTACAGTATGAACAAATACCAACTCAAAGGGACTAAATCCAAGGGATTCTTGAACAGCCTCTCGGACCGCAAAAAGTAGAAAGTGAACTCCATCATCCCAGTCTCTATCAAATTGAAGACAAAAATTCTAATCATGTTCTTCAATGTTTGATGAAAACGTTCTAAGGCACCTATAGATTATGGATGATAAGAACTTGATCTGTATTGAGCAATCCCTAACTGGTACACGACTTGCTGAAATATACCTGACATGAAGTTTGATCCCTGGTCGGACTGTATAGACTAGGGAAGTCCTACTAAAGTGAAAAATTTGATTAAAGCTTTGACGATAGTAAGTGTCTTGATATTTCTGAGCGGAATAGCCTCAGGAAAGCGGGTAGATGTACACATGATTGTCAATAAATATGCATTTCAAGTCTTGGTCTTTGGTAAAGGTCCAACACAGTCAATTAGAACTGTGCTGAAAGGTTCGTCAAAAGCTGGAATAGGCAGAAGTGGTGCTGGTGGTATTTTCTGGTTAGGTTTACCAACAACCTGGCATATATGACATGATTTGCAGTATTCTGCAACATCGTTTCTAAGTCTGGGCCAGTAGAAATGTTGCAATATTTTTAGGCAAGTCTTCCTTATACCTAAGTGCCCAGCCAAGGGGGTGTCATTGGCAAGATCAATAATTTATTGCCGATAAATTTTAGGCACCACCACTTGGTATACCACTCTCCATTCCTCCTCTGGGGTAGCATCAGGAGGCCTCCACTTCCTCATTTAAATGCCGTCCTGATGGAAATAGCATTCAGCCACTTTTTCTGCTTCCTCCTGTGGTTGAGCCCTCTTGCGGAGCTGAAGAACTTCAATGTCTTTATTTTGTTCTTCGAAAAGGTTCTTTCTGTTTAATAAATGACTGTTTACGTCTGGCCATGGCATAATAACATTCTTGTTATCACTAGGTGGTCTTACTATGGCCTTTTCTGAGCTACCAGGACCTTCAATGTCAGCTATGAAAGTGTCAGAAAGGTCCATGTAATCAAACTTGTCTGTTTGCAAATTCTTATCTTGTTGTTTTCTAGCCATCGCCCTAGTAACACCACAAGTTGGATATAATTCAGCATCATCTTCAGGTGATTTAACATCCACCACCGGTTCACTGGTAACAATTGGTTCAGCAACCACTTTGTTCCTAGCTATATCATTTCCTGGCAATAAGGTAACACCCTCAACAGGGAGATAAGGACGAACACCTAAAACAACTGGTCCAGTTATTAAATCTGACTTCAGATAAATACGATGGAGAGGAACATCTATACAACCCAACTCTACACCGTGTAACAAAACGGAGGCACCAACAGAAGTCTTCTCGGACAAAGGCAACACACCTTCTAACAATAAAGACTGAGAAGCTCCAGTGTCCCGTAAAATCCTAATAGGCTGAAGAGTGGTATCATCAACTATAGCAACAAACCCATCAGACATAAAGGGTTCATATTCCTCCATATAATCACAAAAACTGGACTTAAAAGCCTGACTCGCAGGACATTCCAACGCACCGGTAATATAAGGTGTCGTACAAGCACTGGTCTTTGGCTTATTATCTCGTTACTTCTTCTTCTGGAGTTTAAAACAATCAGCCATATCAGGTGACCATTCTTCTTACAATAAGCACAAATCAGTGACTTCTTCTCAAAAGTATCAAATTTTTTACTAGACATATTATAACTGGACTGACTCTTATTCTGTGCAACAGGCTTACTATCAGTACGCTCAGTGCTTTGATTTTTGTAATTTCCACTGGAAGTTTTAACATTTTGACCCTTGAAACTTCTTTTATGTGAAAGAGTATAATTATCTGATATAACAGCTGCATCATGTATTGACTCGACAGTTTTGTCATCTAAATGTGTTTTTAATTCTAATTGAACACATTGTTTGAACTCTTCTAATACAATCAATTGTCTTAGATTATTAAAATTGTTATCTGTTTTCTTTGACGTAAGCCATTTATCAAATAGATCTTCTTTTTCCCGAGCAAATTCCACAAAGGTTTGTGAATCAAACTTTTTATAAGATCTAAATTTCTGTCTATATGCTTCTGGTACTAGCTCATAAGCTTTCAAAACTTCCTGTTTTACCGTGTCATAATCGGAACTTTTTTCTGATGGAAGTGCAGAATATATTTCAGCGGCCTTACCCTCAAAAACAATTTGCAGCATCGTAGTCTAATACGGCATTGGCCATTTTAAATTATTAGCAATTTTCTGAAACTGTGGAAAATATTTATCGACTGTTTTTTCACTAAATTTTGGAACCAAACGTATATTTTTTGCTGCATCAAAATAATATGATTTGGTCTATACTTTAGTGTTGCTTTCTTCTTTGACCATTTCAATTTTCAGTTTTTCCATCTCAAGCCTTTCTCTCATTTCAAGTTCTTTTAATTTAAATTTAAATTCATCTTCTTTTTCTTTTTTATCTATTTCCAATCTTTCCTTCATTTCCAGCTCTGCCTGTTTAATTTTAAGTTCATCTTGTTTTTCCTTGGTTTTCTCCATCTCTAACCTTTCCTTCATTTCCAGTTCTTTTAATTTAAGTTCATGTTCTAATGCAAGCTGTTTTAATTTAATAGCGTCAACAGTTTCGACCTTAAGATCAAGAGCCTCTTCACCTAAAATTTTTGCGTCAACTAATTTGTCTATAACCAAATTTTTTATAATTTGTTTTCTCATAGATACTTTAAAAACTAATTTCAGTTGTTTAGCAAGCAGCACTAATTCCTCTTTCTTTAAATTATCAAAACTCTCCAGGTCTGGCGTTTTCAAATATTTACCAGCATCAAATGCCATTTTGTAGAATTTTGTTGGCTAGTTTTAATAAAAATACTAATCAAATTTTAAATAAAATATTTTTAAGATCCCGGACGAGCCCCCAATTTCTGTTACGGCCAAAAATCGCCTTTAAATTGTAGCCAACAAAAGACACAAATCAGTATTCAAATTTAACAATATTTATTATACAAAAGTTTATAAAAGGTATTACACAAATATTACTGTCAACTTAGCTGTCAAATATGAGTCCAATCTTTTATCTTTATCTGTATCCGGAAATCTTTCGGAATCAAATCTGAATATTACGTTCACTATACTAAGGTCACAATCCAGTATGATGTTGTTTGTAGAATAAAAGTGTCAATCCAAATGCTGTGAATACTAATGTCTATACGAGTTGGTCTATGTCCAAGTTTAATTATGAGAGTTTAACTTTAGTGTCTGTATATATAGTGTTGGCATGGAAAATTCTAGAACACTCTATAATGGAACATTGTGGAAAATCCTAGAAAGTTACAACGGAAGTTTCTGGAATACCGTAGAAGTTTAAATTATGCATCTTTTATAAGGATCATTCTAGAATGTTCCAATCATTCTGTGATTGTTCCAGTGATTCCTAAACTGCACAGTTATAAGATTGTTTTGTAAACAACTATCAGACCATACAACACAAATTAGGCCAACATAAATAAATACAATAATTACAATATCATAACAACATATTCAGACAAATCAGTTCTGAATGTACCCAGAGGTATCACAGTTGATGAATATGGAAATGTGTTTGTTGCTGGGAACAAATAAAAAAAAACGTTGTGGCTATATCATCTCATGGTAGAGGACACAAAATACTCCTTTCTGAGAAAGACTTGTGTGGTTCTCCATGGGCACTTTGCTATAGTAGCAAATTAAAATCTTTGCTGGTTGCAAATGAAACAGACGGCCAAGCATTTTTGTACAACATTAATTACGCATGAACTATTTTTGCTGCTCCTGTGTTATTTCAAAGAATGCTACGTTAAAAGTTATAAAATACTTCATTTATCATTGAAAATAACAGAACACAAATAGATATTAAAACGAAAAGTAGCATTGCATTAAATTTGTTTTAAACCTTTTTCAAGACACACTGCATACCATAGAACTGAATAACATTTATTCATGTATATTGATGGCAAAGACTTATATAAATGTGTCATTTATACGTGTTGGTTATCTTTTCTAAAAACCAATGTAATCATAAGGGAATATAATAACGTCTCTTTTAATCTGTAAGAATTGATGATGTTAGTGTTGCTAGCACTCATTGGCGACATTGTGTCTTTTTAATTTTGAAAAACAATTTGTGATTTTTTGGGGTTTTTTTTTCGCCAATAAATAGTGATGGTTAAACATATCTAATCTTTTTCATTTTCCAAACTATGCGTTTAGGTTCATGGTTACTAACCATTTTAATCAAATGGTAAAAGACGGCTTGAATTTTACGTACCGTTTACACACCGTTTGACATGTTGATAGTTTTCTGTTGTTTGTAATGAATATCATTAATATTCAAATTTATTTCCTTACGATTTTCCTAATGTTCATGATACATTTGTTCCATATGACAAAACATTCATAAAGATTCCAACGATTTGCTTTAAATGTCGATATAGTACAATAAGATAGAACGCAGTAGTGTATTCACCACATATCTCCACAATGAGAGCATAAAACAATAATAGTACAGAAAACACAACATAGAAAACTAAAAAATGAACAAGTTGAACCCCACCAAAGACTGGGGGTTGTCTTAGGTGCTCTTGAATGGTAGGCAAATGCTGCTGCTCCACATGCATATGTCATCCGTCGTGTTGCTTATGTTATTACAAGTCTAGTAAATCTTCATATTCGGTAGATTACGTATACATTCGTGAAAAGAAAAGAATTGACGAAGGGATGGTTTCAACTTCACCATTTGGAACTCTTGGTTTCGTAGCTTCCTTGTGAGCATCAATCCTCTATCAAAGTCCAGGACTATTGTATCAATTGAGAGACATTTCCTATCCTATATAAAACTTATCCTGACTAAAGTTGTAACTCCTTATATGAATTTCAAAGTCAAGACGTCAATACAGTTTTATTTACAGACATGAGACAGCATATCAGTTTGGATTATACAAAACGTACGATGCAATAGTGTTCAACAACGTCAAAACACCGCCTCTTATACCTGATTTAATTGCTTATATCGAACTTCCGTGCCAAGAATATTAATTTTTGATAATTTTATTAATTATATTCTAAAAAAAAAAAAACATTCAATGATACTTCAATCAGTATTCCATAACTATGTTGGCTTTATGTTTATAGTTTTATTAAGTTATTGATTATTTAGTTCTGCACTTTATGACACATTACTATTTCACCATGTTCACGTGATTAGAAAATAAAATATCATTTACTTCCTACTACACATGAGTCGTATTTTACTACAGCAAATGGTGTTGTAACAAATCATATTTTAGGTATGTTTAAATATTTTCATTTTTTTTTTATCTTATTCGTACTTTTCACAATGATTATTCATTCAGCCGATAAAAAATCAAGCACCAAGAAAATGATTTAAAAAAATCCTGGAAGTAAAAATTACTGTTCAAGGGGATATCAAATCGTAACAAAAATATGATATCCCTAACTTTGACATTTTTTGGAAATTCATGTTGTTTTGGTAAATCTTAAGAATAAGTTTGTGTTCAGAATTGACAAGTTTACCCGTATCGTAACCAAACATCTCTGTAAACATTAGAAAGTGCTATATTGAAATATATCAACTTATATAGTAAAGACTTTGGAAAATATTAACATAAAAAATTTAAGTAACATTTCATTTCACAAATTTTTGAATATTCTATTTCCCGAGATTCCATAATTTCATGATTTCAATGACACGCATAATTCGTGTTGCGTTTGATATTAATAATCAATATCTTAAGTTTTCGAACCAAAATAATAATTTATTGTCATGTAATATCATTAGTTACATTTTCATGTAGCGTTTAATTTTCTACATTGGCTAGAGATACAGGGGGAGGGGGGAGATATCATAAACATGTTTAACCCCGCTACAGTTTTGCGCCTGTCCCAAGTTAGGAGCCTTTGGCCTTTGTTAGTCTTGTATGATTTTAATTTTAGTTTCTTGTGTATAAATCGGAGTTAAGTATGACGTCCATTATCACTGAACTAGTATACATATTTTTAAGGGGCCAGCTGAAGGACGCCTCCGGGTGCGGGATTTTGTCTCTAATTTGAAGACCCATTGGTAGCCTTCGGCTGTTGTCTGCTCTATGGTCGGGTTGTTGTCGCTTTGACACATTCCCCATTTTCTTTCTCATTTTTAATTTTATAATATATTTTAAGTACAGTTACAATATCCAAAATTTCGGGTTTCCTGTTTATTTAGATTTTATGAAAATCCCATCACTAGTTTTACGAATAGTTATTGCCTCAAAATACTAAATTCAGGTCAATAGATTTATTACATTTCCCTATACAATCATGCTTGCATTCTTTCATATAGAATTATATTGTAATAAAGGATTTTGCTATATTCATAACATTAGTATAAAAACTTCCTACTTTGCCTTTTTTATTACAAAACTATGAAATGAGCCCAAAATAACACGTTTCCATGAAGACTTCGAGTTCATTAATTACCATGACATTCTGGACTCAAAAACACTCAAGTAGAAATTTTATTCTCTCTCAGCCTTTTCTACTTGATTGACTCGACTATTTGACATCAGTAACCAATTGAAAACAAATGTTTCTCATGTATTAATATGAAGCAAAATGTTTGAACAAGAAAATTCACAAAAAGGTCTTGCAGGCAGTTAAAATCTATATTCATATAAAATTTTAATCCTGGTATCTATGATGCGTTTATTTGTTTCTCTCCATAGAAAAAATAACTACATTATCTTAATACTAGTATATCTGTTTAAAATTTTAAATGAGTTATATTAGATACATTTGTATTCCTCAACTATAAAAACCCATTTGAAAGGTGTAAATGTTGAATATTTGATTGGTAAACAAAATACTTATCTAGCAGTATATTCAGATAATTTAATGAATGGTTCCGTATAAATGCAGCTTACAACTTAGACACAGACGTTAAGTTAGATATAATTGTGCAAATTCCACGGCGGTGTCGAAATTTGCACTCATCTTGATAAAGAAAAAAAGAGGCAGAAGTATAGGAAAGTGCACAACCCATCATATAAATCGATATTTTTCATAAAATATAAGTCTAAAAAAAAACATATGTGATTGTTTATTTATTTTTTTGTATTTGTTTTCAGACGATGGCTACCTCGTTTGAAAATTGTTGTATTTGTAATTTGCGACATATTCCGAAGCTTTCTGTTGTTTGGTGCTCTGATTGTAACGAAGGATTGTGCCACGAATGCAGAGAACATCATAGCTTATCTAAGGCCTCACGAAACCACTCTGTTTTTCCTATTGGTAAATATGAAACGTTGCCAGCTTTTATTGAAAACATAAAACTGCACTGCCATGAGCACGAGGAGAAATATTTATTGTTTTGTAAAGAGCATAACGAATGTGCTTGTAGAAAATGTGTCATTTCAGAAAAGCACAGAAAATGCAAAGAAATATCCCCCCTTGAAGACGTCGTTGAAAATGTTAAAACATCTGTAGCTTTTACAGAAATCATGTCCTCACTTCAGGAAATGAAGGGTAACGTTGCGCTTATTCTGGAAGACAGACGAATGAATATGTATTCAATATCAGCTTCAGTAGAAAGAATCGAATCCGAGATTTCTGTGACTCGACAGCAGTTAAATAACCATCTTGATAAATTACAAGATCATTTTGTTGCTGAACTGACCAAAGCTGTGGAAAATTCAACTAAACATATTCAGAGCTTCATTCTGGCCTTGACTAAAAAGCAAAGGGATATCGAGGAATGGATAGAAGATGTAGAAAGCATCAAGAAAAATGCAACAGATAAGCAAACATTTTTAGGGATGACGAATTTAGAAACCAAATTAAATAAAACAAGTAACGACTTGCAGTCTTGGATTGACGGTAACTATTTGTCTCAAACCATAGTTTCTTTCCACTTGAACACTTTATTACATGATATAATCAACGAAAGAACTAAGTTTGGAAATTTTTTCGTGCATACCATGCCTAGTAAATTAGCATTAAAAAGACGAGTGTTTGGTCAGGCTCAAATGATAAAAGTGAATGCAAAATCTAAAAGTTCTTTAAAGCATATGACACTGATATTAAAAACAAAAGTGAAAACTAATGCCTTCAATGTGTCAGGCTGTTGTATTTTGCCAAATGGAAACTTGGTAGTGTCAAATTATGACCCTTCGTATTTGATATTGATTGCAGCTGATGGAAAAACAGAGAATAAAATTATCAGCAGCATGCAAACAATCATTGATATAACATGTGTTGACAATGACACTGTTGCCGTAATATCATATACACAGAAAAATATTGAACTAATCAGCCTGAAATCTGGGAAAACAATCAAGACTATCAGTACGTCTGCACCTGCTCTTTGCTTAACTTACACTGAAGGGACCTTTATAGTATGCCTCGAGAACGGACAAATGAAAGAGGTCCGGTTAGAGGATAACAAGACAACTGATATTAGCAGTACGGTGGTGTCAAGAAGTATTACCGAATTAAACAACACGCTTTATTCTGTAAAGATAGATACTAATACGATTGTGTGTCATAAAAGAAACGGGGACGTACTGTGGACATTTACAGACGAAGAGGTTCTAAAGAAACCAAGAGGCATCACAGTAGATATACATGGAAATGCTATCATCGCCGGGGTCGAATCAAACAACGTTATTGTGATATCCTCTGATGGCACAAAGCACAAAATACTCCTGTCGAAAATCGACTTATGTGGTTCTCCTTGGGCAGTTTCCTTCAACAGCAAATTCAAATATTTGCTTGTTATTAACGACAAAGATGGTCGAGCATTTCTGTACAGCGTTAACTATTCATAAACTTAACCCTTGCCTTGTTTTGTTTTAATGAATTGAAAAAGAAAGTATGTTTTATGTTATATTGTTGGTATAACATTCCAATTGAACAAAAATTGCCACCATTCAGAGGTTAAATATTTTATTATTTGTGCTACATATGAAATGTCTGCATTTTTCCCCGTACAAATTCAAAAGAGTATAACACGTCAAAGTATGTGATTGTTTTTTTGTTGTCATCTCACAAACACACATTGAAGTCAACCAAATTTTGATTCCAGTGTCAGCAAGAATTTGTTCAAAGATCTTTAAAAATAGTTTTAACACATTAAGCACAAGTAAAACTAAACAATGAGCAAAAAAAATGAAGTTACTAAGAGTGTTAAAGAAAGATATTGTGGTAGAATCGGGTTTTTTTATATTGAAAATTATGTGTAGGATAGCTTGTTTCTGTTTCCAATTTATTTTCATAGTTTTTATTTGCTTACATAGATATAGGAAGATGTGGTGTGCGTATCCAGGGTAAAAAAACCAGTGTAGTTAATATTTATTGGTTAATCAGTAAGGACTCTCGGTGTTTTACATAATAAGATAAACGATTAGAAACTTTTCTATTCTTCTCGGTAGTAATCAATAGATGTTTAGATTAAAGTATTTTCGAGTGCACCTTTATTTAAAACATTGTTGTGACGTCATTCTATTGTTTTACCCGTTCTTTATTTCAGTGATTGGACTATCATTTATCTGTAAGAAACCATTATGCTACCTTTAGCTGTCCAATATTTTTTAAGAAAAGCCCCCTCCCTTTTCTTAAAAATATTGGACAGCTAAAGGTAGCATAACTGGTTCTAACAGGATAATGATAGTTCAATCACTGAAATAAAAAAAAAAACTGTTAATAACCCTAATTTTTTTCATCATGTAAACAAAAACAAAACCAGAGAACAAATAACAATTGAAAAAAACCAGATTTAATAAAGTTACCTTCCAATACAATAATTTTGTCACCCATCAAAACGGTTTCTTGAGGGAAAAAATCACTTTCGAATTGAGTGTTAATACTTCCAATGCTTATATCACAGCCATTTGTCTCATGTGTTTGGGTTGTCTCTGTAAGGACTAATTCAATTAGTTGATTATGCTAATGTTAATCTTGTTTTTGTTGCTTTTAAGTATTTCTTCTTCAGTCTTTAGGCTATGGAAATTGACCTATGGTGTTACTCTTTTTCTTCCTAACATCATTTTCAACTTCAATTAAAAAGAAAAAAGCAACCAATTAATGCTTCTAAAAATTGATAGATCATACCGCAATTCAAGGGCCATGAACAACCTAATCCGTATCCTTTGTACAAAGTGCGAATTTGGAACTTCCTTCATGAAGTAGGGGACTGAAATAGTTTTTTTATAATTTTCAGGTTTCGGCGTTGATTGTTTTTTAAGTCTGATATTATATCATATATAAGAATATTTTTTTATAATGCAGCACTTTGCTTATGAACGACGATGAATATGGGAAGTAGAATAGAAAAGACATTACCGCATTTTATCTGGTCAAGCTAACCAATCGTGTGTCCGATTCGCACTTTGTTCGCAGTGCTCGTTTTATTAATATTTTTATATCAAAAGAAATCTGAGAAAAAATTACGTTTCGGTATCATTTAAAAAAAAAGGCAAGGGACTCAATACACTAATAAACGACAAAAGAGCGACACGAACTTGCAAAAAGAAAAAAAAACAGAAAAAAGGGGGACAGGGTATTCAGGTGGTACCGTTTGGATAAACAATAACAGTCTCTGGAACGTTCCAACAAAAGAATATAACTGATCGCATGTTGTTATCTCTTCATTTGTTTATATTAATTATATATTTGAAATAAGATCGACTTCGGTTCACTCGATATGGCTCAACAAGAACCTGTCTTTATATGCTATTCTTTTTTTTTCTCATCGACCTAATAAAAAATAAAAACCCCAGAAGAAACTAGAAATTAATAGAAGAGGACTACCTTTTAAAATATAATATATATGAAACTTGCCATTATTATCTGCTTTGACTATATCCACAATGAAATAATGTATCTGAATAGATTCTGAATGCACATTTGACTTTAATCCGAAGTTTGAAACAACACAATCACTAATAACGACATATCTTTCTTCGTTTTTGCACTAAAAATGTACTTTCATCACTTTATCCATTTTGAAACACGAACCGTATGTAACGTTAATTACGGAAACTAATGTGCAGTCCTTACGCATGCAAAAATCATGATACGTATCCCCTGTGATTATTCTTCATGTTGCAACACATTTTGTTTACCTTAAGTTTTACTTTCTTTTTGCCTTTTTTTTTAAAGTTGATTTACTGTTTAAAGGGCTAACATGTAGGATATATTTTAATGTAAGAAATTTATTCACAAAACAATTTTCATATGTGATAAAAATAAATCTTTGCTTGTTTTTAGTAAGATTTTAGCCTCTAACAGGCCATTCTGTTATCGGCTTTTATCGGTAATCGTATATTTTACCTTTGATCTTACTGCCTAATATTTTCGAGTATCAACGTACTGACTGTTTCACTGAAAATATTATGCAATACATTGTGTGACGTCATAATTACCGATAAACAAAATAATAGGTAGTTTCGTTTTTGATACTGACTATATCATGTGGAATATCTAGACGAGCCCGTTAGGGCGAGTTAATATATTGCACATGATATAGTCAGTATCAAAAACGAAACTACCTATCTATAATACTAAAATAACGAGGTCCAATTTATCAGCCGTCATCGGGTAAAAACGACAAATCAAAGAATTCAACTTTATATATAGCTAAAAAAAAAAGGGGGGGGACGAAAGATACCAAAGGGACAGTCAAACTCGTAAATCTAAAACAAACTGACAACGCCATGGCTAAAAATGAAAAAGGCAAAAAGAAAAACAATAGTACACATGACACAACATAGAAAACTAAAGAATAAACAACACGAACCCCACCAAAAACTAGGGGTGATCTCAGGTGCTCCGGAAGGGTAAGCAGATCCTGCTCCACATGCGGCACCCGTCGTGTTGCTTATGTGATTACAAATCAATATAGGACAATGGTGTAGATTAAAAATTACACCACTCCAGATCCTTTTGTTTTCCACATAATTAATATTGCCAATTATTAACAAGTTCCGGGTCGAATCTGATACCGATACCAATAGTATATTCACCTGTTACCTTTTACCTTATCTGTACGTTCCGCGTCTGACAGGCGCACCACCAAACGATATATTTGATTTTGCTATATACACGGGTCAAAATCACAGGGTCGACATAACTAAATTCAATTATTGTCAAATTGTTTCCTATTGTATTTTTTTAATTAGTGAGACTTTCTAAGATAACAATACGAATACTAAAAATTTGGACTTAAAATAAGGCGTATAGGAACAGTTTTCAATTTGTAAGGGGGCATGACGTCACTTGAAACAGCGAATCAAATAATTCAACTTTATTGGACAATGCTGTTGTGAAAAATACTCAATTCCAGGACCTGAATATTACCAATAATTGAAAGGTTCGAGGTCGACGGGTTCAAACAGAAAGATTTGAAAGCAGAGAAAACTGTGTATCTTATAATATAATCGACACGACTTTATCAGATGACAATACCAATACTAAAATAAGGCTTACGCAAAGTGATATACCTTAATTCGGTAACGGACCCGCGATATCACGGGTGTGTTCTAGTTATTCTATATATATACCTTGCATACAAGTTTGTATCGATATACGCGGTTGATTAATTTCTTTTTCTTTACCTGTAATCAGTAAATAAAATACATATTTTATTATTTCGGCCGCTTGATCTTTTAATGCCAATAAACATTTTGGTTTGATTAAAACCGCCGTGGTTTATTTGTATTGATAAGGGCTGAGGGTTTATTATACCCCGATGTCTGAATAAGACACTGCAACTTGTTTTGAGTAAATCGTATATGCTTTATTTCTCAGGGTGATTCTTCGTTACTTTATTTTGTCCTATTTTATTTAAAGTCCCCCTCTAAATAAAGGGTCTATTCCACAGTATGCTGTTTTATGTGTACATTGTTCAGTTTAGTACTTCATATTGGTATTCCAATTTACATGTGTTGTTATCTTGAGAGACCTTATTAAATTTTAAAATTTTAACTATCATAGTCTCGATCTCTTCATCCATTAAACTCAGGGCCCAGTGGTTCGAACCTTTATTCGGTTTACATTTTAAAGTGGGAAATATCAAGTAGATTTGTGTTTCGCAATTAATTAAGATCAATTGCGCTTGATTAAAGTTTAATTGCATCGAATGCAGCTATTCAATTTACAGTTAACTTATATAGATATTGAACATCAAAGTCCGTGACCTGTATAATTATTGTTCGAGTATATTGTATATTTTTACACCAATCAAAAAGTACAACGTAGAAATAAGTGTAGCTTTAGATGCTGAGTTAACATTACAGACTTAAACAAATAAAATAAACAGATAATAAAAATAGGATATTTGATTCATAGCAAATATACTAAGGTCGCACCGTCTCCTGTTACAATACAATGAAATTTCAAACTATTATTTAGTAAAGTTGTAACATTAGGATGCATTATATTCTTAATACCATTGACATGCAGTTGTCCCGAATAGTATAGCAATATTTGTATCAATAATCATGTTAATTGAAAACTTACCTTATGTTGAAAACATATTTCAATCACGAATGTTGTTTACGCGTTTGTTATTATCTTTTTACATCATTTTTTAATTAAATATTTCGTTAGCAGAGCTTTCTGACAAAATCAGTTACTTTGATCATAGACATATCTTATACAGTTACGATTATCTTATAAGTTATTTGTACACAAGTTACGAGTAACAATGATCTTCCGTAAATTTTTAATGGCTATTGTTTCGGTAAAAAGGTCACATATGATATTAGAAACACAAACATACAATAGTACCGGACATATCAACCTAGCGGCAGATTAATTCTTTAGAACAGTGTGTGGACACTACAATTACAAAATGACGATTTTACCTTTTTTGGGCTCCACCATGTTGGGATCACCGTAATTGCAGTTACGGTGGTCAGTTTAACACCAGTTGTGAGTAATATATCAGTTAAACTGTTTGTCTTAAAGATAATTATGTTATCGATTTTGTTTTAAGGTTACCTCACCTGTTGCTATATTATGTGATTAGAAGAAAATTACGTGTTATTTACTACCTTTTACATAGGATTGAGCTTGTTAAATTTGATGAACTGAATTACTCTTCTAATGTTTTAATGAATTCAAGGTATGTTCAAGAGTTCTTGCTATCAAAATTAATCGTTTTATATATTAAACAACAGAATATTACCTCTTACTCATTGGCCTGCTTGATTTAGAACATTGATTACACAGTGGGGCGTGCACCCATAGGGTTAATATTTTTCTTAAATAATATTCTAAATATGTAGCGACCAGTAACCAGTCGACCCTAGGCATTTACTCTAAGAAGACATAATGCTACCCATTCAAAATAGTATCAAACCTAGTTTTAAGCAATAATATTTAACGGTGACATGCCTATGAAATACTTAATATCCAGATGAATGAAACTAGACACTAAACTGTGTTACTGTTTGACCTTCTATCAGTATACTATGGATTCATTATTATCTTACCTTCTATACATAGATTACTCATGTTATTTACGAGCATAGATTTAACCTTCTGGCTGCATAAATATCTGAGATCACCATCAAATTCAACATATAAAAGTTCAGTAATAAACAACGGACACCTTCTATCAAGTAAAGTGAAATAACAATATCAACAAGGATTCAAGGTTTAACGAATATTCTGATTTATCTCGATCAGTTTTAAACAAAAGGCACACAAAAGTAAAATTTTCGCTATAAGATTTTTTTGCATCCATTTAAAGTGTTTAAGTTAACTATATCTAACACATAATGTACCTGCTTGAATCTCAATGACTTATTTTGACAGTTTATTGAGTAACGTTGATCTTTGTTATGTCTGCAGAACCCATAAGTAAAAGCTCAACAACTTGTATATATTAAGAATAATTGTAAATTAATCACCTAACAGGGTTCGTATGAAATTGACATCCTTTACATGATTTATCAATCAACGTTATCATTTGTTGATTATATGAGGTTACTGTAACATTCAGTTTACGTACAGTGTATAAATCAAGTACGAAAAAATAGAGCATACTACATTTGTAAAGTTTGTATTTCTTTTTCAAGATGATATTTTATTTATTTGATTAAAGTACATAATGGAGGTACACCGATGGAAAATAAATTGTTGCATTACTCATATTTCATATAATTATAATTCATGGTTAGGTTCTTAGTGTTTTATCTTCATTCTAAATTCTAATATATTTGATTGTTGATAATATTATATAGATTGTTTTACAGGTCATGGCTACCTATTCTGGTCATTGTGGTATTTGTAGTTCAAGACACGTGTCTAAGCCATCCGTGGTTTGGTGTCCTCACTGTGATGAAGGACTATGCCAAGACTGTAAAGAACACCATAGCTTGTCAAAGGCAACAAGAAACCACACGACTGTTATTATGGACGAATACCATAAATTGCCATCATTTATTGCGAATATCAATCTGCACTGTGATGAACACAACGAGAAGTACCAATTGTTTTGCATGGAGCACAATGAGGTTGTGTGTAGAAAATGCGCTATTTCTGTGAAACATGTAGAATGTAAAGAAATGTTCCCCGTTGAAGATGTCATTCAAAATGTTAAAACATCTGTAACCTTTACCGAAATCGAGTCCTCATTCCAAGAATTGAAAGAAATTCTTAAACGTATCCTTGAAGACAGACAAAAGAATATATCTTCGCTGTTTGGTTCGAAACAGAAAATAGAGTCCGAAATATCAGCGATTCGACGCCACATAAATCAACACCTTGATGACATACAAGACCATTTCATTGCTGAATTAAACAAAGCTGTGGAAAATCGACCCAACAAATACAAACCTTCATTGCATCTCTGAAGAATAACCAAAGAGAAACAGACGAGTGTATAGAAGATGTAGAAAGCATAAAAAATCATGCAACCGATATGCAAACATATATAGGATAAAGCCTTTTAGAAAATAAACTGAATCAAATAGAAAATGACATGCAGTCTTGGATGAATGGTGGTAGTTTGGCTCACACCGTAGTTTCGTACGAGATAAACACAGTATTAAATAACATTAAAGACGAGATAACAAAGTTCGGAAAACCTGTTGTACACGTGCAATCAAGTAAAATGCAAATACGAAGGAGAAAAGAGAGCCAGGCTCAGTTGATGAAAGTAAAGGCGGAGCCTAAAACAATTGATCATATCACATTGACCTTAAAAACGAAAAATAAAAATATCAGCGTCAAATGTGTCAGGTTGCTGTATTTTGCCTTGCGGCAGATTTGTGATTTCAAACTATGACCCCTCGTTTTTGTTGTTATTAAAACCTGATGGGACACTTGAAAAAAAAAATAACTAATATAGTGCCAAAAATATTTGATGTTTCTTGTGTCGGGAAAGAAACTGTTGCAGTAGCATCAGCTAGTGATAAAATCATTCCAATAGTTAGTCTTGAATCAGGGAAAACAATAAAAAGGATCCAAACAACCTTTCCCTGTCTAGGCTTGACTTACACAAATGGCAGTTTAATAGTTTCCCCAAATAATGGACAGTTGCAGGAAATCAGCTTAGTGGATAACAAGACAAATGCCATTGGTAGTTCTATTTCCTCAAATTATGTCGCCTCTTTGGGAAATAAACTGTTCTTTGGAAAAAGCGAAGACACAGATACCATCATCTGTCAAAATAGGAACGGTCAGATGCTGTGGACATTTACAAACAAAACGGCTTTACGAGAACACAGGTGTATCGCAGTAGATGAATTCGGAAATGTGTTCGTCGCTGGGAACAAATCAAATAGCGTCGTTGCAATATCTTCTAATGGCAAAGAACACAAAATACTCCTGTCAAAAACAGACTTGCTTGTAAAACCATGGGCAATCGACTACAACATCAAATTAAAATCTTTGCTTGTGGCAAACGAACGAAATGGTCAAGTACTTGTATACAATGTTAACTATGCTTAAAATAAACGCTACTGTTAAATTGTTTTTATCTGAATTATGGACAATGACAACTTATTTTATTATACCAACTGCATTTGATTTCATTTTTGGATTAAACGGTTGTGTATTAGGAGGTAATTTGTACATTATGTATATGAAATACATGAAAAAACGTGTTCAAAATATATTCAACTACAAGTAAATGGTTTTGGTTTAGGTTTTTGGATTCTTTATCGTTTGCATTGATGCCAAATTTTATAGGTCCAATGTGTGCTTTCTTTTTTAGTGTTTCTTATGTTCTATCCATTGTGAAGTTTTATTCATGTCGTAATCAAATAAGTGTCTATTACTTTTGATAATATAATAATTAGGTTTAAAATCGAAATATTTTAAGCATTCCAAAAATTCTACAGAAATAAACTTAGTTGTAAATTTAAGAATATCTTGGAGTTTTATGAATACATGAATATTCTCTGAAAACAACTGATATGTTTATTTTATACCATCTGCATGAAGGAAAAAAATTCCCATTAAAATTCAAAAGAAGATTTTATCTTTCTGATATGCAAAATACTTTTAACTTTTATATATCTAGTGAATGTCAGGCCTTAAAACTTTCCAAACTTCTTAGGTTAGTCTGTATACATAGTAGTTTTTGAGGTGATTATACGGCCAAGGTTTATGAAGCCAACTGTAGGCTTTGAGTTACGAAAGTTTAAAACCGCAATAGTACAAAAACAGCAAAGATAATGAATTATAGAGATTATGGGCCGTTTTGAACATATACAAAGAGAAAACTTTGAGTAGAGGATCGTTATTTATAGTATCATTGCATTTGAAAGTCAAACGGGATTTTGTGTCGAATAAACCAAGATTTGTATGTATATTTGTAAATAATTGTGCCATTTAACTGTGTAACTTTGAACCTAATGCTGTTCTTTTTCATTTCATTGATTTCTAAAGTTTAAATAAATTTATCTATTTCTATATTTACGAGATGACAGGAATATGACGTATTATTTACTTCCTTAGTTTTTGAAAGTTTACGTTTGTATGTTTGATTGCATCCAAGGTATGTACAAAAGCTTAAAACATGCTGTCATAACAAATATGTTTATAGGTAGATTACGGCTTCCATTCCAAAATATATAACTGGATGGGCTACATTGGTTGGTTAAACCCTCTTTTGCATCAGAGCGATGATCTAAATAAGACATATTGTTTTAGATTGTATTCCTATTTCATCGAATGCATCGTATTCTTGATTATTATATTTTGTTTCCGTTTCTAAACTTATGTCCAAAAGACGATTTGTTTAGGCGTATTGCCAATATTGCAAAGTTTCATTATAATGAAAGTTTTTTTGTTATACGAAAGTTAAACATGATTATTTAATTTTTTTTATATCGCAAAAAATATTTTTTTATATTTGTTATTTCTACATAGACAAAAAAATATTACAGTCATTTCTTATAATTTAATTCTAAATTCCATTTTTAACCGTAGAAAACCATGAAAAATCGTTGATTACGTTAAATTATGTCTATGTCATAGCAAAATAACGTCATCCAAAATTAAATTATATATAAATGTTGTCTCACTAAAGGGAAATTATAGACAGCTATATAATCACGATCATTAACGTTTTCAATTTTATTAATCAAAAGCATAACAGGTATATCAGAATAAGTTATTATCATCAACTATAAATACAAATTTGAAAGGTTTAAATGTTAGAATATATATTTGTTTGGTAGACAAAATACTTCCCTAACGGTATTTCAAATATACATAATAAATGTTTCCGTATAGCAGACATTAAGATGCAGTTATACGGGCGAAAATCATGAAATGATGTAGAACACTCGAACAATATTATGGCAGAGAAGTCGTCAGGGAGAAATAATTTTACCAGGAAATATTTTCACGGACAGAATTATAGAAATTATGATTGGCAGTATTCCATTGTAAAATAGTGTCATGGATAGTATTTCACAGTTAAACTGTTGTAGCTTATAACCTTGGTTATCTGACCTGAGCATGTGTAATTAAAGACAAGGGGCTTTTTCATTTAGGGGATGTTAAGAAAATTACAAGGTACTAATAATATGGATAACACGAACAAATGATAGGAACACACTTCTAAAATTAACAAGGGGAGGGTGTGTGCCCTCATGTTGCATGTTCATGTTACACTTTTAATTTGATAGTGGTCTTTTATTGCTATATATCATTTTTTTGTTTTTCGTTCATTATTTTGTACATAAATCAGGCCGTTTGTTTTTTTTTTGTTTTTTTTTTTTGAATTATTTTACACAGTTCATTTTATTTAGAACTGACGTGGTTTGGATTTTGCTCATTGTAGAAGTACGTGTGGTGATCAATTGTTATATTGCCTCCATTATCGAAAGAGAGGGTAAATATCACAAAAAAGCAATCAAACATATCGGTCGAAATAAACTAAATCGATTAAAAAGGAAAATGACAAAAAACAAACAATAATACAAAAAACTCAACAAAGAAAACTTAAAATTAGACAACACAAACCCCATGAACAAGTTATGGACAATCCCCAGCAGATATCCTCTGATAGCACAAAGCACAAAATACTCCTACCGAAAACAGACTTATGTGGTTCTCCTTGGGCAGTTTCCTTCAACAAGTTCAAATATTTGCTTGTTTCCAACGACAAAGATGGTCGAGCATTTCTGTACAGCGTTAATTATTCATAAACTAAACCCTTTCCTTGTTTTGTTTAATGAATTTTAATTATTTCCTATTCTTGTAAATAAAAATAACGTTCCAATCCATTTAAATAAAAATTCCTGTAATTTCTTTAGAGATTAACGACTTTATTATTTGTGCCTGCAGTTCATTTCCGTAAAAAATTCAAAGGTGTATAACACGTCAAAATATGTTAGTGATGTTTTTTGTTGTTGTTATATCAAAAACACACATTTGTTGGAATGAGGTCAACCAAGTTTTGATTTCAGTGTCAACAAGAATTATTTCAAAGATCTTTAAAAATAGTCTTAAAACAATAAGCACAGAAAAAAACTAAAGACCCGAAAAAAACCTAGGTTGAACCAATGTGCTCGCGTAATGTTAAGAAGTTCTTACTTCACATGCGGCATCAATCGTTTTGCTTAAACATGAACAATCCGTTTCAAAATGTCATACTGTGACACAGATATTCTTTGAAGTTCTAGCAAGTCATAATGGCGTCCATAATACTTTTGAAAGAATGACTGCAACTTAAATTACTTCAACGCTTTGTGCCATAGTTTTCGTATAAGGCGTAACCTATATCAAGGAAATAGCGACAAGAAACGCAGGTTAAATTGGACCAACTGTGACATTTAATTATACACCATATGCAAGTGTTGGTGTAATATTAATTGACAGTATTGGAAATGTCAAAATGTCAAATTTTGAATCATCTTCATTGTTGTCAAGTTAAGTCACCTACTAGAAATGATTATTGATATTTTTTGTAATTTGCACTGAATTAGTTTCTCAGAAAACAATGTCTGGAATTATTATTACATTTACAACACACTAACTTTCTGTATATCATGCATATATGGTTGAATAGGCGATATCAAAATAACTTTCGACGAAAACTGTTGATTGTCATGCGTTCCCGTTATAACCATGAATACAAGCAGACATATAAACAAAAAAAATACAATACACACTGTGCTCTTCGTAGAAACTGAGTGCAGAAGAGCACAATTTTAGAAAATTATTGTCATCACTAAGAAATCATCGCAGTCATCGTAAACTTGTTTTTCAAATAACTTCCAGGGTTTGTCTTCGCCTAATCAGTTCTTAACTATTGACCAGCAGTGTCCTTATTTCTCTTTTGTAAAATCTACACCAATTTTAGCCTAACTATATAGGGATAGAACACAACCGGTAAAGTTACATATTAAACGACTAGACTGGTGTCTTAAGATTTAAGACCGCGAAAGCAATACATAGTATAAACTGTTAATCAGGGAAAATACTTAGAAAAGACAATGTTGACATAGTTTCTTTTCGTCGGATACTGTCTTCAAGACCATCTCTTCTGAAACAATTCAACCAAACTTGGAAAATGTTTTCACAAAAAAGTCAACTAACCTGGCCGTCTTGAATACAAATAGAATATAATGGTAACATATCTTAAATGTGTTTGTATATCAAAAACTACAATGAAGACATAAAATCTGAGTTAAAAATTGTTATTTTGAAACAGAGAAGCCAACATCCCTTATTCAAATACAATAACAGCTAATAATTTTTCATGTTCTCCCAGACTAGACTACTTTTTAAATGATCTAATTTTTAAAAGTATTGTCGCCAAGTTCAATTGATTTCTTATTCTTTTATCCTTAATAAAGAAAAACATTTGCAAATATTATAAGGGATATACTATTTTTCGAACTGCCTTTCAACGTGTTCGCGCAAATTTGCTTGTCAACATATATAAAATAAATGTTCGCCAAGTGAATTTCACATTTCAATTAATTGAAATCACAGGTCGTCCCCTTTTTGTTGTCTTTTTTATCCTAAAATTGTCAGTTAAAATATACCTTATATAACAGTGGAAAATTTAAACAACATAAGATATATATATATATATATCTATAGCTATACAAATTGGACTTTAAATAACTTTATCAATTTTATTTTGAAGTTATCTTACCTGTTGCAATATCACGTGTATCGAGAAATATCACGTGTTATTTACTTCCTTTTAGAAATGGGCTGAGCTTGTTAAATATGATGAACTGAGATACTGTTCTCCTATTTTATTGAATATAAGGTATTTATAACAATTTTTGCTATCAAAACTAATCGTTCTACATATTAAACAACAAAATATTATCACTAACTCATTTGCCTGTTTGATTAACCAAATTGTGTATACAGAGGTCCTGCACCCATAAAATTCACTGAACAAATTCATGAAAATAGACAAGTTAAGATTAAATTTTAATAAAATAATATTCAAAATATGTAACAAAAAGTTAATCAGTCGACCCTAGTCATTTACTCTAAGATGGCATAATGCTTCCCTTTTAAAATTGTATCACAATTGTATCAATTCTAGTTTCAAGCAATACTTGTGTCTTTACCATTCAATCTTAAACTTTAATTTATATGAATGAAATAATCCGTCTATACGCGGATGACACCCCACACACTAACAAAACAAATTGATGAGCAGTAGTCGAAACGCTGTCGTCAACAATAGACATGGATTTATATTGTTTGTCAAGATCTCTTTCTGCTATATATGGATTACAAAATTAATCGTATACATTTAACCTTCTGACATTACATATTACAGCCATCAACATTTTATTTAACAGAAAATGATGAATTTCAAAAAACGAATACAATTGTCCAAGTTTGAAATAACTATATCAAGAAAATATCGAGTTATTTTGAAATATCAAAATTATTCTGTTTTATCAGACTAGAAGGGATTATAGGTTGAATATATCTAAAACATAATAATTAAGGAGTGTGTCTGTTCAGTGATTATTCGTTATCTCGTTATTTCATCAGTGACCATAAGTAAAGTCTTTCATTTTTTTTTTTATTATATAATGAATTATTGGAAAGCGTTTTTGCCATCTAACAGGGTTCATATGGGATTGACATCATTACATAGTTTATAAATATGTATACGCTATTTTCTGTTAGTAAGATAAGTGTCTCTGTTTCTGTAAGTATCAAGTCCAAACTACACAATAATCATCGGTGAAGTTGCTGGCTATGCTATGTGGGTTGTGCTCATTAAGAGTTGCATATTGTTGTCAACTTCTATGTCCTTTGATGTTTAGTGGGGAGCGGTGGGGAGTTGTCTTATTGGCAATTATACCAAATACTCTAACTTTCATACTAGGTTCATAACCGTATATAAGTCAACTCAAATACGAAGTAAAGAGTATACACTATATTATTATTGTATATTTTTCGTAATCAGGAGATATTTGATTTTTTTGACAACAAAATATTATGGAAATATAATGATGGAAAATATAATGTTGCAGTACTGATATTTAATATTATTATAAATTATTGTAAAGATGTTACTAGTAATTAGTGTTTTATATACACTAGAAATTTTAACATGTGTGATACTGTATGATAATATGAGGATTGTTTTATAGGTTATGGCTTCCTCTTTTGATCAGTGTGGTGTTTGTACTTCAAGACATGTCTCTAAGCTCTCAGTGGTGTGGTGCCCAGATTGCGATGAAGGACTATGCCAAGACTGTAAAAAACATCATAGCTTGTCAAAGGCATCAAGAAACCACACGACAGTTCCTATCGATGAATATCATAAGTTGCCATCCTTTATTGCAAACATTAAACTACACTGCGATGAACACGATGAGAAGTTCCAATTGTTTTGCAAGCAGCACGATGAAGTGTTATGTAGAAAATGCGCTATTTCTGAGAAACACGCAGAATGCAAAGCAATAATCCCCATTGAAGATGTGATTCAAAATGCTAAAACATCTGTAGCATTTACAGAAATCGAGTCCTCATTCCAAGCATTAAATGAAAACATGCGTCTTATTCTTCAGGACAGACAAAAGAATATATCGGCACTGTCAGATTCGAAAAATAAACTCAAATCCGATATATCAGCGATTCGACATAAGATAAATCAACATCTTGATCAAATACAAGACCATGTCATTGTTGAACTAAACAAAGCTGTGGAAAATTCAACCCAACAAATACAGAGCTTCATTGCATCTGTGAGGAAAAATCAAAATGAAATTGATGAGTGCATAGACGATGTAGAAACCATAAAGAAATATGCAACAGACATGCAAACATTTTTAGGCATCAAACAATTAGAAAACAAATTGAATGAAACGGAAAACGAAACATTGCTCTGGACTAGAAGTAATAGTTTGGGTCCAACCGTAGTGTCTTACCAATTAAACACTTTACTTCAAAATATAAGTAACGAAATAACTACCTTTGGTAAACCTGTCGTACATGTCCAACCATGTGAACTATCATTACTCAGAAAAAAAGAGGGACAGGCACAGTTAACGGTACGTCTTGAACCTAAAACTTCAGTGGAGCATATAACGCTGAAATTAAAAACGAAATTCAAAACGTTTTGTACTGATGTGTCAGGCTGTTGTATTTTACATAGCGGCAAACTTGTGGTCTCAAACCATAATCCTTCGAATTTGATATTGTTTGCACCTGATGGGAAATTTGAAAAAAAGATTTACAACATCATCCCTACTATTTATGACGTTGCATATGTTTACAATGAAACTGTTGCGGTAGTATCAAATAATGAGAAGAATATTAAACTTGTAAATCTGAAATCGGGGAAAGCATTCAGAAGCATTCATACAGATTTACCTTCCAATGGTTTAACTTACATTAAAGGCAGTTTTATAATTTCTTCTGGTGAAAAACATTTACTGGAGGTCGGGCTAGAGAATACCAAGACAAATATGATTGGCAGTAATGTAGTATCTACATATGTAGCTTCATTCGAGAATAATATTTATTCTAAAATGAAAGATAAAAATACAATAGTCTGTCAAAACAGAAACGGGGATTTACTATGGACTTTTACAGACGAAACAGTTATAAAAGGAAACAGGTGTATTACAGTAGATGCACATGGAAATCTTTTTGTCGTCGGAAAGGAATCACAAAATGTAATTATAATATCATCTGATGGCACAAAGCATAAAATACTCCTGTCAGAAAAAGACTTGTGTGGTGTTCCGTGGGCAATAGACTACCATAGCGAATTGAAATCTTTGCTTGTAGCAAACGAAAAAGATGGTCAAGCATTTTTGTACACTGTAAGCTACTCGTAAATATATTTTCAGCTGTTGCATTGTTTTGATCAAAACTTTTTTACATAGAGAACTTAATTAATTTAATCAAGAATATGTCATACAACTGCAACTAATAAACTTTTCTTCAGTTTTTGTTACGCACACACATTGAATGTCGCAGCATTAAGACGTAGCGATTCTACATTCCATTGTTTATGCCTTCGTCTACCTTCAGAAACCAACAACTTTCTCGAACCTTCATGGAATTTTACGAAATTGGACAGTAGCTTTGTCATAATTAAAAGATTTTTTTCGTATATTTTTTAACATTGGTCCGTATTTTTCTGATAATGAATATTACTGATTTTACTTCTTGGGGAATTAATACAGATATATGTATAAATCTGTACGTTTACATACATCAACCTACATGGACTTGGACATATGCGTCTTCATCATCACGAGAGATAATCCAAAGTTAAATTATAAAAATATTTTGGTATCATACTAATGAATATAATTCGTGTTTTAATAGCAGTTGAGAGTTGGGTGTAGACATCAACAACTTTGTGAACCCTTTATAGAGTTTAATAAGACTCTGGCCGAAAGATTCCTTAAGATACATAGATAACATCTAAAGAAAAATGATAAAATATTTCTTTTTCGTTTTTCAATATTTCACATGCTTTATTGATAAATGGACTTAATGTTTTTAAGAAATAAAACACTTTGTTAATCTTCCATTGGAAAGCTACGAAACTTGGTAAGAAACTCCTTCAAGATCAAGAAATAACATTCAAAGAGAAAGGTGTTACCACATCTTTCTAATAAATGAAAATAGTTGACAGTGAACACTTATTTATTATATTTTAACACTACCACAATAAACGGCAGGCGAGAATCTGTATTACGCGGAACTCTTCGCTAGTTTCTGTTTTGAATTTGTAATGCAAATATGTGATATTAGTATAAAACTAAATACTACTAAAGTAACTGGTTTCTCATTTCTGAAACTAACGACTTTATTTATTTTTCTTGTTAGCAAAAAATAGTTAGATGTGAATACAAATTACGCAAGTGTTGTGTATCCTGTTTTCGGTTCATCATTTATAAAGTGACTGTTACTTTTTTCTCTACAAATGAAGCTACGGGTTCCTTTGAGAAATAGTCCACATTTTTGAATAAATGTCCGTTTTATATTTGTTTGTCGTTAATGCGGAATTAGTTTTATTATTCAGAACATTTTTACAGTTACTGTATTTAAAGAGTTGAAGTTTAACTTCATAAAATGTCTTAAAATTTTTTAGAAGTATAAATGTCTGTCTGTCACTTGACATTGCTTTAATTTAAATAGGTCATTGATAAATTGTACTATTCCTAAGTATATCAGACACTGTCAGATAACTGTTTATGTTATATATTGCAACTAATGGAGAAAAAATGTTTAGGTCCCTTCAAAATTAAAACATATTACAAATCTATCATTTTGGAAAACCGAAACCTAGAGGCTCTAAAAAGCCTGTGTTGCTTACCTTGGTCTATGTGAATATTAAACAAAGGATGCAGATGGATTCATGGCAAAATTGTGTTTTGGCGATGGAGATGTGTTTGTACATCTTATTTTACTGAACATTCTTACTGCTTACAATTATCTCTATCTATAATGAACTTGGCACAGTAGTTTTAGTGGAAAATGTTAGTAAAAATTTACAAATTTTATGAAAATTGTTAAAATTTACTATGTAGGACAATAACTCCTTAGGATGTCAATTGACCATTTTGGTCATTTCACTTATTTTTAGGTCTTACTTTGCTTTTTACAGTTTATCTCTATCTATAAAAGTATTCAAGATAATAACCAAAAATAGCAAAATTTCCTTAAAATTAACAATTTAAGGGCAGCAACCCAACAAAGGGTTGTCCTATTCATCTGAAAATTTCAGGGCAGATAGATCTTGACCTGATAAACAATTTTACCTCCATGTCAGATTTGCTCTAAATGCTTTGGTTTTTGAGTTATAAGCCATAAACTGTATTTTACCCCTATGTTCTATTTTTAGCCATGGCGGTCATCTTGGTTGGTTGACCGGGTCACCGGAAGCATTTTTAAACTAGATACCCCATGATGATTGTGGCCAAGTTTTGTTTTATTTGGCCCAGTAGTTTCAGAGGAGAAGATTTTTGTAAAAGTTAACGACGCCGGACGACGGACGACGGACGCAAAGTGATGGGAAAAGCTCACTTGGCCCTGACTCGTCAAAAGTTTCAAGGATTCGAGAGAAAGTAAAATCCAACCTACAGATTTTTATTTTTTATATTTTTGTGATCCGAGATCATGGAATCGTGATTGACACAAAAAAAAATCAACTCGTGAATAGTGATGAGACCCCCTCCCCATCAGGCCCCTCATTAATCTGAATAGTTTAGCTCACATCGAAGTGTTATGTCAATAACGAAATAACTACGTTTTGGAAAAATGGGATAGATGTCCAATCATGGCAGATAATATAAGATAAGAAAAAAGAGAATCAGGTTCAGTTGATAGAAATGACGGTTGATTCTAAATCTTCTATTGAGCATATAACGTTAGGTTTGAAGACAAAACAAAGAAATTATAAATCTTCGAATTTGTCGGCTTGTTGTATTTGACCTTGTGGTAAATCTGGTCATTCGAACTATGATACTTTTTATTTGATATTGTTTTCACCATATTGGATGTATAGGACAAATAAACTATTAATCACTCAGTCAATCGATATGTTTGTAAAATATAAATTTTAATGAAATGATATTGGATGGTATAAAAAAAAATAAAAACTGTGATTGTAAAGAACATCACAGGCTTTTAAAGGAAACACGAAATCATCACATCCTTTCAGTCGACGAATATCAAAAGTTGCCATCTTTTATTGCAAATATCAAACTCTACTGTGATGAGCATGATGAACAGTACCAGCTGTTTTGCAGGGAGCACAACAAAGTTTAATGTAGAAAATTTGATATTTCTAAGAAACATGCAGAATGTAGAGAGATATTTCCTGTTGAAGATGTTATTCAAGATGTTCACCTGACTGCATCATTTACAGAAGTTGAATCCTTATTCCTTGAACTTGGAAAGAACTGCACTCGTATTCTTGAAACAGACAAACGAATGTATCATCAATTGAAGCTTCAAGAAAGAAAATCGAGTCAGAGATATCAGCAATTCGACAGCGGATAAATCAAAACCTTGATTCAATACAAGACCTTTTCATTACGGAATTAAACGAAGCTGTAGAACATTCAACACAACAAATACAAACCTTTATTGCTTACCTGAAGAAAAATCAAAGAGAAATTGATGACTACATAACCGGTATAGAAAGCATAAAGAAAAATGCAACTGATATGCAGATATTTTTAGGAATCCGCAATAGGAAACCAAACTAAAACAAATAGAAAGCGACTTGCAGTTTTGGATTGACAGTGAAAATTGTTCTAACACCGTAGTTTCTTACCATTTAAACACTGTGATGCAAAATTTCAGTCCGGAATTAACTTCATTTGTACCATGTGGTACACGTCAAACCCTGTAAAATATCGCTTTAAAAAAGTAAAGAGCGACAAGCTCAGTTGATGAAGCAAACGTTGAACCTGAAAGTTCTATTGAATTCGTAACATTGGAATTACAAACACAAATGAATACAAAGGTTCCAAATACGTCAGGCTGATGTATTTTACCTTGTGGTAAATTCTTAGTTTCAAAATATAATCCTTCGTGTTTATTAGTGTGTGCACCTGACTGTAAAATTGAAAAAGTAATTTCTAACATTATGCCCGAGGTTATTGTTGTTGCATGCATCGATAATGAAACAGTTGACGTAGTATCGTACACAAAGGAAAATATAAACCTCGTATGTCTGAAAACAGGTGAAATGGTAAAAACAATCTATACTTATTCCCCTTCCCTTGGCTTATCATATTCTGAAGGTAGGTTTATATTATGTACTGAGAACGGACGAATATACGAGATCAGTTAAGAGGATAGCAAAATGAATTACATTGGCGGTCCTATAGTCTCAAGAAATACTTTATCATTTGGTAGCACATTTTACTCATTACTGAATGATTACAATATAAGTGTGTGTCATGAAAGAAACGGGGCATACTATGAACATTCACAGACGAAAATGTTCTAAAGAAACCGAGAAGTATTACAGCAGATGAACATGGAAATGTTATCGTCGCCAGGGTCGAATCAAACAACATTATTGCGATATCTTCTGATGGCACAACACACAAAATACTCCTGTCACAGACAGACTTGTGTGGTTCTCCGTGGGAAGTTTGTTACCATAGCAATCAGTCTATTACAATATTTGCTTGTTTTGAACGAAAAAGGTGTTCAAGTATTTTTATACAGTGTTAAAGGCAATTGAAATGAATTCGAGTACATTGTTTTGTTATAAAGCAAATATCATTGAAAGCGACAGTATGTTACATTTGCTATTTTGGTCAATAAATACATAGCGTTCAGCTTAAATAACAATTACCGTTATTGATTGAAGATTTCAAATTTTATTTCATACGAAATGACTACAACTATTGTACCTGTACATCCAAAGCAAGTCCAACAGATGAACTTAACCTATAGAAGATAAGAAGTAAGCAATATCCTGTAACTCTACTTTCCGCGATATAGATGATGTTCTTTCACTCAATGATATAAAATTTGGTGACTATGTGGAACACATTCTATCCCATTGAACTAGAGATAAAGGATACAACAGATACAGTTAAGTCGGTCTCATATCGTAACTTCCATCTAGAAATTGACAATGAGGGTCGATTGAAAATAAAATTTTACGACAAAAAAGATGATTTCAGCTTTTCAATTGTGAACATTCCAGCAGCACCTGCATACGGTGTATATATCTCCCAAATGATACGATATTCCCGTGCTTGCATTAACTATCATGATGTTATTGATAGAGGGTTATTGCTCAAGGAGGCTATTAAATCAAGAGTTCCAAATGGTGAAGTTGAAATCATCTCATCGTAAATTTTACGGACGCCATCACGAGTTGGTTGACCGTTATAGAATGACCGTTTCACAAATAATATCAAATATGTTCTTTTCGTCGTAACTACAATCCCCTTCCATTTCATGAATGTGACCTTACGAATTAGACTATTTACCGGATTTGATATCTTATAAGCAACACGATGGGTGCCACATGTTGAGCAGGATCTGCTTACCCTTACGGAGTACTTGAGATCATCCCTATTTTTTTTGGGGGGGGGGGGGGGGGTCGTGTTGTATAATCTTTAGTTTTCTATGTGGTGTCATGTGTACTATTGTTTGATTGTTTGTCCTTTTCATTTTTAGCCATGGCGTTGTCAGTTTATTTTTCGATTTATGAGTTTGACTGTCCCTCTGGTATCTTTCGTCTCCATTTTATAGAAGAGGCCTCGGGATTTACACATTAAAATTTGTGTTGACATATTATAAAAATGCCCTCGTGGTAAAGAGTTTGGATGTAATTCATTCATTTCTATATTCGTTACGTTAGAGACAATTTCTCTCTATTCTTTATTTATTTTGACCTTTATTCTAAATGTTCCAGCACCCATTATTCGTTTTTCTTCACTTTGGTATATTTTCTCTTTAATTTATTCGTTTGGTCTTTAACTCTGCACTTTTGGTACATTATTTTCTATTCTATTGACAACGTTCAGGCTACAGAATAAGAAGATGTGGTCAGAATACCGAGATACTATTTTGTCAGTGGAATTGAAACTAGAGGCTCTTAAGAGCCTATGTCGCTCACCTTGTTTTATGTGCATATTAAACAAAGGACACATATGGATTCATGACAAAATTGTGTTTTGGTGATGGTGATGTGTTGGAAGATCTTACTTTCAGTGAGCATTCTTGCTACTTACAATTTTCTCTATCTATATAGACTTGGCCCTTTAGATTCAAAGGAAAATATTTTGTAAAAATTTACAATTTTTTTTCCAAATTAATGAAATTTATTAAAAATTTACTATAAAGGGCAAACATCCTTCAGAGGTCAATAGTTATCAAAAGTACCAGGATTATAATTTTATACGCCAGACGCGCGTTTTGTCTACATAAGACTCATCAGTGACGCTCAGATCAAAATAGTTAAAAAGCCAAACAAATACAAAGTTGAAGAGCATTGAGGACCCAAAATTCCAAAAAGTTGTGCCAAATACGGCTAAGGTAATCTACTCCTGGGGTAAGAAAATCCTTAGTTTTTCGAATAATTCAAAGTTTTGTAAACAGAAAATTTATAAAAATGACCATATAATTGATATTCATGTCAACACCGAAGTGCTGACTACTGGGCTGGTGATACCCTCGGGGACGAAACGTCCACCAGCAGTGACATCGACCCAGTGGTGTAAATAGTTATCAAAAGTACCAGGATTATAATTTTATACGCCAGACGCGCGTTTCGTCTACATAAGACTCATCAGTGACGCTCAGATCAAAATAGTTAAAAAGCCAAACAAATACAAAGTTGAAGAGCATTGAGGACCCAAAATTCCAAAAAGTTGTGCCAAATACGGCTAAGGTAATCTACTCCTGGGGTAAGAAAATCCTTAGTTTTTCGAATAATTCAAAGTTTTGTAAACAGAAAATTTATAAAAATGACCATATAATTGATATTCATGTCAACACCGAAGTGCTGACTACTGGGCTGGTGATACCCTCGGGGACGAAACGTCCACCAGCAGTGGCATCGACCCAGTGGTGTAAATAGTTATCAAAAGTACCAGGATTATAATTTTATACGCCAGACGCGCGTTTCGTCTACATAAGACTCATCAGTGACGCTCAGATCAAAATAGTTAAAAAGCCAAACAAATACAAAGTTGAAGAGCATTGAGGACCCAAAATTCCAAAAAGTTGTGCCAAATACGGCTAAGGTAATCTACTCCTGGGGTAAGAAAATCCTTAGTTTTTCGAATAATTCAAAGTTTTGTAAACAGAAAATTTATAAAAATGACCATATAATTGATATTCATGTCAACACCGAAGTGCTGACTACTGGGCTGGTGATACCCTCGGGGACGAAACGTCCATCAGCAGTGGCATCGACCCAGTGGTGTAAATAGTTATCAAAAGTACCAGGATTATAATTTTATACGCCAGACGCGCGTTTCGTCTACATTGACCATTGTGGTCATGTTGAGTTATTATCTAATCTTACTTTGATGAATATTATTGCTTTTTACAGTTTATCTCTATCTATGATAGTATTCAAGATAATAACCAAAAACCGCAAATTTTCATTAAAAATTACCTTTTTTTTTGGGGGGGGGGGGGGGGGGGGGAATCCCAACAACCAGTTGTTCAAAATTTCAGGGCAGATAGATAATGACTGGATTAACAATTTAACCCCTAGCCAGATTTGCTCTGGTTTCAGATTTATAAGCCAAAATCGACATTTTACCCCTTTTTTTCTATTTTCAGCCATGGTGGCCATCTTGATAGCTTGGCAGGGTCACCGCACACTTTTTAAAAAAAAAATTACCCAAATAATGATTGTTGCTTAGTTTGGTTAAATTTGACCCAGAAGTTTCAGAGAAGAAGACTTTTGTAAAAGTTACAAAAATTTATGAAAAATTAGTAAAAAAATGACTACAAAGGGCAATAACTCAGGTTGACTTTTTTGTAGATCTTACTTTGCTGATCATTATTGCTGTTTACAGTTGATCTCTATCTATAATAATATTCAAGATAATAACCAAAAACAACAAAATTTCCTTAAAATTACCAATTCAGGCGCAGCAACATAAGAACCAGTTGTCGGATTCATCTAAAAATTCCAGGGCAGATTTGCTCTAAATGTTTTGGTTTCAAGGTTATAAGCCAAAATCTACATTTTACCCCTATGCTCTATTTTAATCCATGGCGACCATCTTGGTTGGTTGGCAGGGTAACCGGACACATTTTTAAAACAAGTTACATCAATGATGAGTGTGGCCAAAATTGGTTAAATTTGCCCAATTAGTTTCAGAGGAGAAGATTTTTATTAAAGTTAACGAAGGTCGACGGACGACGAACGCCAAGTGATGAGAAAAGCTCACTTGGCCCTTTTGACTTCAATCTAATGATGTTCTTCGTGTCCACTCCACAATGCTGTTTTATCTAATTAACATGCCTTGTTCACTTATTAATAAACGAGTTGGGTTTTATTATTATGTCACAGTTGTATGCATAAAAAACATTGATTTGTTTTCCTTCTGATTGTCTAAACATTCATGAATGATTGAAAGTATGAAGATGTGACAATTTTGTATTAAAAAGAAAGGAGAACATTAAAAAAATGTTTTATCTGTTTGGCTATATATACGATGCATAAATAGGTATCAAATATCTGATTCAAAAGGGGACGTTTAATCCACAGTCCTTTGAAAAGTAAGTGCCGAGCTCTATGCATGTTTGGTATCCCTTGCAACAATTCGTTGAATAGAATGTTGGTGACCTGTTCTTAGGCAAAATATGTCCTCATCCAACATACGCTAATTTTATAGTGTCATTGATGATGATACAAAAAAAATGTCAAAATCCCATTGCTCCCGTAATAGTGGTCAACTCGGGTCAACTATACAGAATGGCAACAATACTACCAAGTATTAGATTTTTAAGTCCAACAGTCTAAGATGATTTATTCGCACAGTGTGTTATGCCACAATTCTCCCACAATGGTTACAGTTCTACAACTACCGCAAAAATAGTCGACCCAAAAGCGACAACGTATGGTCAACTAATTATGATGGCAGATAACCCTATCAATATGAAAACTTTCTCTAATTTTGGACTATATTGTTTGTCCATTTTCAAATCCGGAAAACCGATTCAAGAATCGAAGAAAACAAAAAATCCGAAAAGAAATAGAGCAGCATTTGTGTAACAAAAAAACTCCTGTGAAAAAGTCGGAAGATTGTAAACATGCAAGAGCGTAATTTTTTAACTGATATAAGTAAAGGTAATATGATAAAGCTCCAGGTATGTTACTGCTGATAATTGTTGATACAATGTTGAACCTAAATCCTTTATCGAGAGTATCGTATTAGACCTAAAACATAAATGAAAATAATAGCTTTCAATATGTCGGATTGTTGTATTTAACCGTATGGCAAACCATAAACCTTCGTTTTCCCTCAATGGGAACATTTAAAATATTACAAAATCATGTCCGTATTTATGTTGTTGAGTATATTGAAAATGAAACCGGTACCATGATCATTGATGATATCAGACGATAAAAAATACTAGTGAGTCTTACGGCAGGAAAAATCTGCAGAATCATTTCTACCTTTTCCCTTCCTTCCTTTAACACACTAATGGAAATTAGATCATTTCTCCCAGTGCTTTTTTAGAGTAAGTTGCAGACAATCAGCCAGGAAGAGACCATAGCAAGATAGATAGGAAGTACTGTAGTCTCAACATACGTTGCTTCATTAGGGAATTATTAAATATTACTCCATACAAAGAGGTACACATTCAATTGTCTGCCATAATAGAAAGGGGGATACACACTTACGAACAAAACGATATTAAAAAAAACAAAACTGAAGCATTGCAGCATTTCAATATGGCAATGATTTTGCAAGGGGGAGCGAGACAAACAAACAAATTCATTGCAATAGCCTGATGATGGAAAATAACCCAAAATACTCAGACTTGCAATGCTGTCATTGGACAATTGATTACAAAAGCAAACTGAAATCTTTGGTTTGATTGTAAAAAGGTGATTGTAGCTAAAAAATGGTCAAACATTTTTGTACAACGCCTGAATATGATTGCATAATTTGAAGCAAACTAAATTAACATTGACCCTCTTTCCATCCAATGCATCAACTTCGTGAAATGTTTTTCTTCTTTTTTTTCAAAATACTAGTAAAAATTCATTCATCAGTTGTAATCGGTATACCTTGCAGTTTCATACCTGATTCGAAATGCTTTCATTCTGATGTAATCAGAGACGATTAAAAGAATTATTTCCAAATGATGACGTTATCATATGTCATTGTATTTTTTATAAAGTTGAGTGAAGGTCGAAAAGAACATTCTAGAAATGTCGAATGTTCACTAGATAATGCTTTTTTAATCGTATTCATAATACCATTTACCTCTATTTGTAGATCACGCAGGTATATTACAACACGTTGCGTAATATTAAATCAATGTATAAATAGTAAGATCACACACGAGGTAAAACAAATTTAGAATAAGGAGAGTTTGCATAATCATCCGTTTGTTGTTGAATTATCAATACAATTTCGATAGTTTTTGTTGTTGTTTTTTGTATGGGTAGGGGGGTGTTAGTATAAGCACTGACACTGACAGATCAAAATGAATAAAACATGTATTGTATTCTTCTTTGATAGAAAAAAATGCATATTTATAAATATTGTATGAGATGAAGAAATACAAAATAAAGAATTATAATTTTTTTTACAATAAATCCATCATGACGTTAAACAAATATGATCGGAAACAACCAACGCTAACTAATGGGGTTTCATTTTTTCTCGACTGGGTATACGATTATACAAAATGTAGTTCCATTTTAGCTGGTGGTGAATGAATACCTCCATTTGTAGCAGTAGGTGTAAACTAGTGCGATGGAATGTATTTTTATATATAACGCTCTGATAATCGTTACCACCAAACTACTTACGGTTATCAAATATATAGAATTATATAGAAGTGTACATCATTCGTATTATTCATTTTGTAAACATCATCAAACATTCTGTTCAATGACATCAGCACTCATTAGTTATTGTGTTTGCCTCAAATTAGAGAGTAACTTGATTTGATCAGCGGATGGGTCAAACCGAACTTGATTCAGGCTCATTTGTTAACTGCTGTTTGTCATTAATTTGGTCGGTTTTCGTTTGGGATTTTTTTTTGCCATGGAATTTTTGTAAAATATTGATAGGAACATGATATAAGTATATCGGGGAAAACTTCCATTTATTATGATACGATAAAAGAATTTGCAATCCTAGTGAGCCATACAGGTAAAATTTACAGAGCCTCGGGTTGGTGTATACTATCAAAAATCGATTTCTTTAACCTGTCTAGCCATTTGTTATTTTTCGGGATAACAGAAATAGGGCGTCATATTTCCTTCAAATGACGAAATGTTGAACTTGATAAATTGGATGACATTTACTATGTTCTGTTGTTATGGAATTTTTGTAAAATATTGATAGGAACATGATATAAGTATATCGGGGAAAACTTCCATTTATTATGATACGATAAAAGAATTTGCAATCCTAGTGAGCCATACAGGTAAAATTTACAGAGCCTCGGGTTGGTGTATACTATCAAAAATCGATTTCTTTAACCTGTCTAGCCATTTATTATTTTTCGCGATAACAGAAATAGGGCGTCATATTTCCTTCAAATGAAGAAATGTTGAACTTGATAAATTGGATGACATTTACTATGTTCTGTTGTTATGTTTGACTTCATTTAAGGTATGTATAAATGATCACTGAGTAAAGTATTCAATAAAATGTACAGGGTATACTGGTATACAACATATCAAAATACACGAATCGTTGAACAGTTAGTTCATATTCGTCAGAACTATATAACGTATACTAATGGTTAGGTTTAAATTCACCTAAGAATATACTTGATGCATGTGTGTTTCTGAAAAGTGTGTAGGTCTGTTCACACATATATAATTTAGTAATACATATTTTCTGTTATTTTTTTATTTTATTTAAAGATTCATTTTAGCTCACTAGATCCAAACGGTCAGTCAGCTTTTCAAATCATTTGCCGTTCGTGGTCGTTGTCCGTTAACAGAATCAGCGTTGGGATATCTAGTTTATAAAGTAGACTCTCTAAGAAATGTATGGCTCTTTACTGATAAAATTAACAACGTCAATCGCCTTATTATCTCGATAAATATAATATAAAAAAATATTGCAAAATATTAAGTATGATTTTAAAACTTTATTAAAAAAAATGTATGTATTATAGTTTGACAACATAGCCTTTTTATCCTTAAAGTTTGGTTAATGAATGATAATAATATGTTGGTAAAAGACTAACGTTTACTTTGAAGTTATTGTGTATGTCCCTTTGTCGTTTATTTTGGTTTGAACATAATTTGACATTGTTTTCAACACACTCCCAATGAACAGCAATACCAAATATGTTTAACATTTATTATAAATGTTATAGTTGATTTCAAAAGAGGGACGAAAGATACCAAAGGAACAGTCAATCTAATAAATCTAAAACAAACTGACAACGCCATCATGGCTAAAAATGAAAAAGACAAACAGAAAAACAATAGTACACATGACACAACATCGAAAACTAAAGAATAAACAACACGAACCCAACCAAAAACTAGGGGTGATCTCAGGTGCTCCGGAAGGGTAAGCAGATCCTGCTTCACATGTGGCACCCGTCGTGTTGCTTATGTGATTACAAATCCGGTAAATATTCTCATTCGGTAGGTCACATTCATGAAAGGGGATTGTAGTTACGACGTAAGCAACATATCCGATATCATTTGTGAAACGGTTCTTCCATAACGGTCAACAAACTCGTGATGGCGTCCGTAAACTTTACGAAGGGATGATTTCAACTTCCCCATTTGAAACTCTTGGTCTAATAGCTTCCTTGTGAGCAGCAACCCTCTATCAAGAAAATCATGATAGGAAATGCAAGCACGGGTATATCGTATCATTTGGGAGATATATACCCCGTATGCAGGTGCTGCTGGAATGTTGCTTCTTAGAAATGGAATGTTCACAATTGGAAAGCTGAAATCATCTCTTCTGTCGTAAAGTTTTGTTTTCAACCGACCCTCATGTGTATCATTAAATGATGAATAGAGTTTATCTGTATTTTCCACCCACCAACTCGATTTGCATGAGGTATCATGTTCCATAGAATGGCAATAAATATAAAAGTGAATGTCACAGCAGCCGTAATACGAAAAAGACTAAAGGGTTTTATTCTAGTAATAGTTGATATCCTACATTGAACATGGGTAACAGCCGGCGAATATAGATCAGGTGTTTTTTTTTAAAGTTAAATGTATCAAAGATCAATGTGCGTCACTCTTTGATGAAAGATGTTCGTTGTTGTTCTGTGGTTTTATGTTGTGTAGACTATTATATTATTTCTTTGTACGATTCTCTGTGATGAGTGTTTTTGCGTGTGTCTGTGATGCAATTTTGTCACGTAGTGTTGTCATTTAAGTTATAAAACTAGATTCAATCAACCATTTGTTCTTTAAATGCACTATACCAATTCAAGAATATGGCAGTTGTTTATATCAAATAGTTCGTTTCTATGTATGTTGGCTTTTATTTTTGTCGCACTTCAGTGGTCCTGTTGTTCTTTTGTTTTCCTCTTAAAGTTGTTGTGTTTCTCTCAGTTTTAGTTTACAACACGAATTTGTTATCTCTGAATCGATAAATTACTTTTAAACCGTAGTATACTACTGTTACTTTTCATTATCGTAGCAAAGCAGCTGTTAACTACATCATTTGTGTGTGTATTTTTTAATATTTAGTTTTCGGATTATATCTTTTGATCATCCATTATTCAAGATGTAAAGCTTAAAGTGAAACGAATCATTGTTGATAGAATTCTGTGTCATAGTATATATGAGCTATTAATATTTAAAAAAAAGTGTGGTGTTGCATTGTATTCTTTGTCTTATGGTTTATATTTAGCCCTTTCTTGCTGTGAATAATGAATATAATATCAGGACATGTCTTATTGCACCAGATCCGTTTTCTGACAGTTGAAGTTCGATTTCGAAATATATGATACAACAAAAAACAAACGTAATACAAATGCAAACGTTAAAGAGCTGGTCAAACTATCTGGACAAAAGTAATACAAATTAGCGTTCAGAGCTCTGCAAGAGAAAAACGTATTCCGATCTTTACAAGGAATTTTTCAAAAATATATGTTGTGTGTAATGTCATTCAAGTCGTCAAGATGATTAAGGTTAAATAAAAAAATATTTGCATTGGTAAAAACAAATCTAACAGTACACGCTTTCACAAAATGAGTTATGAAAGTTTATATTTTTATTATAAAATGAAACGCTTTCGTCGAGGAAACGTGTCCTATCTATTTATTTTCTTTGATTTTTGAGCTGATATTTAAAACGTATATATATATATATATATATGAATTTGACTTTAATCGGTTGAGTACTTAATGTAGTTCTAACTATAGATAAATCTATTTTAATATAAAATGAAATTCAAAACAGTGTGGTTGTGACTATTGATTGACAAATTAAATTCATCCATTGACTGGGACAATTTACGTGAACGTTTGTCTGTAACGACCACATTTCACGACGTTTACCTACGATAGATATTTAAACTGTGGGGTCACCAAAGGTTTTTAAACGCCTTTAATTATAAAATAATTCGAAAAATTAATCAGGAATAATCTTTATGTTTTGATTTTATATAAATGATATAAATCAAAACATCTTGTTTGTTTTTTTATTAATTTTTCGAATTACTTTATTTAGGTGTTGAGAACTTTTGGTGACCCCATAGTTTAAAAGTCTTTTAAAAGTGCATAGTGAGCAGTTGTCGTTACATACAAACGTTCACCTAAATTGTCCTAGTCAATGGATGAATTTAATGTGTCAATCAATGGCCACATCCACACTGTTTTGAATTTCATTCTAATGTTTTTTTCAGGGCATGACGACTTCTTTTGAAAATTGTGGCATTTGTACATTACGACACATATCTAAGCTGTCCGTGGTTTGGTGCTCAGACTGTGATGAAGGTTTATGCCAAGATTGCAGAGAACACCATAGTCTCCTTAAGGCAACACGAAACCACAACATTATTTCAATTGTTGACTACCAAAAATTACCATCCTTTATTGCAAACATCAAATTGCACTGTAGCGAACACGATGAGAAATATTTGTTGTTTTGCAAAAAGCATAACCAACTTTTATGCGGAAAATGTGTCATTTCACTAATCCACAAGGAATGCAAAGAGATATTTTCCGTTGAAGATGTGGTTCAAAATGCGAAGACATCTGTTGCCTTTACAGAGATCGAATCTTTACTCCAGGAACTGCAAGAGAACGTCGGTCTTATTCTCCAAGACAGACAAAAGAATTTATCTTCAATATCAACATCAAAAGAGAAAATCGAATCCGAAATATTAGCACTTCGAAAGCATATAGATTATCACCTTGATAAAATGCAAGACCATGTTTTAGCCGAACTAAACACAACTGTGGAAAATTCAACCAAACAAACGCATAGCTTCATTGAGACTCTGAATAAAAACCAAAATAAAATTAACGAGTGCATAAATGACGTAGAAACTATAAAGAAACACGCAACGGGTATTCAAACATTTTTAGGAATTTCTCATTTAGAAAAAATAATTAGTAAAACAGAAAACGAACTACAAACTTTGATTAAAGGTGATAGTTGTGTTCACACCGTAGTTTCTTGTCAATTAAACACTTCATTACAAACTATCAGTAAAGAAATAAATGCGTTCGGAAAAATTATAGTAGAGATTCGACCATGTGAACTGCCATTACAAAAAAAGAAAGAGGGACAAGCGCAATCAATGAAAATAAACGTCGAGCCTGAAATTCATGTTGAGAATACATCACTGGAATTGATAACGAAAATAAATACAACAGCTTTTAATGTGTCAGGCTGTTGCTTATTTCCTAGTGGGAATTTCGTAGTATCAAACTTTGATCCTTCTTACTTGTTATTTTTAACACCCAAAGGAAACATTGATAAAAAAATCACCAATATTATGCCAAATATATATGATGTTGCATGCATTGACGATGAAAGTGTTGCCATCATATCATATACTGAGAGGAACATTAAATTACTTAGTGTAAAATCGGGGAAGGTATTCAGAAGCATTGAAACTAGTTTTTCGTCGCGTAGCTTAACTTATTCAGGAGGCAAATTTATAGTTTGTCCTGATAAAGGCCAAATACAGGAAGTCAGTTTAGTGGATGATAGGATAAATATAATTGGCAATAATCTGGTCTCAACTTGTGTGGCTTCATCAGGCAATAATCTATTCTCTAAAAAGAGAGCTACGAATACGATAGTCTGCCATAATAAAATTGGAGATATTTTATGGACCTTTTTAAACGAAACCGTTCTGACGGGACCTAGTGGCATAACTGCAGATGAACATGGGAATATTTTTGTCGTCGGGGGCAAATCAAAGAACGTAGTTGCGATAACTTCGGATGGTTTAACGCACAAAATACTTCTGTCAGAAAAAGACTTGTGTAATTCACCAAGGGCAGTCTGCTATAACAGTATATTAAAATATTTGCTTGTTGCTAACGAAACTGACGGCCATGCATTTTTGTATAGGGTAAATTACGAATAACTATATTTTATGTTTTTATATAATGTAAAGCAAAACTAATTAAAACGATACGAATAATATAATATTTTCGTGGTTATAAATTTGCACAAATTCGTTCTTTATTTTTATTTTGACAATGGAATGCAGTGTATTTTGAGATACACATATGTTTATAAACTGCAGCTGCAAACATGTGCAAATGAACCAAAGAAAATGTGTGGTTCCTTTTCTATGTCACTAATTGTACATGTCTTTTTACATCTTAGAACCATAGTAAGCGATTGCTAAACAATGACGATTAACTGCTATATAGTGTGTTTAATTATTATGTATTTACTTCTATATTTACATCATATGTTTTTTTTTTAACTGAACCACTCGATTAAGTTAGGTCAAAACTAATCTCACTATCTTGGTAGTTAGAAATATACATTTGAAGCACACACAAATGATAAAAAGAATAAACAGTTAGTCTAAGATATTACTATATATTCAAAAGGTAAAAATTATCTCGAGCTTATAACACAACATGACGCTCCACTTCGCGTTAAAGTATAAAATAAAACAAGAATGTGTCCATATAACACGGATATCCCACTCGCTGTTGTGGTAAAAATTCTGATTTTAACGATCATATCAAATGGAACATGTGTACTAAGTTTCAAGTTTATTGGACTTCAACTTCATAAAACAACTACCTTGACCAAATACTTTAACCTAAAGCTGGACAGACGGATTGACGAACGGACGCACAACCAGAAAACGTAATGCACATAAATGAGGCATAACAAATTTGTTCAATTTAGTGGTCATCCTGTTTGATGTTGGCCTCAAGGTCGTGTTTTATATATGCTTTTATTTATTTTTGAGACATATGACCTTTTTATGAAGGGTTGGTTGTGAAGAGGTCGAAGTAGTGTAACAATTTATAATAACAAGCCAGTCAACACTTCGAATCCCGCACGTGGCATGTGTGTCGACTCAACTTATAAAAACTGACCTCCAAAAAATAGGTTATACTTCTGAAAGTAGCACAAAACACTACTCAATAAAATGAGTTGATTTTTTGCTGTTGCAGTGTTCCATTGTGTGTAATATATTTGGTAATTTCTTTATATCCTTTGTATAGTTTGCCGATGTTACAATCCTTTATATTTCTGAAGATATTTATATTTGACCGTGACGCAACTTGTGGCTCTGGTTCAACATGTTCGAATTTTACAGAGATGTGTTTTAAATTGCTGGTAATTCCATCAAACAATATTGTGGTTTTATCTCGGAAGAGTTTTTAAGCTTTTTTTTCTATAATCATTATACGTCCTTTGTTGTTACATACGAATTGATTTAGTTCAATATCCTTTCTTTGTCAGGTTGACTTATTTGTAAATTTTGTTTGGGTGATATTTTTTTTAAATGTTCTATCTATTTATTATAGTTTAAGAAATAAATTCTTTAGACACTTAGTTCATCTTGGAGGGCAGGCGGGGTCATCGGACACATTTTTAAAAAATCTAAATACCTAAATTATGTGGCCAAAGTAGTTTCATAGAAGATTCGTAAAAGTTAACAGAGGACGACGGACACAAAGTGATGAGAACGGACCCACTTGGCCTTTCGGTCTGGTGAGCTTAAATACACATAGCGAAGAATACCCACGTACTAATACTGAATAATGGCACACATTGTCAGAGCAAGAGATAATGGAGAGTATACTGAAGAACACATTTCAATTATATTCGCCTGCACGAAAAAGGGACATTTTAAAAACCGTTTAGAAGTAGTTATCATAGGTACCAGGCTTATAATTTGATACACTATATAATACTCATCAGTGACGCAGTAGACAGACAAACAAGCATAAAGTTGAACAAAATTGGGTACCGTTAATTCCCAAAATTAGTGCCAAATAATACGGCCAAAGTAATCTATGCTGTTGACAATGCGCATATTGCGGGGGAGGGGGACAACCACAAAACACAGAGGGATGTGTCCATAGTACACGGAAACCCCACTCTCACTATCATTTTATAATTTTAGTGAACCATTAAATTGGAATCGAAATCAAATTTGGCATTCATTTTAGAAGATTATATCATAGGGAACATGCAAACTAATTTTTAAATTGATTGGACTTCAACTTCATCACAAGTACACAAGTATTCCACATGCCAAACTAAAAGACAAATTGACAGAGTTGGTATTACTTTGCTTCATAAAAAAGAATGGCAAACGTAGATACAAGTATCTTGTCTTATGGAGGGATATCATACTTTGTAAAGAATCACTCTGATTCAAACAAAAAATTCTCTGAAACCGATATTATCAAGAAGCTTGATTTCTTGATTGACAAACATATTTGTTACGTTCGGCGGACGTATTTTTCAACAGACTGTCGGCATCCCAATGGGAACAAACTGTGCCCCTTTACTTGCCGACTTCTTTCTTTATTATTATGAGGCTGACTTCATGCAGGAACTTCTTAGGAAGAAAGATAAGAAGTTAGCAATATCCTTAAACTCTTCTTTCCGCTATATAGATGACGTTCTTTCACTAAACAATTCAACATTTGGCGACTATGTGGAACGCATCTATCCCATCGAATTGGAGATGAAGGATACTACAGATACAGTTAAGTCGGCTTCATATCTTGACTTACATCTAGAAATTGACAATGAGGGTCGGTTGAAAACAAAACTTTACGACAAAAGAGATGATTTCAGCTTTCCAATTGTGAACTTACATTCTCATTAGCAACATTCCAGCAGCACCTGCATACGGGGTATATATCTCTCAATTGTTACGATATTCCCGTGCTTGCATTTCCTATCATGATTTTCTTGATACAGGGTTACTGCTCACAAGGAAGCTATTAAACCAAGAGTTCCAAATGGTGAAGTTGAAATCATCCCTTCGTGAATTTTACGGACGCCATCAAGAGTTGGTTGACCGTTTCACAATTGATATTGGATATGTTCCTTACGTCGTAACTACAATCCCCTTCCCTTTCATGAATGTGACCTACCGAATTAGACTATTTACCGGATTTGTAATCACACAAGAAACACGACGGGTGCCACATGTGGAGCAGGATCTGCTTACCCTTCAGGAGCACCTGAGATCACCCCTAGTTTTTGGTGGGGTTCGTGTTGTTTATTCTTTAGTTTTCTATGTTGTATCATGTGTACTATTGTTTTTCTGTTTGTCTTTTTCATTTTTAGCCATGGCGTTGTCAGTTTGTTTTAGATTTATGAGTTTGACTGTCCCTTTGGTATCTTTCGTCTATCTTTCATCAAACTTCCAGTACCAAAAACTTAAAACCTGAACCAGTACAATCGGACGCACGGACCAGGAAACATTATGCCCCTTCTACTATTTACTATGTGGAGCATAAAAAGTACTGTAGATGCAATGTCAGATATCATAACGTGTAACAGAGAACGTTAATTTGGAACGGCGATCCAATTATTAGGCAGCATAATTACGAGATATTTTGATGATGAGTTTCCAAATTGAATTTGGTTAAATTTATAACAATAAGATGTGGCATGAATGCTACTGAGACATCTTGCCACAAGAGAACAAATGACATAAAAGTATCACCAAACGGCCTTTAACCATGAGTAAAACCATAACGAAATAGTCAGCAATAAAAGTCCCCCAAATAATGAATGGAAAACAATTCAAACAGGAAAATCAACAGTTTCATTTATGTACAAAATAATGAACGAAAAACAATTCTGATATATATCACAAACCACAAACCACTGAATTATAGTCTGCTGACTAAGGACAGCACGTATTCACTATTGGCTAGTAAAATACTTATACTGTGAATTCATTATTATTCGTTGGATACCAATTTTCGTGGGTACAGGTGAACGACGAATTTTAATGTTCAACAAATTACAAATTTATAATAGGCTTTGTTTTCAGAAGTTGACAAACCACGAAATCAAATATCCACGAATATACAAGTTTTCCTCAATCCACGAAAATAAATGAATCCACAGTACTCCAGTAGTTTCACAGCTTGTGTTGGTTTTTTCTTTTTCTTTCAAGTGTTAGCAGACTACAGAGGGCAAGTGATGAGAAACGTTTACTTTGTCCTTTCAGTTAATATTATAGTAATTACTGTAGCTATGGGTGGCAACACAAGTAGCAATCCTGTCTCTACGCTCGACTAAAGGATCACCGGTCCAACTTGTAAAAATGCCATTGGTCTATAAAATTCATCTCTACAAGCCGATAGAATCAAATAAAATTTGTAAAATTTTCGTCAAATACAGCTTCAGGCACTTAGATTTAAAAGTAAACTTATTCACTTCAGTTCAAAGTCCCACAACGCAACTGTCTTTTCAGGTCTGTCATATGTTTCATTGCCTCTAACAAATCAGTCATTACTTTTTCGTGTGCTTTCTTAAATATTTCTTGTCATTTATGGAAACACTTTATTTAGTCTCTTTTCAGGACGTTTCGTCCCCGAGGGTATCACCAGCCCAGTAGTCAGCACTTCGGTGTTGACATGAATATCAATTATATGGTCATTTTTATAAATTTTCTGTTTACAAAACTTTGATTTTTTCGAAAAACTAAGGATTTTCTTACCCCAGGAGTAAATTACCTTAGCCGTATTTGGCACAACTTTTTGGAATTTTGGGTCCTCAATGCTCTTCAACTGTATTTGTTTGGCTTTTTAACTATTTTGATCTGAGCGTCACTGATGAGTCTTATGTAGACGAAACGCGCGTCTGGCGTATAAAATTATAATCCTGGTACTTTTGATAACTATTTACACCACTGGGTCGATGTCACTGCTGTTGGACGTTTCGTCCCCGAGGGTATCACCAGCCCAGTAGTCAGCACTTCGGTGTTGACATGAATATCAATTATATGGTCATTTTTATAAATTTTCTGTTTACAAAACTTTGAATTTTTCGAAAAACTAAGGATTTTCTTACCCCAGGAGTAGATTACCTTAGCCGTATTTGGCACAACTTTTTGGAATTTTGGGTCCTCAATGCTCTTCAACTTTGTATTTGTTTGGCTTTTCAACTATTTTGATCTGAGCGTCACTGATGAGTCTTATGTAGACGAAACGCGCGTCTGGCGTATAAAATTATAATCCTGGTACTTTTGATAACTATTTACACCACTGGGTCGATGTCACTGCTGTTGGACGTTTCGTCCCCGAGGGTATCACCAGCCCAGTAGTCAGCACTTCGGTGTTGACATGAATATCAATTATATGGTCATTTTTATAAATTTTCTGTTTACAAAACTTTGAATTTTTCGAAAAACTAAGGATTTTCTTACCCCAGGAGTAGATTACCTTAGCCGTATTTGGCACAACTTTTTGAAATTTTGGGTCCTCAATGCTCTTCAACTTTGTATTTGTTTGGCTTTTTAACTATTTTGATCTGAGCGTCACTAATGAGTCTTATGTAGACGAAACGCGCGTCTGGCGTATAAAATTATAATCCTGGTACTTTTGATAACTATTTATACCACTGGGTCGATGTCACTGCTGTTGGACGTTTCGTCCCCGAGGGTATCACCAGCCCAGTAGTCAGCACTTCGGTGTTGACATGAATATCAATTATATGGTCATTTTTATAAATTTTCTGTTTACAAAACTTTGAATTTTTCGAAAAACTAAGGATTTTCTTACCCCAGGAGTAGATTACCTTAGCCGTATTTGGCACAACTTTTTGGAATTTTGGGTCCTCAATGCTCTTTAACTTTGTATTTGTTTGGCTTTTTAACTATTTTGATCTGAGCGTCACTAATGAGTCTTATGTAGACGAAACGCGCGTCTGGCGTATAAAATTATAATCCTGGTACTTTTGATAACTATTTACACCACTGGGTCGATGCCACTGCTGGTGGACGTTTCGTCCCCGAGGGTATCACCAGCCCAGTAGTCAGCACTTCGGTGTTGACATGAATATCAATTATATGGTCATTTTTATAAATTTTCTGTTTACAAAACTTTGAATTTTTCGAAAAACTAAGGATTTTCTTACCCCAGGAGTAGATTACCTTAGCCGTATTTGGCACAACTTTTTGGAATTTTGGGTCCTCAATGCTCTTCAACTTTGTATTTGTTTGGCTTTTTAACAATTTTGATCTGAGCGTCACTGATGAGTCTTATGTAGACGAAACGCGCGTCTGGCGTATAAAATTATAATCCTGGTACTTTTGATAACTATTCACTTTATTATAGTTTGTTTCTGTGTCCTTTCATTTTTGTGTTGTTCTTTTTCTCTTATATTCGATGTGTTTCCCTCAGTTTTAGTTTGTAACCCAGATTTGTTTTTTTCTCAATCGATTTATGAATTTTGAACAGCAGTATACTTGTCTTGCCTTTATTTAGACCCTAATCAACATATAGCTCGACTTTTATTTTATAGACATCTATGATGTTGAAAACAATATAACCTCTAAATGTCTTGATTGTGTGGTTTGGGTTGTCGTGTGTTTGTCATTATTAAGACTTATATTGTAATAGAATATGAATGGTCAATAAATCTGGTGGAACATACATTTTGTACAGTTGACGGTCTTGCTACATTTTTGGCTGTATATTTTATTCTAATAGCTTCATCTTTTGTGAAAATGTATGTTTTTTAATGGAAACCCAAAACATTCATGAACTACTTAGTGAGAACTGATTCATCTTGGTTTAATTCATTTATGTACAAAATTATAGTGATATTCAATGGAATAATTAGACAGACACGTGAACAGGACACACATAATGTCTATCCACATATTGTGAGACAACAATTAAACAAGTGATGCAAGGCAACAAATGAAAACAAAAGAGAATTGAGGCATGACCTTCACTTTAAATGACAGACAAGCATTCAAACAAACCATAAAATAGGTCAAGCTGTAAGACGTTCATCTTAAAACAGTTATGGCACCCATGTTTAGAAGAGTAATGTTCATACATGCAATTGAACTACAATCTGAATCATAACTTCATCCCAGATCTGAAGCCTCAGCAGATGGTAAAGACCTAAGCCAAGAAGATATCATACCCTTTATACCTTTTCCATAAAAAATAAGTCGTTGTTTTACTACATTTATTTCTGATGGATGTTAAAAAAAATAAAATATCTTTCCTTGATGGGGTAAAATGCTGAAAAGAAAATTTGTTTTAAATATTCTTCAGAATTCATAATCAATGTAGCAATTCATTTTATATCCAATCGTTTAATTAAAATCCACTTCTTTTCCTGTGTAAAACTTATCCAGAATAAAGTTGTAACTCCTAACAGAATATCTTCTTCTTTTCCATTTGTAGATTTTCATCTGTTCTGTTTTCCACTGTGTCTTTGAATAGATGATCTATGATGAGTTGATGAGTTGATTCACATGATGCGATGAAGTGATGTATTCTATGATGTCTTTTAGTTCAAATGTCACATGTCTAAACAATTAGCTATATACATCAATGAAAACATCTAGAGGTCTGAGAATTTTTTTTATAAACACTTTCACGAAGCAGAATAAATTACCATACATAATCTGATAATTAAGGATGAACCTTGTACATGTCTTTTTACCTACAAATAGAGTACAGGAGCCATTTTTAAAATCCATAAATATATATACTGTAATAAATTATACTTTACCTTCCTTCTGAAAAAAATCATTTTAGCTAAAACACATTTATGTACAATATAATATTCTATATGTTAACAAAGAATAGTAATATACAACACAAACTAAACTTATAGTTATAAACATCATTATTTAATCTGGCTGCAGTTGATCACATATTATTTTGTTGGGAATTTCTTTAACTCATTTCCCTTAATCTTAGTATCAATGATAGTACATCTGGCCTTGTGCTCATTTTTGGAGTACAAATAGTGTACTAAGACTGGGAACTTAACCAATTAGAATGCTGGATTTGGTGCTCCATTACAAAATTTGTACTATGAGAACGAAGTTAACTTTGATGATCATAGGCAAGTCAAGTGGAAAAATGTCATTTACAGTTGCATTTTTTTTATTTGTATTTTAATTAAAAGGGTTGTGGGTGTAATTTCTGACAAGGACACTAAATTTAGACAAATTTACAACAGAAAAAACATCAAAACTCTGACAGTAGTGTTTAGTGTCAATAATAATTACTTACATGATTTTATAATTGTTATCATTGTATAACAACATTTAAAAAAAAGAGGGAGATAACAGCGAAAAGGGGACAATAAAAACCCTTTATAACAGACAACACCATGACCAACAAGAAAATCAATGAAAAGAAAATTACCAATACACTGAAACTTAATATTGAAAACCACAAACCTCACTAAAATAGGATGACATAATGATTGAATCATAATGCAGCCTGTTTAAATAATGATGTAATACAATCAAATATAACATTAAGACATATAAACATATGATAAAACTAAGAGATTTCCAAAAACAATGGCATGGTTATATATTCCGGGGATTTTTTTCTTTTTCTTCTTTGACTATATAAAATTGGTTAAAGTCAAATAAATTATTAAAAAATAAATGGAATTTGTCAACATGCCAATATTTCTGAAAGATTATTCATCCTTAAAATATCAGGCTAGTTTAGTATAATCATTTATAACTTGCACAACTATATTTATACATAGTACAAGGATGGTTTCTTATTTAATAAAAGACTTACTCTTTTTGACAATTTCTGATTGAATAGTCAATTTACCAATAGAAATACTTTTAAACATACTGTAAACCAAATTATTTTCATGGATACTTTATTTCACGTTTTACCCTTTCTTGACCACTTCGAGGCTATTTAATTTCGCAATTCTCTGATATACTTGATGAAGTTTATTAAGCAAAGATATAAGATTGACATATTCGCGATGATTAATATTCACGTTATTTTTTTACTCACGAAAGTCGTGAAAATAAATCGCTCGCGAAAATAAGTTGGTTTACAGTAATGAGCATTTCATTGAATCCTTTTTCACACTTTAGTAAATAGTTAATTCATTATTACATTTTTAGGGTGTAAATAAGGCAAAGTATATCCAGATAAACCAAATTGCCATAATAAATAAATTGTCTTCTATGTTGTTCAGATTAAGTTAACATTTAGTTGGTTTTTTTTTTATTTTAAACAATGCAACACTGATCTGCTAGGTGGTGAATACTTTAAACCACAATTAATTCTAAACACATAGCTAAACAGAAACATAACTTCAGTAAATTAATTATATAGTCAAACGGTTTAATCATAAATGTCACAAGAAAACATTGCAATAACGATATCCCAATTATATAGCACCAAGCAACTATTGATAAATCACACTATGTTATGGACATAAATACTCAATATCATTCATCAGGGTTTTTTCAGAATTATATTAAGATTTTCTAACCTTAAGAATGTATGATTGAAAACACTACATATATCAAAGACATCCATTTAAACAAAGAAGCCATTAATTGATCTCTTATTATTGAACACACTTTTTGGGAAATTGAATTCTTCAAGCATTTAAGCTGGAAATGGTAATTAAAGGTAACATTAGTAAACAAAATCATAAACATAACCATTTTTTCTGCACCAAATACACATTAAGACAACCCATGTCTCTTCTGTGATGTCCAAGGCCAAAAATTTGGAAATCCCTAACAATTTTAAGGGTAACCCCTAAATATCCTTTACATAAAGGAAAAGCCTGTAATGCCAAGGCTTACACAAAGAGCCATTATATAATGATTATTATAATAATGTTTTATAAATTATGTCTTACTATCTATTTACATGGTAGGAAATGCATGCAGAGCAGGAGACATTTACCTTGGGGAGGCACCAAATGCACAATTTTTGAGATTTTAACATCTTTAAACTACTGTTGCCTATTTTAACTACAACAATAAAGTTAAATATTTCTAGTCAACTTTTTCTTTTTTAAAATAGAACATTTTCTTTTTTGTCTGGTGGTAAAGATTTACATTCTTCCTAGGTTACGAGTGTAATTTCCTCACATGTCAGCATGATTTTCAAATACTTTAAACAATAAAATACACGATAAATAACATAAACTAACAAAGTAAGGAATATTAGATTCAAATAAGCATCTCTGAGATCAAATTATTGATAAGAACGGCACAAAAATAAAACAGTACAATAATTTGTAGATCTTTCAGGAATTAACAAAAGAAATAAAGAATATAAATTCTTGCACATTGTGGACAAATTCATCCACCATTTGTATCCATAAGGTATTTCAAGCGATAACATAGAAAAACAAGTTAAATTGTCAATTAAGGCGCCTAGAATTCAACAGCATAAAAACAAAAGAAAAAAATCTCAACAAGTAAAGATTACAAGGAACCTAAGCATACCAGAATTCTTAATATATAAATATCAGCCTGTACTGACAGTCTTTCATTTGATTACACAACACTTTTGTAATAAGATTATATGTGTCTTTATTAATTAAACTCAAATAAACTCTTGATTTTCAATGTTGATGCTGTATTTACAATTTCAAAAAATAAATTTGGTTTTGTGAGATTTTTACATATCGAGGGGCTGGGCTGTGGATTGAGAATTTTATTTACTTTAATTAACTATCATAATTGTTATAAAAAAAAACACCACATAAAATCAAAAAGCTTACCAATTACCTATGTAGTGTTTTTCTTCTTGATATATCACACAATCTCTATAGATACCCATCCCAAACATTATTTTTATGTTACCAGCTTATCTTATCAACTAAAATTCACACAACATGCATAGATACACACAAATCAATTACACTGGAATCTTTCACATTTATCTCAGATCATACATAAAACATTTCTTAGTTGTACAACTATCAAACATTCTAACAGTGAAAAAATATTTCAACAAATACTGCAATAAAAACACTTAAAACTCTTACAAGAATGATTCCCTTCAAAACACTAGACATTCTTAAGTATAATTTATAATGCAGCAAGGATTATTATTTTTACAAACATCAATTTATACAGTTATGGCTCGTAAGTCTCACACAAGTTCTTCTATAATAAACCAGATTTAATCAGGGACTTCACAAAATTTGAACACTTTAGCAAATAAACTGGAATGTATTCAAATGCAAATGAGGTTTTTTGACATGAATTTATTCTTTTTTGGGGAAAGATATGAAGATTAAAATCACATATCAGATATGTCATTCAGTAATTTTACTATGTGTACACTTTTTCAATATAGGAAGTTATGTTTTCCTCAGTTTTAGTTTTTTTACCCTAATTTGTATCTTCATTGAGGAGATTTGAACACTCGTAACCTACTATTGAAAAATTTTACTGTAGAGGGATTCAAACTATATTCTGAAAATCATCATTTGTACAAAGGCTATTCTTTTTAATTAAATTTTACTATACAGTACCTTTTACGCGTCTGGCGTATATACTAAATTTAGTCCTGGTATCTATGATGAGTTTATTTACCTTTAACATAGGTTTGATCTTAAATGGCAATTTATTTCTCATAGAGTTTTATCTACACATAAGCTGCAATGTTTAATGCAAAATAAATATAAATGCTTTCACTTTCTGTCCAATGCTCACTGAATAAGTTTACTTTCTCATCCCACTTATAAAGAAACAGATGCATGATCTTTCTTTCTTCTCTACTCTCATTTCACATATCATAAAGATGAAATTAAGTCCTCAATGAACACCATTATAAGATAAATGTACACTCCATATGACGATAATATTATTAAATGGTTAACTATGGGTTATTCATAATATAAACACATATTCCAGTAATGCATACAAAGCTTTATCAAATTTACATCATGGGGGAGTTTAATATGAGATGGCTAAAATTGTTTTTGTTTAAATACAAATATACAAATAACAAGTTGTGTTCTGGGGAAAATGAAAAATTCAAAGAAAAATAAAGCATGCATAATATATAAGAGGCTAAATCTACCAGATGTTTTCTATGAAATACAAGCTCTCTACTATTAGCAATCACTTTTTCTCAATATAGAATCACACTTTTCGGCAATCAATCCTCTACATGCTCTATGAATAAATGTATATATTTTTATTCTACACTTGGTATTTCAAAATGTCAAATCAGGTTAAAGTTAAGTGCCATCAAATGCAATGCCAAATTAAATTTATTGTTCTGTCCTGAATATTTAATATCAATAATAATGTTTTCTCTAACTCTTTCTAAAAATACCATTCATTCTCTCTCCTATAATAACCTGTACTCACACATTTTTCCCCATAAATATTTTGCACACTTTACTATGACAATCAACATAAAGATTTCAGTGGCATCTAAATTTTAGATTGCCCATGAAAATGAATAATATAAAAATATTTAAGACTATGGTTTTCAGAAATAAATCTTGAAATCAAATTCGGGAAATATTTTACAAAGGAAAAGCTTTGCAATAGAACTACTGTTCTAGGACAATGCAATCTTCATCAACATTCCTGATAATATTCTAATACTGTTGATACTGTTTAATGATATGATGAAACCTTTTAAATGGGCATGAATATCTTATTCTTTAAATATCATGGGGTTTTTTAAAGACTAGATTCTTAAATATTGCATGTTCACTTATGATTACTTTCTACAATTAATAATATAAACTAAACAAAATAAAAAATAAATAATTCAAATCATAGGTTGCAGAATACTGTGGGCAGCTGATATGAGTGAAATCATGGATGACATCATATCAGTATTGAAAAGAGATTCACATTAACTTTGAAAATGTGTTCCTCTGATTATATGAATTGTATAAGTCTGTGTGATTTTATATGAAATAAGTCCCAATCAACATAGTTTTACCAACATGTCAAACATTTTTAACAACCTTGATGAAATAACAGAATTGTTCACAACCTAGAGGTTACTAATTTACCATGTAGCTTATTTTTTTAATTTTTCAAACAAGCAGTAACACAAAAAATGTCTAATTGAACTAAAAACAACACCACATTGGAAACTTTTACAGAAGTAACTGTAAATCTTGCATGTGTAAGAATTTCATATTATAGGCATATCAATAAGTTATTTCCATGTATTTCTTACAAGTTCTTCATGCATCATACATTGAACTATTCTGCTAAAACTAATGTTTCAGGATCACAGTATTCCCTTACAATTTTATTGCCCTCAAAACATGAATATCTAAAACATGCATTCCGTTTCTGACCCTGAAACACATTTTACAAGATGTTACTTTAGAAACTACACGTATGGAGTATTTCAACTTTTATGTTATACAACATTTCAATATATCAATTGTTACATAAACATGTCTTTTTAAGGAACATCATGGATTCTCTATTATGATTAAACAATCATAGTGAAGGTATAGCATTTTTCAAAGTACTAGTATAAATAAATCAGTTTTGGTACTACTTACCGTCATAAACAAACAATTTTTTAACAAGTGATGTCAATAGTATTTGACTGTCACCTTGTACTGAGAAGCTATCACACTTTTAAGATTTTAAAGACTTCACATAATTATGAAATGTGCCCATTAATTAAAGCACAAGCATGCATATATTTCAACAATATGGGAATTATCTTATAATTATGTTATTTTTTAATACACAAACTAAAGGTCTTGTTAATACAATTATACCAATACAATTATAGGTATGCATTTCAAATTTAGAATCGGTAATATCTTTTATTCTAGCATAACATTTTCTTTGAATATGAAATATGTCATGAAGTCCAACATTTTCATAAGACACATATTGCAAACTTACAAGTTATTGTTGAACTTTTAGAAAACACTGTATTGACTAAATTCTACATGTACTGTTCTTCAAAACAATATAAATAAATTTAGTAAGAGAGTTTGTAATTTTTCAGAAACTCACATAAAATGCATGCATGCATTTAGTTCTGAATTTACAATAATAAGCAACCATATTATACAGAACTCTTTTTTTTCTCATTTTTCAGAAAATTCTGTTCTTTGACGGTTTTGAACAGCAGTATACTACTGTTGCCTTTATTTGTACTGAATTATGCAATTTAGAAATTAATCAAACACCTATACAGATATTAAGAATAGGTACGCCAAAATTATAATCTGGGTTTACATCTTAATACATCAGTTCATTCTGAATGTAATTTTGATGTAATACCCAAGTTTACAAATATTTCTGTAACAGAATGGTACTTAACAGTACATCGAACGATAATAAAGAATGTTGAAAAATTAGCAGCCTGTCCTTTCCCCATGCATAATCATAAATTTTCAATGGTAAACATGAAAGCTCTAGTTGAAGTAGGTTTTAAGCCATATAAATGCAAGTGACATAAAAGTGGCACATTCTAAATGAAGTAATCATATGGTGTGATTCTTGCTTAAAACGTACCACATCACTTGCTTCATAATTGCATAAGTTCAATTCTTATATTCCAAATGAAGTATTAATTGAACACCTGTCATTCAATTATAGTTATACAAAATACAGACATATTTAGGACTGTTCCAAAACTGACTGCAGTAGGGGGATGGAAGGCTCTAAAATTAAGAAATTTTTTTATTCAAATTTTGTAAGAACTATAAGTATGTTGGGGTCTTTCTTCCATGCCCCATGTGTATTTATTCCAGAACAGTCCTTAACTAACTGTAATAAAATATGGTCAAATGTAAGCCACACTATCTTTTGCGTTTTCAATGCAAAGACACAACTATAAATGATAACAAGTAAAGTTTCTCTACTGATACAATTCCAAGAGCTATTCCAGAATAAGGGTTATCTAATGTTATCTTCAGCAAGGAAGAGGTTGAAGGGTTAGTAAGAGATTACCACTGTTAGTGGTGTATTTCACATTTAAAATAGGACTAAAACAATAAGGATGTTTCTGGAATAGTCTTTTCCAACATACTTAAAATAATTATTGAATAAAATTATTCAAGGACATATACCAATAAGTTTCTCACATTAAATTTTGGTTTTTGTACTGTTCCATAAAGAAACCCTTTAGTGATTAGGCATATTAATGTGTTTACAACACTTTATTTTTATCATGAAAATCAGTAAACAAAATTATGTAAAGAGAAAAATTCAACATGATTCTAGGCTCATCATTAAAGGATTTTATGGAACAGCCATATAACATTATTCTTATGAGACACCACAGCTCGTATGGATTTTGTAACTTCACCCAGTCCATCGCAGGCAAACAAATCAATTTAGTACTTAATTTTGTAAAAATATTGAATGCTAAGTTGATGATTTTTTTCCATTGTATTTGAAGGCGTGTCTTGCACTGGAAGAAAAATGGTATATCCACTCTGAACAGTGGCAGTCAACTTCCTATCAAGTTTGCCTACTATATGCCCATATCAACTGTGGATGGGTGGAAGTAACATAAACCACAAGAGCTGTGATGCAGTAACAACATAAATCAGCAACATCATTTTCTCCTTAATTTTCATCATTTCTTTTTAAACCAATAAATTATAATTTTTAGTAAATTTGAATTAACACTTTTTTGTTTTTCAACCAAACATATCATTGAAGGAAATGACATTTCAACAGTACAATCAATTCCAAATTATTCACACACTCTGGAAGAAATTGTATTACAGCTGAACTACGTAATATTGTATTTATGCTTATAATTTAATTTTTTGTGTCTGTCAGGTGAACAATGAATTCTTTATTAGCTATTGTAAATATCAAATGGTTATCTTTTTGCTACCTAATATAATGTCCCAAAATATAATTTGATCTTACAATCAACACCATTCTTTAAATTTACTAAATGTTCCATAAAATATGTGATCCTTTTTTAAGACTTGGAAACTTCTGCAACCCATATATACATTGATATAAGAGATTTGAACATCTGTATTATAAAACTACTGCCATCCCTTTATGAGATTTAAACATCTGTATTATAAAACTACTGCCATCCCTATATGAGATTTAAACATCTGTATTATAAAACTACTGCCATCCCTATATGAGATTTAAACATCTGTATTATAAAACTACTGCTATCCCTATATGAGATTTAAACATCTGTATTATAAAACTACTGCCATCCCTATATGAGATTTGAACATCTGTATTATAAAACTACTGCTATCCCTTTATGAGATTTAAACATCTGTATTATAAAACTACTGCCATCCCTATATGAGATTTAAACATCTGTATTATAAAACTACTGCCATCCCTATGTGAGATTTAAACATCTGTATTATAAAACTACTGCCATCCCTATGTGAGATTTAAACATCTGTATTATAAAACTACTGCCATCCCTATGTGAGATTTGAACATCTGTATTATAAAACTACTGCCATCCCTTTATGAGATTTAAACATCTGTATTATAAAACTACTGCCATCCCTATGTGAGATTTAAACATCTGTATTATAAAACTACTGCCATCCCTATGTGAGATTTGAACATCTGTATTATAAAACTACTGCCATCCCTTTATGAGATTTAAACATCTGTATTATAAAACTACTGCCATCCCTATATGAGATTTAAACATCTGTATTATAAAACTACTGCCATCCCTTTAAGAGATTTGAACATCTGTATTATAAAACTACTGCCATCCCTATGTGAGATTTAAACATCTGTATTATAAAACTACTGCCATCCCTATGTGAGATTTGAACATCTGTATTATAAAACTACTGCTATCCCTATATGAGATTTAAACATCTGTATTATAAAACTACTGCCATCCCTATATGAGATTTAAACATCTGTATTATAAAACTACTGCTATCCCTATATGAGATTTAAACATCTGTATTATAAAACTACTGCCATCCCTTTATGAGATTTGAACATCTGTATTATAAAACTACTGCTATCCCTATATGAGATTTAAACATCTGTATTATAAAACTACTGCCATCCCTTTAAGAGATTTGAACATCTGTATTATAAAACTACTGCCATCCCTATGTGAGATTTAAACATCTGTATTATAAAACTACTGCCATCCCTATATGAGATTTGAACATCTGTATTATAAAACTACTGCCATCCCTATGTGAGATTTAAACATCTGTATTATAAAACTACTGCCATCCCTATGTGAGATTTAAACATCTGTATTATAAAACTACTGCCATCCCTATGTGAGATTTGAACATCTGTATTATAAAACTACTGCCATCCCTATGTGAGATTTAAACATCTGTATTATAAAACTACTGCCATCCCTATGTGAGATTTAAACATCAGAAAACTACTGTTGACTAAATTCATCACTTGATCAGCCAATATCATCAATTGTTTTTCTTCCAATAGGAAATACATAAAGCTAATATTGAAGCCATGGTTCATCTGACAGATAACACACATAATTATAGAAATTTCCAGTAACAATAGGCATGATCTTCACTTACCAATCAGCATCAATCATTTTTTAATACCTGAATAGAATAGGATCTTTGACTTACTTATTGCAAATCAATAAAGGTTCCAAAAATAAGTCCCCAACATTCTAACAAATTGCATTTATATGACTTGTGTGGAAAATTAGCAGTGTCTATGATTAGCTCAGAGAATCTCATAATAATTGGGATGAAAAGTATGGGAGGTTCACAGTAGCAATTAATGGTTGTTTTGTTTATTTATGATGGTTGTTTAGAAAAAGAACATACAAATGTGCATGTAGTAACACGAATAACAAATCCCAAAATCATTCATGATAAGAAATAAAATGAATGTGCTAAAATACATCTGACATGTGAATCTCTGTGAAGTTTCACAATATTTCTCAAGCTCTTCAAGAGCAATTAGGAAAATAATAAACATATCAAATATACCAGAACAGTGGGACAGAAGGAAGGACTGACACACCCATAACTAACTAACCCAAACTACAAAATAGTAATATTCTGATAGAACATGGAATTCTACTACCACATATTGAACCTGAACATAATTTTTAGATTTCTATTTCGAAAACATGTTCACATAATTTATCTTTGATTTATAGACTTTCAAATTCAATATGTTACATATTATAAATCGAAACTGAAAACCATTCCAAAAAAATTAATTGTGATCATGAAGGTGGATTTATTTTTGTTTCCTAAAATTGAGTTACTTGAGAAACATTTTGATTTGCCTTCTATATCATCAATTTTTTCCTGGAATGGCATTATATTTTAATGTGAGAAACTCATTATTTTCCTTATCTTAATATATCTACAGCTCTTTCATAATATTTTATAAAAGCTGTACTTTTATGTTTCTGATATCTTGCTATGAAATAGAAAAAATCGAAGTACATGTAATACAGGAAAAAATATGGAATGAACTTTCTTTTGTTTTACACCCTTTTCATTTTATAATCTTTTCAGAAAAAGCTGTAGATACTTCTTAAATAACCTGGAAAAAATATGAATATTAAAGACAATTTAACAAGTACAACAAATAAACAGTTTCAAAAACTTAAACAAATGTAAATATTTCTAAAAAAAATATGTAAATATTAAAAAAATATGTTATAAAAAATACTTTATGTAAAAGACTTGTAAAATTTGTCCAAAAAAATAAATATTGCACCAATTACAAAAGAGGCTGAAAGACTCTGGCAAAATTACACATGTTTGTGAAAAGGGCAACTGCTTAATGGAATATGGAATAAACAAAATAAAATTGAGAAAGGAAATGGTGAATATGTCAAAGCGACAACCACCCGACCATAGAGTAAACAACAGCCGAAGGCAACCAATGGGTCTTCAATGTAGCGAGAATTCCCGCACCCGTAGGTTTTTTTTTAACAAAAACATAGAAAAATATATTCTCTACTAATTTTTCACTTTAAAAAAGATACCATTTATTTTTCAGAGATCTTAGTAAATTTCTATCTTAATCATTGATTTTTTTTATTATCTTTGTAGCTGATATGACTAGTAATTATTCAAAATATTCTGTGACTAAAAAATTTATGAAAATTCAATTTCAAGTTTTAATTTGCAGTTGCCCAATAAAAATTCCTTCAAAATATTTTTAGAAAGACAATTCGTTACAATACTGAATTTTCAAAATATATTAACAAATTTGTTTCCTAAATAACAAAAAAAAATCTTCAATTCCAGAGAATTTTTCCTATAACTGTCTGCAAACACAATCTTTTTGAATATTTTGTGCAGAGAGAAAAATTCTTCGATGATATTTTCAAATTCAGGAAATCTGTAAAAGAAATATATATGCATATTTAAGCAACGTCAAGCTTTGAAATTCTTGCTTATGAGTTTCATATAAATTATGCACATATATTAAAAATTAAACAACAGAGCATTATATATATCTAAGTTACTTACCTGTAATCAAATTACTGGATTAGACTGTGCTTCATTTCTTGCTCGTTTGCTAGATTTTAAATGATTCATGTATGACGAGTTTGTGTGTATGCGCGTGGTTATGCGATTGGAATTATCCCCATAAAACTTATGAATTACAAAAGTACTGAAATTATTTTAGAGCTATTCCATTAAAATTAATGTGGTTGAAAAAGAAAGGTTTTGTTTTCACATGGTCGTATATTATTTAAGGCAAATGTTTATTTGAGTTGTGCCAAATCACTCAAATAGGTGGTTTGTGGGCAAGATTATAGAAAACCTTTCGTACCCTCCCATATCAATTAAATGGAATAGCCCATACCCTATTCATTACAAGCTTCTTTCCCAGAAGCAATCATTACCTAAATTAGTGTCGTCTGCTGGTGTATTCTCTTTCCCTTTCCCTGTCACGATCTCGGTCTCTATCAGATCTGTGCGAGGACCGTGACGATGATTCCTCTGCATAGTGACGATCTCCCCTTTCTCTACTCCTCTCCCTGTATTCTGCTCGTTCCCGACTTCTTGATCTGTGACTTCGACTTCTTCTTTCCTTTTCTCTCTCACGTTCCCTAGATCTTGATCTCCTTGCACTGCTCCTATTAAATTAAACCATTATAAATTACATGAATACACCTAAATTTGCATTAATAACATTTAATTGGAAATCTGTGCCTATGAACCTAAGGTTTTGTGCCTCTTGAACTTTTGACATCACAAAACAATATCTTTTTCATTGTGGCTTCAGATATTTTCTTTTATGACGTCAAAACTTAACAGGAACTTTTATGATGAACAGTAATGGAAGACAACTTGCTAAAAGGTGCATGTATAATGATTATGGATACAGGAACTGCAATATCAATCAAGAGTGCCTTTTTTATGTTAAGTACAACTGAATTTTTTTATATGAAGTGTCTTGTAGAGAGCTAATGAGAATTTTATATTACTTACTTTGATCCATATGACTTCTCTTCTATACCATGAAGTGTGTCTTGTAGAGAGCTGATGAGAATTTTACATCTATCGTCACTTGCAATCTTTGACTGTTTGATCAGGGAGATAGCTGTCACTAATGTCTCTATTGCACTGGCAAATTCTCCTGAAATAATTCAACAAATTTTAAGAAAAAATGGGTCATTCTTTGTTTTAAACATAAAAACAGATACAATCCCTTAGAAAATAAGAAAATGTTTTACAAAATTTAAGGGCAGGTTTGAGTGAGCTTCTTTCAAAGAGTTTGTGGGAAAAGCAAAATCCTACTGTACCATGTAAGATGTTGTTAGGTTATTTCTGTTATCGAGTTGCTGTCCCGTTGATGTATAAACAACATCCAAGTTATTTACATTGATTTTTTTATGCTGGTATCTTGAACATTTAGAAGGCCAATCCCTGCTTTACCAAGTTTGTTTACTTGACCAACTTAATACACAGAAGAACTTTACCTGCAGTTGCGTCTTGTACAGCTCTAGATATAGCACTACTTGATACAGTCTTATTTCTCTGGAAAATCTCTTCAAATTCTTGTTCACTGAGGGCTGGTGATTCTGGTCTGTTAAAAAAATAAATGTTAATAAATTATTAATGCTTTGTATAAAACACTCAAACTGTTTCTTTTAATTTTAGTGACTTGCTTAGCAATGATACAAAGTGAAGCCAAAATTTATGTTTATCAATAGGGAGCCTTATTCCTTATTTCTAAAATTCACATTTTTCTTAGAACAAACATATGTTCTTCCGATTTTTTTCTTGGTGATATAATTACGTTTTAATCTAGCACTACAATATTTTCATAATTCCTCATTATAACATAACAATGGGTTTATAGTTTGCTTTTTTGGTTGTGTTTTTAAGTTCTCCAGTTCAGACATATCTTATCTGAGGATCTTGATGGGGTCTAAGATTCTATTGGGTTTTTTTTATATGGTCCATTTTTCTCTCTTTGTACTTAAGCACTTCATTCTTTGATTTGAAATTGTGTTTGCCCTTTCATCCCTACTCCCTCATTATCTACTATACACTGATATTGGTAAAATAATGAATGACTGTAAACCAGGACATTTACAGTTGAATTAAGGAGGTAGACCTTGGTTAAGGGAAATAAGTCTTAAAATCATCAGTATGTTTGTGTCAACCATTTTCATAAATATATTCTAAGCTTCAAGGTTACGTAGATTATTTCCAATCTGTTTCATGTAAATGCTTAAAATACATTGATGAAACTAGACTTTTACAAGCGTATATCTGACTTAAAAGAGTTATCTCCCTGAACCAAGGTCTACCCCCTTAAACAGTGAAAACACACAGATGTATATCCCTTTCATACAATACCTATGAAATGTATAGTACACAGAGATTTTTCACAATTAATTACAAGTCTTCACTGAAAATTCACCAAACTTGATTGAATAACCAAGTATGAACTGTATTCCTATTACCTTTCAGGAGGGGGTCTAGAGTAGTGATCTGGAGGTCTGTAAGGGTCTGTAGGGTATGACACGGGTGGTGGCCTTCCATATGGGTCTCCTCCAGGATGTAAAGGCTGTAAAGAAATTTATAAACATAAACCTCATAGCTTAAGTATCAGATTAACAATGCAAAACATATTTAACAACACAAAATTTGATTGGTTTATTGAGAGAAAAGCAATGGATATCTGATCAAATTACTATAAAATTAACTACAAATATGGATAATAAAACTCAACTTTGTGCAAATCTAGTGTTCTTTTCATGTCTTCATTGTCTAATTTTTGGTACTTTGGAAATTTATAATTAACAGGTGAACTCTAACTGATTATTGTAGTATTTTTTCATATGAAACAGTATAAAGCATTAGAGCTAAAAGTTTCAGACACCATTTGCCAACTCTTCCTGTATATATTCATGGGAAGAAATCAAGCAGTGTTAGCTTTTCTTATCATTAAAAAGACAAATAATTTATAATAAATGAAAAATAATACAGCTAAAATTTTAGATTTAATATTTATACTTTTAAACCATGTTCACATTTTTTATGCAAATTCCAAAATATATATCCATCGCTTGTAAACTGATAGCATTGGCCTACATATCATACAAAAGTATACTTACTGCCACAGCAGGGGGTGGCCCTCCATGGGGTGGAGGAAAGAAAGCTGGATTAACATGTGGTGCAGGAGCTGTCGGGTGGCCAGGTGGTGGCAACGATATTGGTGGATTCACTGGTGGCATACCTATAATCAAAATCGTTAATGCATAAATCATAAAATCATTAACATTACAACATTATGGATCACACTACTTCAAAAGCATAAGGAGTTACTTCTGCTTTTGGAACAGGTAGAGAAAAGAAGTGAGACTTAAAGGGCAAAGTTTGTTCTCTTGTAGCATCTTTGTTAGGCTGTGAATAATAAACAATTGATATTTGACAATAAAAGTTAAATCCATTAGGTACTTACATGAACATACAGTGGCTTAATTGTTCGTTCATAAATATGCAATTTCAAGCTTTTCTCAATTTCAATGAAAAGTTACAATGTCTATCATTTAAAGATCTAAAGATCTATTGTTAACTATGAACATACCTGGATGTGGCATTCTTGCTCCAGGTGGTGGCACTGGTTGAGGACCTGGGGGTGGTGGCCCATTGGGAGGATACCCTACTAAAACATAAACAAATAGAATATTAAAGTCATTTCTCTTACACATGGAATTTTGCTTATTTTAAACATGAACTGTGTATAAACATAAACACACATACATAGAAAAGGCTTATTTTCATTAAAACTACCAATTTAACATGTTTGAGAAATTACCCTTAACAAGCAATTTGTACTCAATTGTAAAGGCATAATCTATATGTTTTGTATTATAAATGGTCTCTGTCTTTCATCATTTGAGAAGCATAGATAAAGTTTCTATTTCATATTTCTTGCAAATCCAAGAAAATATGTATACAAGATGCATGAACTCAAGGCAATAGCTTTGGTCTAACACATCTCCAATACTTTAACTGAACAATTACTTTTACCCAACATGCAACAACAGGCCAGAACTAAAAACATTATTGCTTCTCACTTAAATGTCCTTCCATATGGCTTTATTTGTGTATGTCAGGTCAATAGGAATAAAAAACTAGAGGCTCTAAAGAGCCTGTGTCGCTCACCTTGGTCTATGTGAATATTAAACAAAGGAAGCAGATGGATTCATGACAATATTCGGTTTTGGTGATGGTGATATGTTTGTACATCTTACTTTATTGAACATTCTTGCTGCTTACAATTATCTCTATCTATAATGAACTTGGCCCAGTAGTTTCAATGGAAAATGTTACAGGTAGTAAAAATTTTCAAATTTTATGAAAATTGTTAAGTAGCTGTCTGCCTAAGAATCATGCAAACAGTGGCATACTGATGATCTCAGATTTTGATAAAAATTTGCATAACACTTCATATTGATGGTCTAAGTTAGCATTCAAAATAAAACTTTCGTCAGTCTTTCGTTGCTAGGCAAAATGAAGCCATTTAGTTTCCATAGCAACTTGGTTTGAAATTTTGGGCAAAATCAGAAAAATCACTAATTTTTAAGTTAGATTAGAAAAAAAAATTCATGCTTTAGGTAAAAATGTAATTTATTACATGAAAGATACATATAAGCATAATACATTAGGCATATATCATAGACAGATATTCTCAAAAAAAAATTTGACTGCTAGCCAAGCATTACATAGTTTTGATTCTTAGAATTTATTGACAATTTTGAAATTTTACAACATATTCATTGGTGTTTTTCTCAAGTTATCTGAAAGATCATTTAATATCATGCATATGTCAACAACTATTGGTACTTTGACTTCATAAAACAAAATTCAAATGAGTCGGAAACATACAGGGTTGCCGTTGCTAGGCAACAATAAAATGGTCCATTTTTCAAGTTATTGGAAACAGAACCATACAAAACATACATTTATTACATACTTAAATTTTAAATATGTCTTAATATCTTATCAATTCACATTTCCATATTCACTATGTAATGTTTAAAGAGTAAATGAACTATTTAAAATTTCCTCAGTCACCATAGTAACCAAATTTTCCATAGCAACATAACAAAAAAATGGGATTTTTTTTCATCATTTTTCTAGCCCAAAAAACAACAATTTTAATATTTTTTGGCACATGATTTTACTTATCAAGTCTTTTGACAATCTGTTTTTCATCTGCATTGTATTAACTTATTGTTTGCAATATCAGATGACCCCTATTTATTTGGAACAATTTCCACAATTTATCAACATTTTAATTTTTTGTGTTTAACTTTTCCTTTCTGAAACCCCTATTCTTCCATTCATTTTTTTTAAAAATAGAATATAAAAAGTGTCCAGACTGAAAACTCAATAGTTATATGACAAAGACATTGACTTTTCATTTATAAGGCAATATTAGCAAGAATTCTCTTTAAAAAAAGGGGGGTTATTTTGCCAATAATTTTGATTTGTTTAGATTTTGATATTCTTTCATAATATACTTGTAGTCTCTTAAAGTTAGAATCAAATCATGGGCAGTAGTAACTTTCTACAAAGCCTAGAAAAATGCATACTAATTATATGTATAGTTAAATCTTTTTTTTTTTTATTTACTTGGAGCCAAAACAAATTTCAGTTTTAACTTTGCAAATTTTGCCATCTGTACATAAAAATATCAATGACAAAAATATTTTCAGTACTTTATTTACTTATACATACATGCAGTCACAATAACTTTAATTCTCTATAAACAAGAACTGAATTTACAAGGACATTGTATAGACTGTGAAAGTAATCACTAGCTCTGACCACACTTGTTGTCACTATCTTTACTGTAATTTTGCACATTTTATCCTTATATGTCTAAATTAATTTAATATTAGTTTTCCGGTTTTTCTGCATGTGCATAATAAAGGATTGTAAATGAGAATAATATTACTAACCCTATATATATATATATATATAGGGTTAGTAATATATATATATATATATATAGAATAACCATACCGTGTCTAAAAATATAAAATTTATTGGTACAAGGATTAGAAACAGGAAGAAATCAAGGCTTTCCTGAGCATTTCTATCCTGTTTCGAGCTGAGTAAAAATACAATTTATATCGTAAGACAATGTATGGTTATTCTCTATATACTGCAACTCTTAAATTTCTTACAAAAGAAATATTTTGGGTAAAAACCAATATTTTGAATTTGAAGCGGATGACGTCAAGATTCCGTGAACCTGTATTACTTAATGACTTCATCAATAAAACTCTATGGAAACACATTGTCAGCGTCACAAAGAAGGTGATATACCTTCAGTGACGGTATATCACACAAAAATATACTGCCAATGCATTTTGACTGCTCAAATAAAAGGCTTGCAGTATAAATAAATATATGGTTTACAATGACAAAATTTGTTGTCAACTTATTGTATTCAAAAATGAATTTAGCTATATCATTTTATAATTATGTTCTTATAAAATCAATGTGTTAAAAACAATGGTTAATCTAAAAAAAGAAGTGTGTTCAGTATAAATGACACAACTAACACAAATTACACAGTACTATTAAAAAAATCATTGTTAGATTAAAGCTGTTATTTCTTCTATGGCTTCAAACCTCTCGATAAGAGCTACCGCACTGTCAATATCCTCTGAAGACTTTGATGGCATTTTTTTCTCTGCAGTTAACCGTGAAAAGTAAGATGTGATTTGACTAGCATTTAAGTATTCACTGTTGCAAAACTTTTTGGTACCATTCTCTAGTGCAACTCTCATATTTCTTGCTACAGTGCCAGCATTCATCTTGTTCCCACTCTTTTCACCATCTTCAAATATTGACTTTAGATATAATTTAACTTTGTCTGAAAATCTCACATGCTTCCTTTCTTTTTTTAAGGCCCAACCTTGTTGTTCTTTGGCTATATCTTGTGAGATATTTGGTTGAGAAGCATCAGTTCGATTAAAATTCAATATTTCAGACAAGTTTATACAAGCATCATACCATCTGAGCTTAATCTTGTCATAAGTTGACATTTGTTGTAGATCATAGTTGTGATCACCAATCAGACAATGCATATGCATATCCATAAATGAGGTAAAGGTCTGAACACAACCTTCTTGACAACTGAAACCATCACCTGCAGAACTCTGCTTTATGGATCCTTCCACCTTCATTGGAGGTTTAAAATCAGCTATCACTTTCAATGACCTGAAAAAAGTTTATAAAATTCAAATTCATCTTTTTATAAAAATAAATCATGATTATACATGTATGTATTTTAATAAAACATGATTGTGTGAACAGAAACATGACCAATATGGTCTCAAGTCATTAATTGCTATTTATCATATTGGTGTTTGTTTTAACAGTTGTTATTATATGAAACTTCACATATATATAATGTCAAACTATCTAAACAGAATGATTTTTGTCAATAGTTTAAGGTTGTACTGTGACATGTAACTGCTTACATCAACACCATTATCATCATTTGGTAGATTGTGGATAGTGGTCCATGAATTGATTTTGTGTCATGAATTTTAATACCCAAATCCATTCTTTTGAATTACTAATTCACTTAAAATGGGGACCCATTGTTTTCATGCTATAAAACACCATAGACAAATAATCTATTATCCAAATCAATGTCAGGATAGGCATATTTGCTAGGCAGCTGAAACAACATATACCATGCAAAATATTATTATGTTTAGTAAATTGTACCAACCTTTCATCTTGACTATTCATTTGTCCCTGAACAGATATATTTCTCCCTTGGCCAATACCATATGCTTTCCACATAGTTATTTGCATATTTTCCTGAAACTCTATATTGGATATTTTGGAGATTCCTTTAATCAGACCAGTTGCTCTATGATCATCCAAAGTATTTGTGATTTCCACATGAGCTGCTTGGCATCCAGAAACTCCCCCATAGTCATCTATTGCAGACTTCATATCTGAAGCACAAACTACATTTTTTCCATTTGAAACGCACTGTCTGATTTTCCCTCGCATGTGAGCAATTTTGGCATCACAGTATGACTTTCCGCTTTGGGCTTCGCTGAAGTCATATCTTTTTATATAAACTCCTACATAAAAAAAAAACTATTTAGAAAACTATACATCAAAAGATTACTTCAATTGTTTCTTAACAATCTGCTATCAGACGGTTACCTTATGCATATAAAAATCAAGCTCTGTATGTCAGACCAGTACGAAGTAACGGTCAATGTTCCAATCTTATCATCATGCTCTAGTCCTTAATATTTAGTTTTTATTATCATGTTCTACCCCTATCCATCCATAAATTGTTTGTGTGCAATAAAGTATTTTTAGATAAGAAAATCAAGTAAGAAAATCAGGTAACATTTGATACATACTTATCAATGGTAAATTCTTAACCTACATACAACATACCTGTCCTTTCACTAATAAAAGGAATGGAGAACCAAAGGTTACCACAATGGTAACAGCCAGCATTGTCACTGCGTAAGAAGACAGTTTTGATATTTGGCAACTGGCTCTTGATGGTCTGCAAAGTATGCTCCAAAAGTGCAGACACAGTATACCAGTCCTGTTTGGTTGCTTCTACACAATGTGCAAAAGTTCTGTGCTGAAATAGAAAAGACATTTTTAAAAGATGTTTGCTAGTCATGTTTTGTAATTTTTGTCAGACTTTAGGAATCCTCAGGTTTTATCCATTTGACTGTCATAAATATTTTTGAATGCTTACCCCTAATTTATCATAAATCTTTTACTTGTTCAATTATAAGCCATTTTTATAACCTTACAAAATCTTTTCAATAGTTATTTAGAAATGAAACTGGTAAAAAAATCGAGAAATAACATTTTTCCTGCCATATATCTTTGGTAAATATCTCATTGACCTATGATTTTTTTTATCTTTTGCATCCAGATATCTTTTGACAGAAGCATTGAGTACAGTGTTTGACCTATTTTATAGATACATATCTTAAAACAAATTGTGTACAATTTGCATTACCCCTTCTTTGTAATGAAACTTTTTGAGAATCTCAATCATATTATGCCAGTGTGCACCTCCTATTTTGTACTTGATCAAATTGATTTTTGGGGTTCCCAATACCAAAACATGAAATTTGCAAGGATCAGGGGTATAATTGTGTGAGCTCTGATCACAGTAGTTTTTATTTACTTTTATTTCATTTATTTAAAAAAAAAAAAAGTTTTTCTTTTGTGTAGGGTGCTGGTGGGGGAGTGGGTTGGTAGATATACCCCAAAACACTTTTTTTTATAAAAAAAAAAAATAATACAAACCTTCAACTCTTCATTCTCTGACTTATAAATACAAACAGAGACATGCCAGTTGACACCTTTCTGTCCAAACCAGTCACTTTGTTTTTCCCTAAAAGACATGGGTAAGAATTTCATGGCCCAGTCCATGACAATGACTGCTTGTTCTGGTGAAAGGCTCTTCAAAAGATCACTGCGGCCTTTGTCTTGGTTGATGGTTCTTACAATGTGTCTTTTCCAATCTGTTATTCTTTCACAGGCTGATTCAATGTCACCATATATGTCAGATAGTAAATCTGGTGGAAGTTCATCTGCAATAGTTAAAAAACATTTCAGTCTAGTTTACTTTCTTATTACAATAATTTTATTAAAATCTATATAAACTGACACTGTTGTTGATGCACTGAGTTACAGATTAATTACTGATGACAAACCACCACTTCAAAACTGTCAAATTGGTGTCGAAACTATAATTTGGCATTACAATTAGAAAGATCATATCATAGTGAACATGTGTACTAAGTTTAAAGTTGTTTGGACTAAAACTTAATCAAAAACTACCTTGACCAAAAACTTTAACCCGACACAGGTCTCTCATTATCTATGTTTAGTGGACCGTGAAATTGGTGTCAAATCTATAATTTGGCATTACAATTAGAAAGATCATATCATAGGGAACAAGTGCACTGAGTTTCAATTTAATTGGACTTCAACTTCATCAAAACTAACTTGACTAAAAACTTTAACCTGACAGTGGACAGACAGACAAACGAACAGACCCACAGACCAGTAAACCTAATGCCCCTCTACAATCGTAGGTGGGGCATACAAATAATATTTTTGACATTGTAATTCAGTATTTGTTTTACTAACAGTGTATCATACCTCCTAAATTACGGATCTGGGTTTTGACCTCCAGAACAGTGTTGGTAAATAAATCACACCGGTCACAGCTTGTGTCATGAATGTGATCACTGCACAGCTGCTGATGTTTCTGATCCATAGGATCAGAAAGGGCAAAACTAATGCAGTGATCAGCACATCTATCCTTTTGCTTAATGTGAGCCTTGAAATCTGTTTTCAAGTAAAGCTTTGCTGCTAACAGGTTTTCTCTGCATTCCTTAACTTGTATTAGCTTGTCATTATCTGACACATATCTTTCAATGCTTGACAGAGTTGATAATAGAGTCTCAAATCCCAAAGCACCATCTGCTGCAACATTATCCAGTCCTTTTAGATTAGTTCTTTTTGATGCAGGACATGCAGCCAAAATTTTGAAAAGAGTGGCTCTGGACAAAGGTGAGAAATCTGTTTCTTGGCAGAATGATTGGTAAATTGTCACTAGTGTTGAGTGACATGCTGTCCTTACAACCTGTGGGATGGTGATGACTTCTCCATTTCGTAAATGCATCTGCTTAGTGCCAACTGAAGTTACCTGAAAAATAAATACATTACAGACAAATACTTAGGACACATGTTTCATAATCTATCACATTCTGAAATACTGATTATGCAAATTATTTCAGGTATTCACTTATCAATATTATCATTTTAAAATTTTGAAGTTTAGCAGATCATGACCATTCAAAAAAAACAAATGGTTTCAAAGTTAGTTAGTAAAATAAATAAAATTTTACAAATTGATTAGATGGGCTTCCATGGAAGAAGTATGTCCTTAAGAAACAGCAAGTTTAAGCAGGAGTTCGATGAGCAGCCGCAAAAAAATCACTTCTCACAGTATAGCACATAAGATAAAGCTTCTGACACCTACATGACCTAGTTGAGAAAATTTTGTGAAGACCACACATACATGTACTACGAAGCAGATGCAAGACGACAGAAGGTGATCTTTCCACATGCTCACAGGCAACATAATGAAAATATATTTACCTGATGAAATGAAGGATTCAGGAAGAAATCTAGTGCATGATCAAGCTTATCTTTATTCATTTTTTGGCGAACACATTTTTCTTTAATTGGAGGTGGAACACCTGAAATATATCAAATAGATGTTATGCTCACAAATGATACAACAAATATACATTTTAGTAAAAAGTAAGTTCAAGAGCCATGTATGTATAATCAATTACTCAGTAGAACTTGCTTTTAAGAACAAAATTAACCAAATCTAAGGATGCTAATGAAAAGCTATGAATGTAAAAATAAATCTGAAATCAAGCAAACAGGACTCTTTAAAATACAAGCTTTGATTGTGTCTGGCCAAGAGAAAAGTACCACTTACATTTTTTTTATGCAAAGACTGACAGTGTCCTTTCATAATCACTGCAAATGACATTGATACATGTACTTTTAAAATATTATAAATAAATGGTTTCAGTATTTACAAAAAAATCCTCAATTTGTCATTTTTGTAACTTTGGTATTTCAAAGAGTGGGTGTAATATCCTAAAAGATACATACAGAACTGATTATGAAGAGTGTAATACCTTTTCCACAAGTCTTTGCATGTATTCTGGCTTGGTCAATCTCATATATGCTAATGCCAGGAAATATGTCTCTCAGCTGCTGCTTTGTGTAATTTAATGAGATCATTGACAGAAACTGCTTTTTGGTACACTTGTCAGTTGATTCTTTGAAGAGTTGAACAACCAGCTCATCTACTTTAGGTGATGGTGTTGAACACTGAAATAACATTTCAAAAATTAACATTTAAGTTATATTTTTAAATTATAATCTCAAATAAGGGTATCTGCCTCAGTGATGTAATGGTTAGCGTAATCGGCTTGAGTGCGGTAGGTTGTGAGTTCGACTCTCAGCCTGGTAAAACCAAAGACTTGAAATTGGTATTTGCTGCTTCTCTGCTAAGCAATCAGCATTTTGAAATACCCAGTAGAAATGTGAAAATTCTATAACTCCTAAAACAGTTGTCAAATCAAAATGTGTATATAAATAGGTCAAACACATGTGATAGCAAATAATTGCCAGAAGTTTCAAATGGTTTCAGAGCAGATGTTTTATAATGACCTTTGGGAAGACATTTAAATCAAAATTGTTTGCTAAGACTAATTTATTTCATCATTGACAAATAATGTTAGGGGGTTAGATTCTATATTCTATGACTTGTGACTGTTTACTCAAATTGCAAATACTTTTTACATAGGCCAAGTATAAAATATATTACATTAATCTCAAAAATAGTTTGTTTCAAGGGCAGTATATTTACCATGTCCATATCTATGAGTTGCCAAACTTTTTTTGCTTGAAATGGTGCAAGACAGTCAAGAGCTTCATGAACCGTAGCAGATGCTTTTCTCTTCAGGCTGCGCACTGTTCTTGGTTTGAGTTCGTTAACATCCTTCCTTATTTGGTATGTAATTGGACTGATTTTTCCCCCACCAATAATGTTCAGTGCACTGTTTATTTCCTCTAATGTGTTTCTTTGTATGTCATTTTCTGCACTCCATGATGATATCTGAGATGATGGCAGAGAAACCTTTAAAAAATAGGAATTGCAATAGATTTCATTTTTTTAAATACATATAACTCAGATTGCTTTTTTTTAAATCATCTGTCTTGAATCATTGGCAATGGCATGGAACGCCAAAGATTTTTTTCTGTTGGGGTGGTTAAAATTTTTTTGTGAAATTATAGATTGTTGGGGTCGTCATAACTCATTTTCTGTTTGAGGGATATAAATAAAATGAAACGAGAGTGGATTGTATCTGACATTCCAAGAGTTGCATAGAACTGTGAGTTAACTCACTAAAGGATACCCCCACTTCCAATAAACTAAATTAGTTCAATTATCTCCCTTAAAATATTATGGACCAGGATTTTTGTCTTTCATGCACATTCTCAGATTATGTACTGCAAGTGTGTCAAGTTTCATCAATATCCATCAAGGCTTTAAGAAGAAGTTGCGCTTACAAGACCTGTTACCACATATTGCAATATCAAACTAAGTAAGTTCAATTATCTCCCTTTAAATATTTTGAACCAGGTTTTTTTCTTCTTCATGTATATCCTCAGGTTTTGACTGCAACTGTGTAAAAATTCATTAGTATGTGTCAATTTGTTTGGGAGGAGTTGCACTTACAAGATATATGTATGAGCCTGTCCCAAGTCAGAAGCCTGTAATTCAGTGGTTGTCGTTTGTTTATGCGTTAAATATTTGTTATTAATTTGTTAATTTTTTTATATAAATAAGGACGTTAGTGTCCTCGTTTGAATTGTTTTAAATTGTCATTTAGGAGTCTGTTATAGCTGACTATGCGGTATGGGCATTGCTCATACCTGAAGTCCCTATGGTGACCTATAGTTGTTAATTTCTGTGTCATGTTGGTCTCTTATGGAGAGTTGTCTCATTGGCAATCATACCACATCTTCTTTTTTATATAGACTGACAGGGTGATTCCTATATACCCCCAAAACTTTGATTGTGGGTCCATATTGACTGTGTGTTTACTACATTTTTTTATCTAGATTCTTGGTAGGGCATATATATTTTCCTTCTTTTTTTTAAAGATGGGGGGTATAAACAACTTACTGAAATTGAGTTAGTAAAGCTGAACTATCAAGGTATAAAAAGGCTTAAAATACTTCATACAAGGAAATGTTTATGAGGATATATCAATATATGTTATAACTTATATGTGGCTGTTTTAATTTTTTTTTTCTCTGTGTATGCACTGATTTTGTATAATGAATCTATATATATATCCTTTTTTTCTATTGTGTAATTCTTTAAAAAAAATACCGTATAATTTTCTGAATCAGACTGTGAAATCCATATAGATGCTTCATCTTCACTTATCTGAAAAGAGGAATTTATTTCAGGTTCTAATTACAAACATACATGTGTGCAATGCATGCAAGAAGAATACAAGATATGTTTTAATTATATCTTGCTCATCCTCATTCCAAAAAAGGAACAGGGTAAACAGGAATTTGTTTAGTGATGAATCTGAAAACATAGCACCTGGTATAGATAGCTCTAATATATATATGAACATGGATACCAAATTTGAAAAAAACAGGATCTAAAAAAAATGTGACAAAATTTCATGGGACAGACTGACGGTCTCATTTTCAGGTATACAGATCGTTTGACTATCATAAGACTCAACTATGCTCAGTTTGAAGAAATTTGGGTAAATTGTTCTCTAGTTACAGTGCAAAATGTTTACAATGGACAGACGGAAGGACGGACGGCTGACACTTGAATACCATAATTCCTCCTGTCAAAATTGAAATTGATGGACGTATAAAAACACAAGTTCATTTATTGACACAAATAAGTTTTATTATTTATAAGAATTGAACCAGTATAAATGGAGTGGTATTATAAAAGCAATATAACCGGTAGTTAAATTCTATGACATTGAACTTTTATAGTTAATTTATTTTTAAAAAGCAGTTAATTTTTTCTTATTTATGAATATGTGTTAATGTTCATACCATGTCATTTTCTTCCTTAGCTGTCATATCTTCTGACTGCATGCCCTTATATCTTGTCTGGTTCTGTTCAACTACTGAAAACTAATAAAAACAAAGAAGTTTGAACAGTAAAGTGCAGAGTAATTAAAAACAGAATTACTGAGATGATGAATAGAAAAGATAATATGAATTGGATCACCATTTCATCATATTATTTATCTTTTTGCAAATACATTTGTGTAATTTTTTTTTCATCCAGTACATCCTAAATAAAAACCATGTTTATACCCATTTTTTAAATTTAAATCATAATTGGTATGAATTCTGTATGTAAAAAACTATGTAAATCTTTTAACTGACAGTCGTCCTGTGAAGATCTTTGATCACTGGCTATGGGATTTGTGCTTTTATTCCATGTTGAAGACTCTGTAGTAATGTAAAGTTATGTCTGAGCTTGAGAGCTGTCTCAATGGCAATCATAACACATTTTATTTATAATTGAATGGAAGTGATTATGATATTTTTTAAGAGGTTTTCCTGTTAAATCATCAATAATACTAAATGGCACATTACAAATATATAGCAAAAACATCACACAAAAATCCATACCTTATGCTCTAAATAATGACCATCAGAATCCATATCACAAGGATAAATGTCCATCTAAAAGATAAATGAATAAAATATATATATGTATCCTAAAATTGAAACTAAAGTTTAGTTTGGTATACAGAATACAAGTAGTTTTAAAAGTGATTGCTTGACCACCAAAATGGGATTTTTACCTCTCAAAATATAAATTGGGGGATGTTTTACAAAAAGAAGATGATTGAGTCTCCAGTGAAATTTTGTTCAAACCATTTTTCAGTTGTGTATTTTGTATTTCAGTGTGTCTAGACATCTCCAAAAAATGTGCTGTCTTGGTGGTCAATTTCTTTTGCATAGATCATGTTAAATTATTGCTGTTTACTGAGAAAGGTTAAATTATGCTTTTAAAAATGCTATATTATTGAAAAGTGAATCTTCTTCTTTCTTAATTTACATTGCGTCTTGGATAGAGCCATGTCTTATTGGCACCCATACCACATTTAAGAGATAACTGTATTATATTTGAAACTTTGCGGACGTCAATCTGTAGTTTTACTGACACAAATTGAGTTAACCTGTCATCCAATCAAAATCATTGATACACATGTACAATAATTGCAATAGAAATACTTTTTTATAAACTAAATAAATATCCATACCTGATCATTTATTTTTATTTCTCCTGAATTCTCATCACCAGGAATAATGTCCATCTAAAATAAAGATAAATATATACATGTTGTACTCAAAAATCATTTAGGAAAATAATAAATAACAAACTGGTAGTGTGTTTACTTTTAAAAATATACCTGTGATGTGAATCAAGGCTCCATATTGAAGGCTGTACTGTAACCTATAATTGCTTATATTTACTAATTTAGGTCTTGTATGGAGAGTTGTCTCATTGACAATTATACCACATCTGTTTTTGTTTATATAAAACATGTAAGGATTATCATTATGCATATCTAACAATTGAAAAAAAAAATATAATTACAACAACAAAAAATAGATAGTTCTGAATTATCAATTTAGGAAATGAATGTAGCATGAAATATTTCTCTGTCAGGTTTGGATTGGTATGCTTAATGCATAATTATACATGTACATATTATAAATATTGACTATTTTTTTATGTTCCTCCTAAGTCATACATTGTCAGTATCCACATTCCATAAGTTTGTAAGGAGACACTGACTGTTTGACTATATATAAATAATATAAAAACTATCCTGTATTACATTTATTATAAAGGAAGCCTTTAATCATACATGTTATTTTGTATACAGTTGAGTGACATGTGATAAAAAATTACTTGAAGTAAGTTTATTCTTACCATGTCAGGAAATAATTCTAGGATGTTACATGTTTTTGTTTTGCAGACTTTACAGATAGCTGAAATAAAATATAACAATATAAATAAAAATATAACACATTTATTTTCAATTGAATCCTTATTAACTTTTAGGAATATACATTGTATGAAACACCCACAAGGATATCAATGAATAGTTTGTCCAACCTTTTTAACCAAAATGAGTAAGAAACTATAGGAATAGAGACAACTAAATGAATGGCCATTAAAAAAATGAAAATCAACAGCAACCAAAGACACCAGCTGAATTACAGCAATTTACAGGGTCCTGATTTTTGCTACAGTAAAAGAATGACAAAATCAGCATGTTTTGTTTTTGTTTGGATTGTTTTACACAAATCTTGCATTGACCCTTTAAACAATTAAAGCTTTCTATGTGAAGTAAGCAAATGTTCTTTGTTGAATGCCATATAAGTTAATTACCTATACTTGCAAACATTATTTTTTTTTATTGAGAGTTAATTGTCCCATCATTAGTTAATTGGCAATCATTCCACATCTTCTTATTTTCAAATGTATTATGTATACTAAACATGCTGAAAAGCTAATAACATTCATGACATTCATGGCATATTTTTTTTCTAAAAGATCAAACTCGATTAGATATAACGGTTGAATAACCTGCTAAACATTGTAGCTACAAAATGTAGATCATTTTGAGTAAGCTACCCATTCATAGACTATACATGTACCAACAAGTGAGCAAGTAAATAGTAGGACATTTTTTAATGTAAATGTTCTGAGTTTTCATGTAAATGCACAAAGTACTATATATGGTTTCTATATTGTGTTATATCTCTTCTTCCATTTACTTTGAATATGGCAATTTAATTTCCAGCAATTAGAACATAATTGTGGAAATTATAAGATCTTGGGATACACTGTCAATAAAATTGGCTTACAAACTGATTTTTTTTTTGCAGGAATTAATTTTATCTATTTTCTCCAAGTGTGATATTCTTTATATCCTGGTTTTTGTGACCCAGTTGCTAATCCTGTTTTCTTTACCAAAACTCTTGTCCTGCTTATTTTTAATTTCATCCTACCCCCCCCCCCCCCCCTTTTTTTACAAATCAAATGGTAACTCCATTATTTGGGCATCAATGACAAAAAAGATACAACCATTTATGAGAATATAATTATTTCAAAACTCTGAAATAACCTACCTGATCCTATTGGCAAGAATGTTCCTCCCTGTGAAATCAGAGCATAGCTGGTCCTGTATGATATCGGTCTATCCCCTTTACTCTTTCCAGTATGGCCAGGAAATACACATGATGTTTTCCTCTTCCAATTCAACCCCAAAGATGACCGATGATAAGGGCAAACAGTGAAATGTGGCATTAAACGAAATATACCAACACGTAAACATATAAGAAGACCTTCTGTCAAAATGTTCTCATCGTATGAAATGTTCAATGAACGTAAGTGATTTGATACTGACTTCTTACATTCTTTCAAATAAATTAACTTTGAAGCATTTTCTGAGGTTGAAACATGTGAACATGGAGTCTTAGAAAAGTGAGAAAGGCTGCATAAATGTGTAGTCTGCTCTGAGATGTCTACTTCCTCAGCCATATTGTTACTATACAACTGTAGGGTAATTGTATTTCTATACTGGAGAGTCACGAAAGGGGAGATAATTTGAAGCTTCCATTAGCAACCAATACACTGATTACAATACAAATTTCTTTAAATTTTAGCAAATTAATTTATTTATTTCCAAATCATTTTCTTTTCAAAATTGGATAGTAAAACAATTATCTTTCAGATTTTATAAAGATTTTTAATGAATGTAACCGATAAAAGATTTTATTTCAATTTAAAAATGTAAAATTTATAAAGGAAACAACAGTGCATTTCTTCAAAATCCATGAACTGAATGATCTGATAAAAACCAAATCGACCCATATCAGTAGGAATTAATTAGTTTAATGATATTATTACATCTTTTTCTTGATATTACAGCCAATTTCAGTGAAATATGTAATAATGGGTCTGCCACTAATTTTTGATTTTGCATGATTCTTAGGCAGACAGCTACTTAAAAATTGACTATAAAGGACAATAACTCCTTAGGGGGTCAAATTGACCATTTCGGTCATGTTGACTTATTTGTAAATCTTACTTTGCTGACTGAACATTATTGCTGTTTACAGTTTATCTCTATCTATAATAATATTCAAGATAATAACCAAAAACAGCAAAAATTCCTTAAAATTACCAATTCAGGGGCACCAACCCAACAATCAGGTTGTCTGATTCATCTGATAATTTCAGGGCAGATAGATCTTGACCTGATAAACAATTTTATCCTATGTCAGATTTGCTCTAAATGCTTTGGTTTTTGAGTTATAAGCCAAAAACTGCATTTTACCCCTATGTTCTATTTTTAGCTGTGGCGGCCATCTTGATTTGATGGCCGGGTCATCGGACACATTTTTTAAACTAGATACCCCTAAGATGATTGTGGCCAAGTTTGGAATAATTTAGCCCAGTAGTTTCAGAGGAGAAGATTTTTGTAAATGATAACCAAGATTTACGAAAAATGGTTAAAAATTGACATTAAGGGCAATAATACCTAAAGGGGTCAACTAACCATTTTGGTCACATAGACTTATTTGTAAATCTTACTTTGCTGAACATTATTGCTGTTTACAGTTTATCTATAATAATATTCAAGATAATAACCAAAAACAGCAAAATTTCCTTAAAATTACCAATTCAGGGGCAGCAACCCAACAACGGGTTGTCCGATTCAACTGAAAATTTAAGGGCAGATAGATCTTCACCTGATGAACAATTTTACCCAGTCAGATTTGCTCTAAATGCTTGGTTTTTTGAGTTATAAGCCAAAAACTGCATTTTACCCCTATGTTCTATTTTTAGCTGTGGCGGCCATCTTTATTTGTTGGTCAGGTCACCAGACACATTTTTTAAACTAAATACCCCAAAGATGATTGTGGCTAAGTTTGGAATAATTTGGCCGAGTAGTTTCAGAGGAGAAGATTTTTGTAAAAGATAACTAAGATTTACGAAAAATAGTTTAAATTGACTATAAAGGGCAATAACTCCTAAAGGGGTCAACTGACCATTTCGGTCACGTTGACTTATTTGTAAATCTTACTTTGCTGAACATTATTGCTGTTTACAGTTTATCTCTATCTATAATAATATTCAAGATAATAACCAAAAACGGCAAAATTTCCTTAAAATTACCAATTCAGGGGCAGCAACCCAACAACGGGTTGTGTGATTCATCTGAAAATTTCAGGGCAGATAGATCTTGACCTGATAAACAATTTTACCCATGTCAGATTTGCTCTAAATGCTTTCATTTTTGAGATATAAGCCAAAAACTGCATTTTACCCCTATGTTCTATTTTTAGCCATGGCGGCCATCTTGGTTGGTTGGCCGGGTCACGCCACACATTTTTTAAACTAGATACCCCAATGATGATTGTGGCTAAGTTTGGTCTAATTTGGCCCAGTAGTTTCAGAGGAGAAGATTTTTGTAAAAGTTAACAACGACGACGGACGACAGACGACGGACGACGACGGACGACGGACGCAAAGTGATGGGAAAAGCTCACTTGGCCCTTTGGGCCAGGTGAGCTAAACTAGAGGCTCCAAAGAGCCTGTGTCGCTCACCTTGGTCTATGTGAATATTAAACAAAGGAAGCAGATGGATTCATGACAAAATTGTGTTTTGGTGATGGTGATGTGTTTGTAAATCTTACTTTACTAAACAGTCTTGCTGCTTACATTTATCTCTATCTATAATGAACTTGTCCCAGTAGTTTCAGTGGAAAATGTTAATAAAAATTTACAAATTTTATGAAAATTGTTAAAAATTGACTTTAAAGGACAATAACTCCTTAGGGAGTCAATTGACCATTTCCGTCATGTTCACTTATTTGTAAATCTTACTTTGCTGAACATAATTGCTGTTTACAGTTTATCTCTATCTATAATAAAATTTAAGATAATAACCAAAAACAGCAAAATTTCCTTAAAATTACCGATTCAGGGGCAGCAACCCAACAATGGGTTGTCAGATTCATCTGAAAATTGTAGGGCAGATAGATCTTAATTTGATAAATAATTTAACCTCATGTCGGATTTGCTCTAAATGCTTTGGTTTTTGAGTTATAAGCCAAAAACTGCATTTTACCCCTATGTTCTATTTTTAGCTGTGGCGGCCATCTTGATTTGATAGTCGGGTCACCAGACACATTTTTAAAACTAGATACCCCAAAGATGATTGTTGCCAAGTCTGGATTAATTTGGCCCAGTAGTTTCAGAGGAGAAGATTTTTGTAAAAGATAACTAAGATTTACGAAAAATGGTTAAAAATTGACTATAAAGGGCAATAACTCCTAAACGGGTCAACTGACCATTTCGGTCATGATGACTTATTTGTAAATCTAACTTTGCTGAACATTATTGCTGTTTACAGTTTATCTCTATCTATAATAATATTCAAGATTATAACCAAAAACTGCAAAATATCCACAAAATTACCAATACAGGGGCAGCAACCCAACAACGGGCTGACCGATTCATCTGAAAATTTCAGGGCAGATAGATCTTGACCTGCTAAACATTTTTACCCCATGTCAGATTTCCTCTAAATGCTTTGGTTTTTGAGTTATAAGCCAAAAACTGCATTTTACCCCTATGTTCTATTTTTAGCCGTGGCGGCCATCTTGGTTGGTTGACCGGGTCACGCCACACATTTTTTAAACTAGATACCCCAATGATGATTGTGGCCAAGTTTGGTTCAATTTGGCCCAGTAGTTTCAGAGAAGAAGATTTTTGTAAAAGTTAACAACGACGACGGACGACAGACGACGGACGACAGACGACGGACGACGACGGACGACGGACGCAAAGTGATGGGAAAAGCTCACTTGGCCCTTCGGGCCAGGTGAGCTAAAAAGTGGTGTCTGACAAGTCTGAAGAATTTTTCGGTTAAAATGGTTTTTAAGAAAGAATATTTCTGAAAAATGTTTTAGTATCTTTTAAATCCCAATTACTCAATTAAGTAATAATGCTTGATCAATTAAGGCTTAACTGAAAGAATGCTTGTCCATGGCTGCAGGATTTTTACATTATTAAGTGCTTTTCAGTTGTTTAGTTTTAAGAGCAAAGTTCTTCCATCACTGATTTTATTGTATACTTAGCCAATTATAAAAAAATCAGAGGGTTAAAATCTAATAAAAAAAAAGTCTGGTTTGGGCAAGTATAGAAGCAATAAGTTTTTTAATTCTGGCCTCACCAAACAGGACTACAACCATGAGGTATTTCAGACTGTGATTATCAGGATATAATGACACACTTACCTCCTTGTTGAGGAGGTTGTTCAAAGAAACCTTTCAAATGATAAGTATTGAGAATAAATGAGGGCTATTCATTTCTAAACTCTACTTTTTTCATTTTTAGTTAGTTTTTTTTCAGCTTAGTCATAAGAAACCTCAAATTAAAAAAAAAAATATGCACATGTTTTTTATAACTAAATGGATAGTTTTCACAATACAACTTATGTACATATACTTTTTTCTGAGGAAAATTCTTTAATTTGTCCACATTTAGAAGAAGTTTACTTATTTCTCATTGCTTGCTTCCAGGAAGCAATTCGCCGACATATTTTCCGTATGCATAGTGACCTTAGCGTAACCCTCCTCATAAAAATCCATTGATCTCAATATGCATATAAGGTGACAATCCGTAAACTTTGGCTTTTATACACGGCATTTAATGAGCAAACATATTTTTAAAATCATAACAGACAGAGAGAAAAAAAATTGACAATTATACGATATATTTGCGTTAAAAATTAAAAAAACGTGCACAGAGGACTAAGTTTATGATATATACATGCATTGGTTCAAGAATTGGATAAACATTATTTTTCACCAATAACTTGTTTCATTTGACTTTAAGGTTTGCATGAAGGATGTTCCAGAACTTAAAGTGTGGAAGGATCTTTGTTTAGACCCAACCCATTGAATAAATACAATAGCTCTTTTTTCTCTGTGAAGTTTATTCACTGGGACCTTCAAATTTTGTCAAAGAGAAAACCGTTTTTATCAAATCCTACGGTTGATTTCTGACAAAAGTTTCAACATTCAACTATTGATATTAGTTTACTTAGTGTGTTAGAAAAATTAAAACTGAAAAATGACGATGTTTGAATTAAGGCCTTCTTAAATGCATTCTGTAGCTAAACAAAAACACAAAATATGGAAATTGATTAAAAGGCTAAAATTCCTAGAAACTAACATGTATAATCATTTAAACCAAAAATCAAGTATACACGAAATTACAACATAACTCAATCCACAAAAGCAAATCAATCCAGTTACATAAATCAATTAGTTAATCTAACCTGGTGGTCTTTCCCACTCTGGACGAGGAGGTGGTCCACGTGGATCTTGTGGTGGTGGACCTCTGAATGGAGGTGGAGGACCTCCTCTCATCATCTAATAATAAATGAGGGCAATACAAACAATAAATTTTTCTTTGAAATAATTAACAATGTTTTTACAACTTAAATTTAGATATGTAGTGTAAATAGTGATATTAATTTGCTATAATTATAAACACTTTAAGTTTGTTTTTAAGCTAAGGCCATGGAAAATTAATTGTTGGTTTCCCCCAACATGGGAAAATTTTAAAGACCCAGCAGGCAGGCTTTTTTTTTTGTAACCATGCATAATTTTATATCTATATGTTTTGTTTCTATAGTGGAACTATAAATTTGCATATTTTCAACACATTAAGTTGTCTCTGCCAAAAAAAAAAATATATATTTTTTTTGCATTAAAATTTAATGACCCGGCGGTTTAAAAATGCCCCGGTCGGCTTAGGGGAAACCATCAATTATTTTTCCATGGCCTAAACAAATTTCACAATAAAGAGACATATGGTTAATGATTAAGTAGCAAATTAAATGTTTAGGTTTCTTTTTTATCTACATTACATGATAGTACTTGATAACTTTTATTTGACTGGGTTTTGTTTATAAGAACATTGAACCAATCTGTAGATTTCTGCTTGTAATATTACTCAAGACTGCTTATAATCATCCTTAGTATTTATCTTTCATTGAGGTCAATGTCCTTGTGGGAATGACCATTGTGCCATTTCCTGAGCAACATTTACAGCAGTTTAATCCATACCAACTCCAGTTAACTCAATGGTGTACTACTTAATTAATTATTGAATAAAATTTCAACACGAGTATTAACTTACATGCCCTCCTGGTGGTGGACCTCCAAATCTCATGTGTGGTCCTGGAGGTGGTCCAGACATTGGAGGGGGACCAGATGTTGGAGGGAATCCTCTAGGTGGTGGTCCTCCTTAAAAAGGAAAAGTTAAGTTTAAAATATAGCATCAAAATCATGTCCTATGCAAAATAAACAAGTTTCTGATTCTTCACTTTTGTCATAATAAAGACATCAATGTTTCGTAAAAGCCTGACATCTGAAAAGATAATTTGAATGTTAAAAATATTGCAAATAACTCAAAAATATCAAAAAAATGATGCAAAATAGAAAATAAAATGTTTTTTATGATCTCCAAATAAGTTCACTAGAAATAAAAATGTTGATGAAAATCTTCTGTCAGAATTATTTATGCACAAACCATTTTCATCATATTTTCTTTCTTACCTGGGAATCCTGGAGGGGGTCCACCATGTGGAGGTGGGCCTGGTGGGGGACCGTCTCCTGGTCCTGGGGGTCTGTTCTGTCTTGGCATAAATCCTGGCTTTCCAGGTGGTGGTCTCTGCTGTTGAGGTCTTGGTCCTGGGGGACCTAGAAAAGTGTTTGAACAAAATGTACAAGCTCCTTAGAACTAGAGGCTAAATGAAGTGTTCTGCTTATCTAGTATCTGTACACAATATAAATGATGGATCTTGTAAGAGCATGGTGCTTTAGCAACTGAAAGGGCATTAAAAATGCAAAAAATAATCCTTTTATCTATATCAAAAGATGTGTCCCATACCCATTCTGACATATTATGTCTAAGTCTTCTAACTACAAACATTAATATATGAAAGTTAAAAAGTTATGACAAAAGCTAACCTGGCACTTATGTTCTGTATGAAATAAAAAAATTCTTTCTAAACATAATGAGTCATAATTCAAGATCCCTTTCATGGTAAATTAAGTTCTTTTTTTTATTATTATTAATGTCAGTATTTGATCAAAAACAAACTAGATGAAAACGCGGGTATTTATTTTTAATAGCTTAAGATATAATATATATATAAAAAGGTCCACTCACTGTAATTACCATTTTGAGGAGGTCCACCATCTTTCTTTGACTGGGCTTCAAATTGACTAAGGGCCTGTTTGTTAGCGTTTGTTACCTGTGGAACTTGGCCATGGATTTCTTTTTTTGGTAGTTTGTCAAATATCAACCTGGAAGAGTTGTCTGATCCAACTACCACTACTGCAAACCTAAAAATGACAAAGAAAATAGCATTTGTTATTTAAGCAGCTCTTTCCATAAATAAATTTGAGGTGATTAAATTCTAAATCACTCTGAGTGAGGTTAATCACTTTGGAACAGGGTAAATGCTAGTGATTTAGAGTGACACTGTTATATAATGCCTTAGATATTTCAGAGTGAACCACTCTCAGTGAACACTGTGTTTTGATGTGTTTGAGATTTCTTTTGATTTGCCATTTGATTACGGACTTCCCATGTTGTATTTTTCTCAGAGTTCAGTATAATTGTGATTTTATTTGTTACAACATTCACTGTGAAAATCTAAAAGTTTTTCAAATTGCAATTTGGTGAGGAAATTATTCACATAGAATATATCTGCAACTAACCAAATTTATTGTGATGCTTTTAGTTTTGCCCGACAGGAGGGGCCACGTTTTGCGTGGAAGAACATCATCAAAATCACGTTGGTATGTTTCTGATTTTTTAATGACCAATTGAATACCAGCATACTAAATTTGTCATTTTTGTCATGCTTTCAGAGGGGTTTAGGTCTTAAAGATTATTTTTATCATAAGTATAAAGGTTTGATTCAATGTTGAAAAGATTTGTCACCTCTTTAAAACCAGAAAACATAAGAAAAAGTTGTGCTAAGTCTTTTAACATTTTCCCCCCAAATGATGGTATTGTTTTAGTTGCATGTCGCTATGTAAATAAGACAGAGTTCAAACATTAATTTAAACATTAGTTTGTACATGTATGTGCCTGTCCCAAGTCAGGAGCCTGTAATTCAGTGGTTGTCTTTTGTTTATGAGTTACATTCATTATTTTTATATAAATCAGGCTGTTGGTTTTCTCATTGGATTGTTTTACATTGTCATTTTGTAGCTGACTATGTGATATAGGCTTTGCTCATTGTTGAAAGCTGTACAGTGACCTATAGTTGTTAATTTTTGTGTCATTTTGGTCTCTTGTAGACAGTTGTCTCATTGGCAATCATACCACATCTTCTTTTTTATATGTCAAGATCTGTAGTCATGGAAACTGTAAACCTACCCTTTAGACTGTCCATTTGCTCTATTTTCATAAAATTTAATCTCCACTAAATCTGTGACTCCTACTGAAGCTATGGCATCTGTTAAATCTTGATCTGTCGTCCACTGAAATACAAAAATACAGATGCTCAATTATATGATGTTGACTGGGACAGGGACTTCCTATTTAAATTCCCACAGAACCTGCAATACTTATGGACAACGTTCTTGACCTTAAAAAGGTCATTTTTTAAGGTAGTTTCTATATTTATTTTAAATCCAAAACTGCTAGTAAAGGTGTTTAATGTCCATATAAAAAATGGATTTTTTTTCAAAGATTTGTGTATTTTTTTGTTTATTTGTCCATACAAGTTTGTTGAAATGGGGATAAATTACTTTTCACAAAGTGAACCATAAAGAATAATTAATAGACAACTTTCGAGTTTGATGCATTCCCATCAAAAACGCTGGTTTTATTGAACGTCATTTGTGCGTTTAGGGGCGTCGTCACTTCCGTTCCAATGCTGAGAGAGTGTTTAGAAAACTATAGTTCTATATTTCACGAATTATTCTGCAAATTGAATTCTCAAAAATGATAATCACCACTGCTGTCATTAGGGAATTGCCAGTAAGTATCTACAGAGCAACCATTATTTCTAGTTTATCCTGCACAATGACGATCACTAAGACGCTTGATGAACGTGAATAGTGCAGGGATACAGGCGACCCCCTCTATCTGGTAAATGACGTCATTAAGGCACGTATAATTGACGAGTTTTTGCCGGTGACGGATGAACTCGAAAGTGGTCTATTCTGTCATCATAGTGTAATTTGTTGATTTATAGCCCTGTTACTGTGTAAAAGTGTCCAATGCACAAATATAGCATTGTCTACATATTCTCTAGCATGTGCTACTGTGTTATCTTGTACGAGCATTCAGGACATAGGTGTGAGCAATTGTTATGAATTGAAAGCCCCACTACGACTTGCAAATGTATATACAAATTTTGAGTCATAAATTAATACACAATATTGCTTTTTATCTTTTGAAATACCATTTTTTGTTAACATTTTTTAATGCATTTAAAAAATAAATTCTTACCCATGTGAGGTTTCCTACATATAAACTTATCCTCCTACCACTATACCCTGCTGGTACAGATATAGACAAAGCTTTTGTTTCTTCTATCGTCTGAAAAATAACAACAATATTTAACAAAAGATATCAGTTTCGGGCCAAAAACAGCAGCTTACATGAAAAAAATCTTTTCCTTTTAAATGCTTTTTTATCGCTTCAACTTTTTTTTCTGGTCTAAAACATATGCTTTTTCTGTTCTTAAACAAATAACTTATGGTGTTATTAATTAATTAAATCCCCTTGTGATTCCTGTAATAGTTGTATAAAAAAATATATGATGTCTTCTCATACCACAACAGATTGTCAACACAAATTGTACACAAGTCATTAAAATAGATTAACAATTACCTCAGTAGACTCTGCAGATGAGGATGCTGTTATAACGTCATTATACAAATCATCATCTTGTGTAAACTCCTCATTCTGAAAGATAAATTATTCAATTACCATTCATATAATTATATATTGTATGTCATGCATGTAGTTTTAGTGTTTGTTCAGTTCATTTTTCATTCTCAGTGCACTTATTTGCAAACTGTTTTTATAACAGGACAAGTGTTGTTATAGTAAATGAATGAAAAGAGATGCTCCAATACTTCTTACAAAAATTTGAACAAAAAATGTATTAATGTGCCGTGAGGTGCATCCTTGCACCTGAGACTTTTGGCTTCCCTTTAGTTGTTTGATAAAACCAATATCATGTGAACAAATTCAAGACATACTTTGCTAATTGTTGAAGACAGTACTTTAACCTATAATGGTTTACTTTTTAAATAATTAATATTTGAATAGAGAGTTGTCTCATTGGCACTCACACCACACCTTTCTATATCTATATAGTTATTAATTTCTGTGTCGTGTGGTCTCTAGTGGAGAGTTGTCTCATTGACAATCGTACCACATCTTCTTCTATCATGTCTATACATATTAATCATGACATTTTTTATAAGATTGGTTTCACTGTAAAGATTTTAAGTCAAGACTTTTGTGCGTCCAGATTAGGAAACACCTGTTTTGACATTTCTTCAAACGTCTGGTCTTTAAAATAGCTGATTTAAATAAAGGTAAGAATTTATGCTATGCAATATAGTTCAGTTTGAACCAAACAGACTGCCAAAGATGCTAATAGCGGATTTATTTCAATTTGATAAAAGATTGACATAAAATGAAAACAATTTTATCTAATGATTTAATTCTTTTTAGATCTCGTCTAAATATGGTTAATCAAGAGAATGCAATTATAATTCTATGGTTGAATTTTACTCTTTCAATCTATTCTGTCCAAAGTTCAGCAGACTAAATCAATAACAAGATGTATTGTAATTGTTAATTGTTTCTTATTTTATCATTTCTTTTAAATATTTCTGGAAATATTTTGCATCAATAAGCACAAAAAAAAAATTCTAAGCAGCTGTAACCAGAGAGCACGTATCTACTCTACAAATTCATATTGTCACCACCGGGATTCGAACCCCGGTCGTCTGGGTGACAGTCAGTGTGTTAACCCACTGAGCCAAAGAATTGATTCCCTAGCTCAGTTGATTAAGACAGGCTATATATGTTCTACCTGTACTAAGGTGAAACAAACCACAGCAATGAAGATTTCATGCCAACATTGGGTCTCCAAGTTCCACCCCAATAACTCTCTCTCAAAGTCCAGACAAAAATATGACATCATTGGAATGTGTCACCAGAAAATATATAAAGGCCTTGCAAGACACTTTAGACGATATAATTATTAGGACTAGCCTAGGTTTAATAGAATAAAAGGTATAAAATTATACACCTATTCAGTGGGTCTCATTGGGGTCTAAGCGTGACGCGGGATTGCTGTTTATTTGTAAGCGTGACATGTGAAAGTCAAATTATTGTGTCATGAAAACGGGAAATGAGGTCTTGCAGGACCCAGGAAATGAAAAAAAAATGAGAATTGCTTACGTAAATAGTGTAAGCGGGATACTGAATTCTGACAAAACAGTAAGCTGGATCCGGGATTGGAACCCCCAATGAGACCCCCAATTCATGGTTGTTCCGGGCCAGTTTATCATAGTCAGTGCATAAGTATAATTTTATAAACATCAGTTCTTTAATACTTTAAACACCATCATGTATTCATAGATACTACACTTTTAATACACAAGCAAATGAAGCATGCACAAAAAGAATGAAAAAGTTAAAAAAAATCATGTTTATGATGTTACACGTATGGTCTTTGGTATTCAAGTAGAAGGAAATTAATTGTCATTATTAAGTTTGCTATTTCAGACATACTATTTTCGACTAGCATAACTTATAAAGAAAATTTATTGAAAAAAGTGAGGAAATATCCTGTTCAACGAAAAATAAATCAAGATGGCGGAAGCATTTGTTTTGTCCGCCAAATGACCAAATTCGATTTAGATTTGAGAAGATGTATTATAGACTTGTAGGTAAAGTTGATTGTTTCATGTTAAAGTAATAAACTGCATTGATTTAAAGTGAGAACCTGTTCAAATCCTTCTTCTAAATTGTCATAAAGATCGATGTCCACGCCATCCGCCATTTTTTTCTTGAATAATAAGGTAAATGCTAAATCGGTGTCGGAATGACTACAATTTTACGTTTTCCTCCACCGTATAGTTTATCTGAGGTCAAATGTGAGGGTAGTGCTCAATGCCTCTTTACTGTCAGGGTTCAAACGGTAATTTTACGACTACCGTTAGAGTAAAATTGGATAAAATATAACCGTGATTCGTCAGAGAAAAAAAATCAATACTCTTCAGTCAAATTCGTACCGTTTTTGGCCATTTCAACTTTGTTGATCCGAGAGTCACTGACGGTCTTTTTCAGACAAAACTTGCACCTGCAGATTTTTTACAAATAAAGAAAACTTCTATCAAAATTTATTGAACCGGCTTTCTAAAATTTGGACCAAAACTTTTACTATATCCATAGCAAAATAATTTCAATACTTTTTTAATTTGCACTGCCGTATTTAAATGATGAAGGACTCCAATTTTTAATTAAAGGTGCACTAGCTTCTTTCTTTCTTTTCTTCGTATAAGCTTCCTATTATAAGGAACACCCCTTAACGGGTAATATTAAAATATCAAAATATTTAAAAGGGGGGAAGAAACAAGGATAAAATATATTACATTAAGGTAAAATCCAGAGGTGGTGCACTATACATAGACAGTGAATTGCAGAAAAAACAGAATCATATCATATAAAATTATTTACATTAAAAAGATAAACCGATCTACAGAGGTCATTTAACTCAAATAATTAGTCAATCATTTTACCAACAAATAGGTTCTTAGAGTTTTATAACAACACTGAATATTTGTTATAAAATATAGTGAAATAACTATATATACTATAACATTAGTTTATAAAATTTAGTCTTCTATTTGAATTTTCCATTGTCTATATTTCAGTATCTGTATCTTAATGATAACTGTCATTCGTCTAGCTTTTTCAGTAGAGATATCCTCTTGTAATGAAGCTTGAAACAGAAGTGTCTTGAAAGCGATTCCAGTTTCAGAATTAACTCTTCTTTGAATCCAAGTTGTTTCGTATATTTTGTACAATCCAATACAAGTTGTGTAACTGCTAGTTTATTGTTAAATAGCAGCTCCCAAGTTCCAGGAGGAGAGTTTTCATTCACAAGTTGTTTAATGGGAGTGAAGTATTCTTTTCTCTCATTGCATAGAACTGGACACTGTGTAAGAATATGCAGTATATCCTCTATTTCCCTGTGGCATAGCAGGCAGATGGGGTCAATTGTATATTGGCTGAACTTGTGCTTGTCGGCTTGTACCATGTAAGTCCCTGTGAGCATCCTTACTTTAGTTGAGGCTTTTCGAATTTCTATCAGATTCTGCTCTACTGAGTCCCATACAGGATGAGTTGAGTCTGCATTGCCAAAGTTGAGGTTTAGAAATTTTAGAGAGGACATTTGTTGAGCTTCCTCTTTGAGTTTGAGGGTCCATAGGGATGTGATTTCTGTTTTTACTAGTTTCTTCCAGGATAGTTTTGATGGAATTGAGATGTTTTTGTCAAAGATATCTGGTAGATTATATTTTGCTAATAATAATGCAGTTTGGAAGAAGAAGCTGTTGTTGTTGTCAAAATTCACTGCAATTTGTCTGTTGATGATTTCTTTTATTTTATTGTTGGAGCAGGTTGTAAGAGAATGTAAGAATGTCAATTTTCTCTTGTGAATTTCTGCTTCTACAGGGAGAACTCCGAGAAGTAAGTATACCGCAGGTTTTGCTGTTCTTGTGGCAAGAGTTTGTATTGCACGCAGAGTACCAATATGGAACCTCTCCAAAATCTGAATCTGGGTCTTTGTTAAAGAAAGGATTTCAAGACCATATAGAAGTCTTGGTAGCACATATGTCCTATATATTGTGTAGGAGATTTTAGGGCTTAATCCATTTGTACCATGCAGTCCTGAATTCATAAGGGCATATTTTGTTCTTCGTGCAGATTTTATACGGTCTTCTATATATACTTCATTTTCTTTTTTGCTTGATCTTTTTAGGCCTAAATGAGTAGTTTCGTTTGAGAGTTCAATTGTGTTATCTGATAATTTCCAGGTGTTTGTTCTGTGATTCTTTGCAGATCCGTAGCAGATAACTTTCGATTTTGTTGGGTGGATATTGTAATGATGTTGATTTGCATATCTTCCAATGGTGTTTAGCATTATTTGTAGTTCTGCTGGATCAGAGCTTATCAGGGCGATGTCATCGGCACAGGTAGGCGCTCCACAGTAAATGTCTCCCAGACTGAATCCTGTTGCATTTTTCTCTAATTCTACAAGGAGATCCTCTACAAATATTTTATACAGATGAGTTGATAGTATACCTCCCTGTCTAACTCCTTGGAGTATATTAAAGCTGTCACTAAGTTCTCCTTGCCATTTGACTTTGGAAGTAAGGCCAGAATATAGGTCTTTGATGACAAACCATAGATCTGGGTGTATATTCCTATCTAGCGTTTTGTCATGGAGTATCAGATGCTGGACTACATCAAAGGCAGATTGGACATCAACAGTAGCCAGATAAAGAGCGTTGTTTTTCCGTTCACATTTGCATTCTGATATAATGAGACTAGCTATAAGTGGACATAACCCTTCTGTAAATCCATATTGTAGATCAGTGTTAGGAGTAATACTGAGTTTGCCAAGTATACAGAGTTCATGGAGTTTTGATATCACAGGGGTTACCGTGATTCCTCTATAGCTGGAGACTAGGCATTGATTTTTTTCCTTTTTAAGTACAGGAGTTAGAATTCCAGACTTGAATTCAATTGGGACAGTTCTGTGAATGAGTATATCATTAAATATCTTTGTAAGCGTTGGTGTGACTGTTTCTTTAGCAAGTTTTAGATGTTCTGCACATAGTCCGTACTCATCAGGTGATTTGCCACTGTTTAAATTGTCAATAGCTTTGGAGACGTCATCTTCTTTGTATGGTTCTATTGTTGTTTGTTGGTTATATAGAACTTCTTCTACGAGATGCTGCCTTATTTGGCATAGTTCCAGATATGAGTTATCAAATTTTGATTCTTTTGGTATACTAAGATCTTCATAGTACTTTGCGAATGCCTTTCTCTGTATAGCAGGATTAAATTCTAGTTCGCCCTCTATATCTATACCTGTTGAATTTGTTCTAGGTTTAGATCTATTCCTGTTTATTAATTTGTAAAATAAGTCTGTGGATGGATTATCCATAATTTGCTGATATAAATTCAGTCTATCTTCAGCATGTTCCTTTCTTTGCTGACTGCGGAGATTTTTCTTTTCTGCTTTTAGTTGTATCCTAACTGGGTGGTCTGCTTTTTTGCCTTCGGATTTCCATTTTGAGTATAGTTGTTTGCAGTTTTTTAGATGTTTTTTGACTCTAGGTGATGCCTTCCATTTTGGACCTTTCAACTTGATGGGTTTGGTTGGTACTGCTTTGTTTGAGGCTGCAAGTAAGGCTTTTGTGATATTTTGGATACCGTTAGATGGTTTTTGAGTCAATTGCAGCTTTGAGATTTCAGTCTGAATAGATTCTGTATAGAGAGGGAGATCGGTCTGGTCCCATTGAAGTTTATGAACTGTTTGGATTTCTTTATTGGCTTTGGTTACATCAGTTGGAATGGTAATGTTAGTTGTTACTGATACTGGCACATGAGCTGAGACATTTGAGGGTGAAATGTTCCATATTGTATAGTTTTTAAACAGATTTTCTTTAGAAGAGAAGATATAATCTATTTGGGAACTTGATTGTCCTGAATGGTGAAAGAAAGTTTGCTTGTCAGATTTATCTTTATCAGCAGTAAGGTTAAGTTCTTGAATGAATTCCTTTAATAATTGATCATGCTTATTATTTCTGGTTTGTAGAATTGTCCCATTCAGATCCCCGCAGAGTATAATAGCGTGAGTATTCAGATATTTTGTTGCTATGTTATGGATGAGGTCGAGACATTCTCCATATTCGTAAGACGAGTCTTTGTCCATAGTTGGCATATAGACGTTTATAAGACATACGTCAATGTCTGATGAAATCAGAATAGCTATCACCCTCTCATTTCCATCAGGAAGTTTTTGAATTTGGCTGTTCCATTGTTTTGGCCATAAGATAGATACTCCTGCACGCCCTCTAGGAAGTTTAAAGCCTGATAACGGTTCGTTTGTGTCATGGCATCTAGTATGATTATCGTGGTCAGGGAGGATTGAGTGTAACATATTTGCTTGGCAATCCCAGAGAAAATGTTCTTGCAGGCATACAATGTGCGAATCTTGAGATAGGAGCTGGAGAAAAGATGTATTTGATCTCACTCCCTCTATATTACAGGTTGTTATTCTGATATTCTCTCTGTTAGAAGTAGTTCCTCCTGAAGAAGCTGATCCGGTGGCTGTTCGTTGAGGCTCATCTTCTGAAAAAGGTGGTTCTTTTCCTCTGCTGTGATGTTATCATCTTTGGGCGGGTTAGATAAGTGTCCCCGTTGTTGACGTTTGTCAGATACCACTGTCCTGTGAATAGACCCTTTGTTGTTCCGAGCCGTTGTACCATTTGTGCGATGAACTGGCTTCTCTGAGGTAGAGGAAGACATATCATGATGAATCTGATCGTTTACGATTGGATGAGAGGAGTGTATAATCTGTGGTGCAACACTGTCTTGGTCCGATGATATGTCTCCAGGTAGTTGGGAGCATTGTCCTGCGAGATGTTGGTTCAATGGATCATAATTGAGTACATTATGGATCTTACTTGGGACAACTTTTTGATGTTGTTGAGCAGATGCAGTAGCTGTAGTCATAATGTTAGGATGAGGATTTCGTTGCTGTTGTGGGTCTGCATGTGGAGGATGGTTGCTCCTTAATACAGGATTGCCCGTATTGATTGTTCTATTCTGGACAGATTGACTATGGAGGTAAAAGGCGTTAGGATGACTTCTGTGACCTTGAGTTATATCTGGAATTGTTCGAGCCTGAGTAGGTACTCCTGTAAACAGTTGAGGTGGTTGTCCATGATGAGGTATGTATGGTTGATTGAAGTGATTGTGAGGATATGGTACAGAGGTATGGTGATGCTGGTTATGGACCGGATAAGATGAATATGGTTGATTGTGCTGAATGTTGATAGGATGAGGTACATAATGTTGATGCATTTGATTTTGTCCATTGAATGGTATATATGGATTTTGAGCATAATAAGGTGGAGATGGATAGGAAGAAGGATTCTGATGTAGAGGTCTGACCTGTAAAGAGAGCTGATTGATAAGTGAAGAGTTGATAATCATGTTTTGTACCATTTGACTTTCCAATAGCTTAAGTCTAGTTTCTAGGAGGTCTTCCCTGTGATTGCATTGGACAGTTCTTTTGGGGCAGCATGTTTCTTGTTGAGGTAGTTGTTCTCTGAGTTGAGTTCTAGGTGGTACATTAAGATCTCCGTCTCTATTTTGTGTATTTACTTCCGTTCTGCCATAGTCCTTGAAAGTTTGCAGTACATTCCGGAGTTGTTTAACCTCATTTTCCAAATTTATAATTCTTGTTTTCTGAATGGTATTAATATGTTGTTCAGAGTCAAATGGTTTAGCTTTTGGTTGCCTCTTGTGTTCTTGTTTCCCTTTCGTTCGAGTGGTTGGATCAAGGGACCTTTGTTTAGGTGCATCTGCCATAGGAGTAATATCAGACACAACTGTAGCTTGTATATGTTTTGATTGATCAATTACTTTTGGTATGCTTGGGGAGTTTATGATGTTGATCCCATTTTGAGCTTGTTGGTTTTCTAAATCATAGAAAATTTGCTTTGGAGTTGTATGATCTTCGTTCTCCTCCTCAGTGTGTTGATCTGTGTAAGAACGAGGTAGCTCAAGGTCAGCTGTTGTTATTCCTTCATTATTATTGTCATTTCTTTCATCTAGGATATTGGCTTGTTCTGAATACAATAAGTCGTCATTGCACTGCTGGCAGTGATAATCAGAACCCTCATAAAGTTTCAAATCGTCTTCTTTGATGTTTGAGCATATGTAATGGTACCAGTTGTCACAGGAATCACAGGCTATGCCTTCGTTTTCTACTGGATCCTCACATTTAGGACATAGAATTTGACGGGTTTTCTCCTCAGTCTGAGTACTAGATGTTTCAGTGGCATCCATGATTGCGGGTATTGAGGTGGTTTTTCCTTTACTCTCCATATTACTTCTTACTTTTGTTGGTTGCAATGACACTAATTGTGAGTTGTTCTTTCCATCCTGAAGAATGACTGTTGAAGAACAATCCTTTAAATTTGTGAGTTGTGACTGGATAGTGTTGTTACAGATGTTTAGTTCCTTAAATTTACTTTTGATTTCAGAGCAAAGACTGTCAAAGATCTCATTGATAAAGATATCAACTCTGTTTCCATTAACTGTCATTTTGTTTGTAGTGTGGAAAAGGTTGATAGTAAATTTGAGCAGGTTTCCTGGTTGGTTATTGTTCTTTCTGTTATAAACTTTGTAACAGGAGTCAATCTGGAGATTAGAAAGTTCCACTCCGTGTTGCTCGAGTACAGTATAGTTGGTAGATATATCCCTTGATTGTAGTAACGTTAGTAATCTAGATTTTGCAAGTTCATATGCTGCTGTACTAAATTCTACTACAAAGTTTTTACCAGCTTTCATCTCAAAGGTTAGATGTTGGTAGTTGCATTTCGCAGTTTTGGTCTCCATAGCCTTCTCTCGATTGATAGCATAATTTCTGTTACTCTTTGTTGTCTGGTTGACTTGCTGTAAATTGCCCGTTGATAGAGCCCTTTTGTATGTTCTTGTCTCCATTGATCTATCCATGATGTTTATCTGATTCCGTACTGAATTTACTGACTGTTAGAATAAAACCTTGATTGAAGGGTTATCCAAAGAAAAAATAAAAAATCACTAGTGTCTCACCTGGCACCACCACAATTCACCCTGCTATTAGTAACAATCTGTGTTAAGTGTTTGGTATAGCGCGGAAAAACCACACTGACCAATGAGGGTATACTCTAAAGCGGAAAACTGGCAGTATAGTATAGCGCGGAAAAACCACACTGACTAAGGCTGCGAGTAGACTGAAGCCCAACTGAACCAGTATAGCGCGGAAAAACCACACTGACCAGTCAGAGGGGTGGAGGAGTAACTGGTAATAACCTGGTGAATTATGTTTGTGCCAGATAGATGACCAGAGCTGATGATTTGATATTAATATATGTAGCTGTACTACTGGATATCAGTACGCAATAATATAATTAGAAATAAAAAGACAAAGTACGGAGACGGTTAAGATACAGAGTGAGTTTTATGTAAATCTCCTTGTAGATATTTAAGCTATGGTAATTAAATGTAGGACAGATTACAGGTCTAGAATTAAATGACTCTGTCAAAAAAGTTACAATGTACTTCTTTTAAAATTGTTATCTACTTACTAAAAATGTCTTTTAACTGAGGAAAGACTTTTAAAATAAAAATGAAAGCTTTCTCTAGTTTTAAAAATTGGATCTGATTAAAATTAATAGTGAATATAAATACAATGCACCAAATTAAAAGACAAGCAATATCAGAATTTAAGGACAAACAGTATCAAAATACAAGTACTTTAAGAAGGTTACAATGTACTTCTTTTATATTTATTATGTACTTAAAACCAAATAAAAAAACAAGTAAATGAGAGCAGTCTCTAGATCTAAAATTTGGGTATATCTAAAAATAACAGTGGAGACAAAATACAATGCAGCAAATTAAAAGACAACCAAGATGACAGTTAAAATGACAAACAATATGGGAATACAAAGAAAATAAAAGGAATTTTTTTTTTTAAGAATACAAATATAAAATTGGTATAATCTTACACTGAGGTTATAACACAGACACTGCAGATGTATCGTAGTCAAATATTGTGATTAAAATCTAAAATAATACTAAATGTCAGATTACAACATGTGATATATTGCAACAAGAACCTATTGATTAAGATCTAAAAATGAGAAAAAGTCGACTATAACCTGTATATGTATTGATTTATATCTCTCTACAACTGTATTGAGTTATCTTTTATTTAGTCCAACAGTCACGGAAGATTTGCACTACAAGCTTCTTTAACCAGACTTTGGCCAGAACTGGGTCAGGGTGTATTCCGTCTGGATAAAGAGCGACGTTGAAGTATTTTCGTTGTTTCTTTCCCTTGTGGTTTGCTGTTTTACAGTTTGAGGTTCTATACAAGTCGTAGGAGAAATCCGGGGAGTGTGTGCCAAGAGAGGAATTGATGTTTTTGACTTCTTTGTTTAATAAAATAACTTGCTGTTCGAGTAGATGATCTTGTTCCAGAAATGTTGAAGGGTTTTTGTGATTTTGTTTTGAATTCCAGTTGACAATCGAATAAAATGGCGTTTCCAGAAAGGTGAGTTTACAATTTGGGTATTTAGCAAATAATTGAATTATCTCTTTGTATGTTGTCGTGACTTGGTCTACTGTTTCTTGAGATTTTGTAGATGAAAGGCAGATGTATCTCGTACTGCGATCAAATGACGTAAGATTGCAAGTGCCGACCCAAATGTACAGCCAAATATCTCCAATGAGTTGAATTTCTGTTTCCAGATTTGTTTTTAACCAATCAATAGCCTCATGTACTTTCCTACCTCTCTTGCACCACCAGATGATGTTACTCTGGTCTTTGTGAATGAACTGTTGTTGAAGTCTGACGCCTTTACTATCTGCTAGTATAACAGGTCTAAGAGTCCTTTTTCCTGTAGGTCCCTCAATATGCTTATTTCCAAACTTGGTTAATTTTATCAACGACATAAACCCAACAATAGTTTTAATACAGATAATACACACAGAGAGGAAAAAGATTTCAAATGTTTCAAAAAATGTACAGATTTATGCCTCACTTAAAATGCACAGAATAATATATACCTATAGTCGGTGTAGCGCGGAAAAACCACACTGACCAACTGAATTAAACAATGACTGGAGAGAAAAAAAAAATAAATAAATAAATAAAAAAAAAAAAAATTACAAGATGGTAATTATATTAAATAACTTTAACAAGTTGACAAGAATGAGAGGCTACACACCTGTACTAATTTTTGTACTAATAGACAACTACACCCTAGTTAAAATGAGAATACAGTTTCTCTTTATTCAATTCAAAGTACAATGGCAGTATAAATAACAGATGAGAGTGTTAAGTGTCAAGTTAAAATGCCGGTATTATCCGAGAGTGACACCACCACTGGATTTTTTTTTTTTATAACCTTCAATAAATTTAACAAATTTACCAGTAAAAATGTAAACTCCTGTCTTAACCAATTTAGTTAGTGAAAAAGACAAAAGAAAGCAAACAAAAAAAAAACAAAAAAAGAGAAACAAAGACAAGATGTCTTCCCCTTATCAAACAAAGATGGCTACTTGCCGGGAAAATGTGAGACTAACTATCTGGATCTGACAGATTTCTCGGGTTTATCAGGGATTTAAAATTGTGTATGATACAAAGGGACTAAATGTGAACGTGTAGGGATGATTGTGCTATACAAAGGTTTCGAAAACCAAGTGAAATGCAGGAATGTTGAAAACTTTTCAGCTGAGCTCGAACAATGCGTCCTTCTTCTCGGCCTCACTAGCTATGAGGTGTATAAAAAAATCTAAAGTTTGATTTTTTTTTGTTCAATCAATAATGAAAATGAAATAGTGAAACAACAATTCGCTTTTTGCAGCCAAAAAGGTTCAATATTGTCTTATTGTCATATTACGCTAACTTAAGAAACATTGATAATTAAGTTATTTCACTTGCAAGTGAATGAGTCGACCTCTTTAAATCCGTATTCATGTGAACTTCAATTTAACCCCTAGATAGATTGACAACGCATGTATTGTACTTATACTGGTTATTTAAAGGAAATAAATGTCAACAATGAAAGTGAAACAACGGTAAATCATTTGATCACTAATTCGATGCACATAAAATCATTCTTATACGGTTAAAAGCAATGAGTAACATCTATTTTTAATCTATAAAATGAAATCAAACAGACCTATAAAAATCCAATTGCACGTGTTGGTTTAATCCATTCATATCTTTATTTATGTTTACATCGCTTATATGGTCATCTGAGGTCAAATCGATAGTTAATATTATAAGATGGCGCCTGGACTAAAAAGTAAAAACACAAAAATACCGAACTCCGAGGAAAATTCATAAAGGAAAATCAAAAATCAAAAGGCAAATTGTTTCGTTTTAAACCTATCTATTATTTCAATCTAAGCTTTAGACAAGTCTTCACGCTAAATTACATGCAAAAAGAAAATCTATTAAACATGTTAAAGGGGCACACGAAACGAACCTATATGTTATCTACCCAAGGCTCTGTAAACTGTTTATTTTAGACATTTGATAGTTTGGATAAATGTTTTACATTGTTATAAATCAAATATGAGAATTTGAGTCCAATCGGTGAACACGAATTTGACAGCTAGTGCCCCTTTAACATGTTTAATAGATTTTCTTTTTGCATGTAATTTAGCGTGAAGACTTGTCTAAAGCTTAGATTGAAATAATAGATAGGTTTAAAACGAAACAATTTGAGTTTTTAGTTTTATAATATTGCCTTTCTTGAGGTTAAATATTCAAATTTCAAAAAAAATTCTGAACAAATTATTTTCTTTAAGTTTTGCATTATTCATCACTATGACCTAGTGGGCATCACCGGGCTGAAGTACGTTCACTATTCACTATTCAAAATTCATGGATAGCGAACTGTGTTTTTTTGCACTATTCACTATTCAAGTTTGTGAAATTGAATAAATTTAGTATCAACTTGTATATTTTAAAAATGAGAAGAAGAAAAAACGATATGGTATGCTTGCCAATGAGACAACTCTTGACACAGATATTTAAAACAGCTACTCACCGTACGGCCTTCGACAATGCGCAAGTCCATACAGCACAGTCAACTATGAAAGGCCCCGAAATGACAATGAAAAACAATTCAAACGAGAAAACTAACGGCATTATTATTTTATCAAAAGAATGAACAAGTATGTAATACATCAAGAAACGACATTCACTTGGGACAAGCACATACACACGGAATGTGGCGGAGTAAAACATGTTAGCAGATCCCAACCCTAACCTAACCTAGGATAGTGGTATAACAGTACCCCATAAAAACCAACTATAATAAAAGTACTGAATTACTGATCTCTTGTCACACTTGTGTGTAACCTTTTCTTTTGGCAGATTTAAAACAAGAAATTTATACAGTCTAAAGGTTTAAGTTGGGTACATATCAATACTACTACAGTGTCAAACCTTCATTGCATTTAATGAAACTTTGGCAGTTCATTTAATTTCACGTTCAATATATATGGGAACAGTATAATATATATGTTCCTGGATATATTGATCATGATGTTCTTTCCATTATCAATCCAAATTTTTCTTATTGTGTTCCATTAATATATCCCTCAGAACTAAAAATTAAAGAAACTGTAGACTTCTTTTACTTTTCTACATTGGCTAGAGGTATATGGGGGAGGGTTGAGATCTCACAAACATGTTTAACCCCGCCGCATTTTTGCGCCTGTCCCAAGTCAGGAGCCTTTGGCCTTTGTTAGTCTTGTATCATTTTATCTTTAGTTTCTTGTTTACAATTTGTAAATTAGTATGACGTTCATTATCACTGAACTAGTATATATTTGTTTAGGGGCCAGCTGAAGGACGTCTCCGGGTGCGGGAATTCTCGCTATATTGAAGACCTCTTGGTGACCTTCTGCCTGATGTTTTTCTATGGTCGGGTTGTTGTCTCTTTGACACATTCCCCCATTTCCATTCTCAATTTTATTCCTCCGCTTCATTAAGACTTAAACCTCGAATTTGACATACACGGTCATCTCACTCAGTATTAGAATCTATTACAAACGAGACAATTAAAATTTTGAAATTATCAATTTCCCCCACTTTACTGAGTAGCAATATACCAAACTCATCTGCACATATGGGATAAAAAAAAAAATCCCAACTTATTCAGTATTTAATTGAAGAGCTTGCAGCCCCTACTCAGACTTTGTAAAACATCATCATTGGCGGATCCAGGGGGAGTGTTGGCCGATCAATGCGGCATTTGAATGGGAACATATTGGTCAAAGGTCTAATTTGGCATTAAAATCAAAAAGATCATATCATCACCCTGTATAACCCCGATACAGATGAAACCGGACGTTGACGCGTTCGAATCGAACACACCGTGTACAACTGAGTTTCGACAGTAAGGAATTCAAACTTTTAAAGACAATCCAATATCTATTCTTCGAATATTTTGCTCCAATATATTCTTTGCCATAATACTCATTAGTTACTAAAAGGTTTTTCAAAAATGTGACACATTTATATAAAAACATCAAAAAACGCACGACGATATCAATGTTAAAACGTGTTTGGTATTTTTAAACATTCAAAACTTAATGTTTCTCGTACCTCATAGTCTTTAAAACATACATTTTTGAAAACTTCGTAGTATAAATTAACAAACTTATGAAGATCGTGTGTTTATGTTGTATCTAGAAACAAAAAAATACACGTTTTAACGTGTCTTTATTTTCAGGTTGTGTACGCTTCGTTGTCATTACACCTTTTTATACTGTACGCTTCGTTGACACAATATTGCGTTTGTCAATGAATTTTGCATGTATTAAATTATGCTTTGATATGATTATAACCAATATGCATGTTTGAAAATAATAATTTACCACACTAACATGCAGACGGCAACCCATAATGTCCGTTGTATTGTCGAAAAACTCTTGGAGGAAATTTTTACATGTCAAAAATCCTCATGTATACGAAAGTGTGAATTGGTAGGAAAATACAATAAATCGACAGATGCAAGCCAACTATGACTAAGCATACAGATACACACGTCCGATTTCTAATTTGATAGCATTTTTGAAAGTGTTAACCATACGACAGTCAATGTACGGTTAGGTGGTGGGTTGGTGCCCTCTAAATAAAGGCAACAGTAGTATACCGCTGTTAAAAACTCATATATCCATTGACAAAAAAACAAAATCGGGGTAACAAACTAAAACAGAGGGAAACGCATTAAATATAAGAGGAGAACAACGACATAACACTAAAATATAACACAAATAGACAAAATCCCACGAGAATAACAAATATAACATAGATATAACATCAAAACCAAATACATGAATTTGAGATAGACAAGTACCGTGACACGTCTTATCGCAATGTGAATTTACACTCAAAAATAAGAGAAAACAAACGACACAACGTTATAATGTAATACACACAGAAACGAACTATAATATAACAATGGCATATTCCTGACTTGGGTACAGGGCATTTTTAAAGCAAAAAATGGTGCATGTTTAATCCCGCCATATTCTGTATGTGCCTGTCCAAAGCCAGGAGCGTGTAATTCAGTAGTTATATATTTTTTGTTTGTTCACCATTTTGTGCATACATTTGTCATTTCGGTGTGTTTTATAGTGGTGCGGGGTTTGTTTATTGTTCAGGGCCGTACGGTGACCTATAGTTCTTCATTTTTGTTTCGTTTGGTCTCTTGCGAAGAGCTGTTTCAATACCACATATTCTTTTTGATATAGGAAGCCATCAAAAACAATCAATGGATTAAAGGTTAAGCTTTTTGGCCTGAATCTCAGAGGCGGGTCCTAGGGGGTCATAGATTACCATAGAGTGACATTAAGGCTAAATAATATGTGTTAACAATGAACATGTAACTGATAGTAATACAGTTACTTTAATGTGAAGATATAAAGATGAAGAGACAATTCTTAATATTAACTGGTTTGCATTTTTCAATTATGTTTTTGTGTTTGTTTAATTTTTAAGGTATACAGATTATGCTTAAATTCCTCGAACATTAAGGTCTTTCTACTTTGATGCAAAAACCTAAACGATTGGTCAGGTCTTTCTGGTTATTATAAGCACCATCTGCTTACCCTTCCGGAGCACCTGAAAGCACCCCTAGTTTTTGGTGGGGTTCGTGTTGTTTATTCTTTAGTTTTCTATGTTGTGTCATGTGTACTATTGTTTTTCTGTTTGTCTTTTTCATTTTTAGCCATGGCGTTGTCAGTTTGTTTTAGATTTATGAGTTTGACTGTCCCTTTGGTATCTTTCGTCCCTCTTTTAAAGTCTATTCCCACCCATATGCATTTCATTCAAATTTTGATTTATTTTGCCGAAGACCACAGGGAGAATATTTATATTTCCCAGTTACCCTTGGTGTCATGGTTAAATTATGGGTAGAGCATAGCATCAATCATCAACCTAACCGTAGACATTTGCTGTGTTTCTTCTTTCATGTTGGTACTGAACAATGTATGAACCCTTTTATTTGTTCACTTGCAAATATATACATCATATATTAGGCGAGTGATATGAGAGCCACATTTACATTTTTAATGCACCTACCTAACACACGGCCAAATTATATATCACTGGAAAGCTAAGAATGTGTACTTTCTAAATATCGCGGTCGTCAAAAGAAATTGTGGTGCATTTTTTTTTTAATCGAGGTCAAAGGTCATAGGTGCAATTTCAATTCACGGATACTTCCAGTAGATAAATCGATTCAAAACAAATGCAAAAACGAAACAATTTTATAAGAATGCTGTATTACTATTGAGAAAATATATTTTTATCATACTAATAATCAATTTTGGTTGATTTTAACGGTAACGCATGTTGCGTAACGTTTTCTCTTAGAGTCTTTGGAAATCAACCTTTAAGTCACAAAAATGTTTCTGTAGTCGCATTTGCATGAACTAAATCTTATAATACCTCCATATCATTTGATTACACGTATTTACAAACATGTATCTGCAAATTTGATATAAATAATCCGAAACAAAACATTTGAAGCAAGGGGAAAATATAACATATGACGTATTTTTAATTGTTTAGAAAAAGTCCCATGATGAGCTGTACATTAAAGTTGAGGAAGCGTATGGTCAGTGAGTTTGAAAGCCTGCCAACCGCTTCAAGATCAGACAACCATAGGGCAGATTTTTTTTTATTATTGTAGTGCAATATGTTGAGTCTGGATCATACCGTGTTTTCATTTACATCACTAAATCAGATATGATAAGAGTACTATAACTAATATTACTAAAATGAGTAAAGCACTACTAGTATATTTATATCAACAAATTGACTATTTTGATTTAAAACATCACAAGGAAAATATGATCACTCATTGTACGTCAAACTGTGTTTGAATTTACTTTAGTCGGCCGCCGTGTATCTTGAGATATCTAATTATTCAAACAACACTTGACAAAGAAGCTTTTTTTTTAATTAATAAAATTGAGAATGGAAATGGGGAAGGGATCAAAGAGACAACAACCCGACCATAGAAAAAAAAACCACAGAAGGTCACCAACAGGTCTTCAATGTAACGAGAAATTCCCGCACCCGGAGGCGTCCTTCAGCTGGCCCCTAAACAAATATACTCTAGTTCAGTGATAATGAGGACTAGGTTATCATTTAAATATTGAACCTTTTATTTGGCTTTCTTATGTTAAAATCCCGTTAGCGTATAACCTAAATGATCGAAACGTTGGACCAATGGGATGTTGGACCATTTAGATATCGGAATATTGCGATATCGGAATATTATAGCTTCATTTTAACTTGTAATCTCATTCTTCTTATCGGTCAACATATCCATACATGCAAAGACAACTGCCTTGGCATGGGCATATATCATTATCAGTACAGCAGAGGTTTTGCTCAAAGCGGAACAAGATCTGCTATTTACAGATTGAATTACAAATTGGGAGTGGACATGATGGATTTGTCAAAGAGACACCAACCCGTTAAAAATGCAGGTAACGGCCGAAGACCACCAATGGGTCATCAATGCAAGAAACTCCCAATTTAAACCCGGAGGCGTTCTTCAGATGGCCCCTAAACAAAATTTGTACTAGTTTGAAATGATAATTGACGTCATACTAAGCTTCGAAATATACTCAAGAAATTAAGATAAAAAATCATACAAAACTAAGAAAGGCCAGAGGCTTCTGACTTGGGACAGGGGCAAAATTGCAGCGGGGTTAAACACGTTTTTTTTTAAATCTCAACCCTCCCCCTTTACCTATACCAAGGCGTGAACAGATCAAATCTTGTAGAAAGTTGTATGACATCATACCAGACCGATGTTGCCTTTTAGCCAACCAAAGTCATACCGAAGAACTTTTATTGTTTCTGTAGATCTACATTGTCTTGGATAAAGTATTGACCACAAGGAGAAAAAGAATGCCATGTAGAATTTAGGCCCCATTTTCAATTTTTCTAATCTCCTGAGCAGTCAAACTTGTTAATAGTATAGCAAAGGTGTGTCCATAAATACAGTGCATTTGTAATAATAAACCTAAATGAAAAAGAGTAAAAAAAATATTTAAAGATAATATACATTCTACTTAAGCCATAGCTATATTTAAGCTTTAGTAACTGCCACAGATGCGCCATCATCCAAGAGACAATACAGATATGTTCTGAAAGCAGGTGGCATAATTTCAATTGAATAATTCAGTGAAATGTTTTTAGAAAATGGATATTCGTCTGATCGGATTACAACTTTACCGTATTTCTGCTTCCGTAAAATACTAGTAGCTGCATAAAGTGCTTGCAACCAGTTTCGCAGTCACTGCTCATATCTTTAAATTCGACAGACTGTATATCACAGTCATTTTAAACGGGTAATTTTCCGTCATTACGGCATTAGACAAAATTATAGAGCTACTGTATACAATATTGGATATTGTACCTTGGCCTTGTTGAGGCTGTATACATGTAACTATAAATTGGCCATATATTTTTAGTTTTTGATGAAGTTGATAATATGTTGTGTAGTTTTCTCGGCGGCGATCCTCGGGCAGAAATTAGGCCCGGTTAACTAACCAAGTAACCAGAATACGTCCTTGTGTAAACCCACGTCATCTTTAATCGTCGAAATGTTAGTAAAAGCTGTTTTATGTTCAGAATTTATTAGCTCTTTACTTTCTGATTTCAAATTTTGTGGCAAATATTTAGCGATGCAAGCTTGATGCTTTAAAGATTTAATAGTAAAATGATCATGACTTCTTTTGTAAATCAGATCATTGAAGGAGATATATGTAGTTACACTCAATACAGGTTGAGTTTGCTCCTCAGAGGATACCTTATAGAGTTGTTTTACTTGCTTATAGGCTTTATACATTTGCAAAATAAACAAACAGACAAATCAGAATGAGTTGTAGATCTACTGCCCTCGTCGTTATAGGAGAAGCGACTTGTCGGTAGAATTGGTAGTACAAAGTCTTTGTACAAACAAACAGAAGATAATAGGTTGTGCTTACTTTTGAAATATTGATAGCAACTCTCATGATATTTTGTATTTTCAAATTCATATTCATCGACTGCCAGTCTTCTGTAAACTTCGTCATATCGTTTTTCCACTGCGGCAATACAACTGTATCTTTATTTAAGTGTTGAACCAAATAGTTTCTTTGTAGTAGAAACCTGACAGACCATGCTTCTGTGTCAATCAATGGATAGGTTTTTGCTTTTTAGCATAGGAAGGGTTTTATTGTGAACTGGACTGAAAATTTTACAAGACTCGGAAGATTTTCTACAATTTTCCGATACGATTCCTTATTTAGAAAGGGGTGAACTCAAAAACTATGTTTTACTTTGATTTGATCTTAATTTCGGACGATTTTATATATATTTAAGCTACACTGAAGTTAAAGATAGAAATAGAACCGTTTAAATATGATTTATCGTACTCTAATAGCACTATTAAGATCATTAAGTACACGGAAATCGACTAAAATATTTAGTAAAAAACGATAACGAAATAGATAAGGGATTCCGGAAACTATATTGATTTTCCCCACCATCATAAAATTACAGAAATTCGTGATTTAAAGAAATGTTGAGATAAAGTCTTGGTCTTGAATGAAAAAGCGATAACTGATGAGTAATTTGGTGTGTTCTTAAACAGACAGAGTACGAAAGAACTGAATTAAAATTTAATTGTAGATCCGTAAAGGTCAGGATTATGAAAATTTTCGTACAAAATGTCAAATATTTAGGAGGAATGCAAAAGCATGCGGACTTACAGTTGTAAATATTGTTTTTCATTATTTTAAGAATATAATTCCTTAAATTAATCTGTCTAAAAGAAGAGATACGACTGATTTCCTTTGCTTGAAAAAAATGTCGTAATTTTATAATTTTCAACTAATTTCTGAAATAAACGTCAATTTTACAAAAACTGCACCGTACGATTTTGTGACGACCGGGCAAATATCAAAGTTTAATCATTATTCTTTCATTTAAAAAAAAAATTAGCCTTGTGTTAGGTGGGTGCATTAAAGTCCTTAACTAGACGTCTTTTTCAAATATTACACTCGCCTATATGTTCAGGATAAGCACAAAGTAGCAACACATACTACATGTAAGTCCTGGGAGGAGGCCCTTCAGAATTACGTCAGGGACGTTTGGACTGCCACTGGATAAAATGATGTGTATTGAATAAGGACACAAATCTTGCCTTTTAACAGGCTATTTATAAACCTCTCTTAAAGTTTTTGCAGGAATTCGTACATTGTAGTTAGCCTCGTACTCTCTATACACGAAACATTGGATTTTATATTCCCATTCGGACTGGACGTGAGTATGACTGTACTCTTACATCCCACACAACTAAACGGGTGGCCAACTTCGGTCAGTTTTAACTGACGGTCGGAAAAAGACCAAAGTGATCATATCTAACAGTGTATTTCCCAGTCAATTTCACCAAATTCTTTCGTAAATAAAAAAAATTGGCCACAATATAGAAAGTTTTGCTGTACCTGTTAAATCAAAACATCACTTAACATTATTACAATATATGCACATGTATTTTGGCTTTAATATTGATTCACTTATAGGGTCTTTGCATCGGAAGTACATATGTAAACACATTTATTTCTAAAAAAACAGTTGTTGGCATGACACGGGTTATGTTCTTCTCATATATTTTTATGATAGTATGATACTAAACCCCTAACGGGAGGGATTGTGCTTGATATTCATATGATAAAGACATAATCTTTCAATCAGTTTAATTGAGATCTGGAGCTGGCATGTCAGTTAACTGCTAGTAGTCAGTTAATTGTTATTTATGTATTATTGTCATTTTATTTATTTTCTTTTGTTACATCTTTTGACATCGGACTCGGACTTCTCTCGAACTGAATTTTAATTTGAAGACCCATTGGTGGCCTTCGGCTGTTGTCTGATCTATGGTCGGGTGGTTGTCGCTTTGACACATTCACCATTTCCTTTCTCAATTTTACACTTATGAGAACTCATAATACCGTACATCCTCTCGATACTGTTTTTATTTGGCATTGCACAAGTTCATGAGTTTCATTACGTCTTTGCATAAACACGTAGGATATACTGATTAACACTTTTAGATACATGATTTACTTCTTAGTTGTATTTCGCTTTGAAATAACTATAAGTTACTACAATTACTCCTTTGTCGATATTTTATGTGCATGGTTTTTGTGCCTTGTACCGACCTTTTGAGTTTAGCCAATTGCAACTGAACTTTTTTTATGCTGTTTCACCAGTGTTCTAGGTTAAGGAGAGGACTTGGGCTCACATGTTTAATCCCGCCGCACTTTTTTTGTCGGTCCAACGTCAGGATCCTCTAGTTCATTGGTTATATAGAATTGTCATGTTTCTTCTTCTTCAGCACATAATGCATAAGTTATAAATAAATAACCGTTAGTTTTATCGTTTTAATTTTTCATATTTTTTTTCCCGGTGCCTTTTTTAGCCGACTGTATGGTATAAGTTTTCCTCATTGTTAAATATTGTACATAAGACTATAATAATTGCTTTATACACCCACTTCTTTTAAACTTTGGTGGAAAACTGTCTCACTGGTCATCACACCACATCTACAAAGCTTTATATGTAAAAAAATAATTTAAAAAAAAAACAGTTGGAATGACATCTATGGCATTCGGCAAATTAAGTTCAACGAGCTCCTACATGTATGTCTGCTTTCGTCTAGGCGAATTTGGACCAACATCGGCATTTGGAAGAGCCTCAAATTGTGAAAAGAAAGTCATTAAAGTTTCAATGACTGTACTATACTTTTAGAAACTTTATTTCCTCTGGAATATATTTATTAGCTGTTCATTTCATCTGAAATAACATTGAAAGTCTCAACTTTCAATAGAAACATTCCAAGCAGATGTAAGCTGGTTAAATATTTCAATTTTGGCTTTGTATGACAGATATTTTTAAGTTCAACTACTTTGACTAAGTTAACAGATAAACATTTACCATAAAATACAGAAAAAGGGTCGCCGACATCATCTCGAATACCTTGGCAAGAAAGTGATTTGTGACGGTTTTTGTCAACGAACTGTACAGTAATTATTTCAAAACGCACAACGAACGCGACACATTTGGTGGAACGAACAATACAGTAACAGAAAATTTATTTTGTATGATATTGCGTTTATTTTAAGTTCTAGGGTACATTTGAAGTCACGTAGTAATTCAAAGTATAGTTATTTAGTATTGCTTAAGGTATTAATACGCAAATGTGTATGCACGAAAAGATATTCAGCATTGTTTATACCAGAAACCGTATGAAATTGCACCATGTCTGTGCGTTTTGCATCTAGCAGTTTTATCAAATGTTTTATACAATATCTAAAACTTACAACAACTGTATAATTGAATACATAAACTAACATGCACATTGACATATTTAGAGAGGCATTCGAAATTGTTGTCATCCCAAATGTTGTCCTGATTATCGCTTCGAACGCGTCAACGTCCGGATTCATTTGTATCGGGGTTATACGGGGTGATCATAAGCAATTGCAACAACTGTACTAAGGTTCCATTCCAATTTTTTTCTTGTTAAAATGGGGGCCCCGCGCGGGACACCTTTATCAAAATCCTGGATCTGCATCTGTTGTTGACTATATATATATATTTGTAGGATCCTTTACTATAGATAATTTAGCTGATCTGTAACAATAACATCTTCATGCCTTATATATCATGTACTGTAGTACGCCGCTAGATTAATACTGACGTGGAAAGGTAACACATGCCAACGAAAGCTCTTTTTTTTTTGAGAGCCCAGGTGGTCGTGTGGTCTAGCGGGACGGCTGCAGTGCAGGCGATTTGGTGTCACGATATCACAGTAGCATGGGTTCGAATCCCGGCGAGGGAAGAACCAAAAATTTGCGAAAGCAAATTTACAGATCTAACATGGTTGGGTTGATGTTTAGACGAGTTGTATATATATATATATATTTTTGAAATTTTGAAATTATTCAAATCTAATTTCAAAGCCAAACATTTGAAATTCCGAGGATGTATATAAGTACCGAAACCGTTGAAGAGCTATATCGTATATGATAAAAATACCTAAAATAAATTATAGCCAAATTCATCTAAAGTCAACTTTGACACATTCCCCATCTCCATTCTATATATAGTTGTATATATTTGGCAATCGCCAATGGCAGTCAGCAGGGTTAAAGAACATCAGTTGTTCGACCTGTTAGTCAAATGCGTTTTGTTTAAATATACTTTTTCACTCTTTTGGTCTTTTGGAAAATGTTGTTTGTGCTGTTTTTAGACCCTTCTACAACGAAATTTGTTTGACATGCACACGTATAAAAATTGCGGTTTTTATCCAACGCAGTCATAGGTTTGAACGTAGTTTTCAATTTAGACTCGTTTATATTTTTTGTTTGGGCATGTATCATATTTTCCCTCCGGTTTATATGATCCGTTCATCCTATATATTGACTCTTAAAATTCAAGAGTTAATCTAAAAATGAGGGTACTTTCTCTAAAAATGAGGGTGCTTTTTATATGGCCTTCCAAATACCGTTTCGATCCCTAACATCACTGAAGAGACATTTATTGTCGAAATCCGGATATGGTGTACTAAAGAAATATTGACACCGAATGTTTGTGGCACAACATCCTGTCCACAAGTTAACAATTTTTTTTCTGTGACGTATTAAATTTATAATAAGATCCATTTTGTTACAACCTGTGATCAATTTTATTTGGCAATCGCCAATGGCAGTCAGCAGGGTTAAAGAACATCAGTTGTTCGACCTGTTAGTCAAATGCGTTTTGTTTAAATATACTTTTTCACTCTTTTGGAAAATGTTGTTTGTGCTGTTTTTAGACCCTTCTACAACGAAATTTGTTTGACATGCACACGTATAAAAATTGCGGTTTTTATCCAACGCAGTCATAGGTTTGAACGTAGTTTTCAATTTAGACTCGTTTATATATATATATATATATATACATAAGTACGTCTGAGTCAGTGACAACCCTACAACAGATGTATCCATCGGATCGCCATCAATGATGGTGATACATGGCTGTGTACATAATGTATATACAACTCGTCTAAACATCAACCCAACATGTTGGGTTGATGTTTAGACGAGTTGTATATATATATATATCAGAGGGTACTGCACATGAAAAAGACAAAAAGACATCCTTCTTTTTAACAGATATTGTATTTGATTGCCAATGAGGCAACTATTCAACAAATATCATTGGCCGTGGATGTAAACAACTAACGGTATAGGTCACCGTATGGCCCGTATTCGACAATGAACAAAACTTTATAGTAAAAAATATAAAAAAAAACACACGTTTAATAATTTTATGCGTCCGAAGCGCTTTTCTTGATTTACCTTCATCAAGAACGCTCAAAGCCAAACATTTGAAATTCCGAGGATGTATATAAGTACCGAAACCGTTGAAGAGCTATATCGTATATGATAAAAATACCTAAAATAAATTATAGCCAAATTCATCTAAAGTCAACTTTGACACATTCCCCATTTCCATTCTCAATTTTATTTGCTTGAGGGAGTTGAAACCTTAGTTTTCTAATAATTTCAAAATTTATAAACGGACAATTTTAGAAAGACTTGTTAAATCATGTCAGTACTTCGGTACTGACTACTGAGCTGAAGATATCCTCGGGGACTGATAGTCCACCTGCAGAGGTATCGAACAAGTGGTGTAAAAATTGGAAACAACACGTTTAATAATTTCATGCGTCCGAGGCGCTTTTCTGGAATTACCTTCATTAGAAACGCTCAAAGCCAATTATAGTAAGCTGTACAAGGCACAGTATGACAACAACGATGCTTCTTATGATTAACAATAAACGTTGACCGCATATTAAAGGAAGGAGATGTTTGCTTCGGCAAATTTTTTTCGGCTGCTATATAAAAACAGTTATATATGTTAACGCCTCGACTCGGATTGTTAAATGCCTCTCGATGTTACAGGTTAAGAACAAAGCTACGCCATAGGACCGTCAAATAATTGATTAGTTCCCTATCGGTCGTAACTGTTGCTTTGACTTGTCGTGTATTTCTTATTTCCTTGATATAAGTCTAAAGTCTGTTGCTTTGACTTGCCGTTTAATTCTTATTTCCTTGGTGTAGTCTAAAGTCTTTTGCTTTGACTGGCCGTGTATTTCTTATTTCCTTGATGTAGCCTAAAGTCTGTTGCTTTGACTTGCCGTTTATTTCTTATTTCCCTGATGTAGTCTAAAGTCTGTTGCTTTGACTTGCCGTTTATTTCTTATTTCCCTGATGTAGTCTAAAGTCTGTTGCTTTGACTTGCTGTTTATTTCTTATTTCCTTGGTTTATTTCTTATTTCCTTGATGTAGTCTTATAAAGTCTGTTGCTTTGACTTGCTGTTTATTTCTTTTTTCCTTTGTTTATTTCTTATTTCCTTGATGCAGTATAAAGTCTGCTGCTTTGACTTGTTGTTTATTTCTAATTTCCTTGATGTAGTCTAAAGTCTGTTGTTTTGACTTGCCGCTTGTTTCTTATTTCCTTTGATGTATTATATAGATAGTCAGTCCAAACGCCAGTATAACCCCCTTAACCCATTTTGTAGAACATATATCTATAATCAGCCTGTATGTGTTTTTTTCTTCGTTTCTGGAGAGGCTGATGACTATCCAGCTTGTAACCCATATATGTTCCACATTCTGTTTCTCAAACTCTGGATTTTTAATCGTGTAGGATGACAACTTCAAGTGCTCCTCTTTTTGTTTGCTTTCCAGGCGCGGATCCAGAAGGGGGAGGGGGTTCCGGGGTTGGAAATTTGTAATTGCGTCTCCAAAGACAGCAAATACCTAGTTAGCGTTGCTTGTTATTTTCACGTATACAGCTATTCCACATTTGACCATCTGATCTATTAAACCATATAGATAAGGGTTTTCTTTAGTTTACTCTGTTATTTGTGGTTATCTATAGTAAGAAGAATAGTGTTTAGATTTTTGTTTAAATGAAAAAAAAGAAGATGCGGTGTGATTACCACAGGCACTCGTCTTTATATAAAAGTTTATACGAAAAAAATATTCTGAGACGAGTGCCGCAGGCTATGGTGATAGCCAATGATACAACATTTTACAAGACTTAGAGACCAAATGACACAGAAATTAACAACTGTAGGTTACCGTACGTCATATCAACTACAACACCGAGAAAATCCAATATCACATAATTAAAAAAAACAACAGCGTACATGTTTGTGTAAATACATATGTTAAATTACACATTTCAGTTCAATCTTATATCATCTGACTATATGATCCTATATGAAATATTCTTCGCTGTTCAAACATTCATACTCCAACAGTAGCAACTGAACTAAATTATTTGTCATATCATTACAAACATCTTGTCCAACAAATCTACAGTGCATATTTATATAAAGTGGATCCGGAGGGGTGGGGAAACGAAGCGTGCACTCAATTGGTACCACTACCGTGTTCTAGCTGACTGTGTCTCGTTAGTGAACGCTTTCAACACGTTTTATATGATGCCATTCATTAATTTGGTTCTTCGTTGAAGTGAAAGTAGGCCTCAGTGACCGAGATGAACTATTGCATCATTATAGTCTGAATATCGAGGTTCACAGTGAGTTGGAATCGCAAATTTGACAGGTGCGCTCGACTCAAATTATGACGGCTCAAATCTTTTAAACGGACTGTTTTAAAACTGAACCATTGGCAGAGACAGGCTCTGACCTTTGTTCCTCATTCAATGAAAATCCCAGTTAGGAGTTAATAAGAGGGAACATAATTTATTTTTCAATTAATATATAATAAGACATAGTGTGGGAGATAAATTAGCCGACATGCTAAACTGCATATCACAGGACCGTATTGCAATCTACGAAGGGACATGACTCAGATAACGCATCACGTGAACATTTTATCACATGATTTGGTTCGATTTATAAAAGTCCTTGTCAGCCGGTATCTTTCTTTGCATTTACTGGAATCTCACCATGAAGGCATTAAATATTTGTTTGTGCATCCTTCTTGTTACCGTTTGCAGTGCATTACAGAGGTAAGAATGTCACAAACTTCGGGCATACTATAAACAAATATTGTTTTACGCACTTTTTGTATGTTGTGTGATCATGACATCCGTAAAATATTAAAAGTGTTAGTCACGGGACTTCCTTTGTATTAATGTTCTGCTTTGTCATGTAAAATACTATAAATCAAATCGCTTTCTGTATGGAAAATGTTGCAAAACTTAACAAACATTTGAATGGTGAAAAAAGGGGGGGGGGAGTGTAGTTAAAAGATGAAACTTGTGAATTAAAGTCTTCAAAGTTTCTAACAATAAAGGTCTGATTGGGGATGATCTTTCTATTGTGCTACCTTAACAAAAAGAAAAATTGCAAAATTCATAAAGTCCTTTATAAAATGGCGAAATCCAAAGCTCAAACACATCTAACGCATGCAAAAACAAATGACACATTCCTACATAAACTTTTATTTTCAGAATCAAATTGAAGAAGTTTAAGACAGTGAGAAGAACTTTAGCCGAAGTTGGCACATCCATAAAAGCTTTAGAATGGAGATATGGCTCAGACCAAATCAGAGGACCATCTCCTGAACCCCTGGTAGACTATATGGATGTAAGTATTCTAAAAAGTCTCATGTGTCTATCCTTTAGCATATTTAGACAAGTGTCTAGATGAGGTTTACAGAAATGAGAATGATGGGAAATAAAGCGAAGAATAAAGGGGTAAAATTAAATAAAAATGAATTGAGAAAAATTAAATAAAATAATGAACAGCAAAAAAATATCTCCTCAAGTTTTTTTAATTAATTATAAAAAAGAGACAATATTGCTTATCGCTTATACATGTAGGTAAAACAAATAAAAGAGATAAATGGTAAAAAAAATAAAAGAGATAAATGGTAAAAAAAATTAAAAAAAATAAGGACCCCATTATACCTCTCTGAGATTGGAATGCAATTTCTTTTTTCTTTAATCATACATGCTAAGAATTGAATTTGCTTTTCATTAAAAAATTATTTTAGCTTTAGAATACGACATTTTAAAATGAAATTACAGTAGGTAAAATTTGAGTTGGCAGAAAAAGATGGTTGCCCCAGGTAGTAATTGGAAAAAAATCTTGAGCTGTATTGAAATTTGAGCTTGTTTGATCTTTTTTAAAAGGTAGACAATTCGAAAGGCAATATACAAATGATATACAAGCTATCAGCACAGTAAAACCTACATACATGTAGTATCACATTCTATATTATTGTTTTCAGGCACAATATTATGGTCCAATCACAATAGGAACGCCACCACAGACCTTTAATGTTATATTTGACACTGGATCATCTAACTTGTGGGTACCATCAAAGAAATGTCATGTCACTGACATTGCTTGTTGTAAGTATAGTGAACTTGATAGCTTAATGCAATATTCAATTACTTGGAATTACAAAATACATATGATCAATGTTCAAGTACTTTATCAATAATTTCAATGAAGTGTGTTACAAATATAGATTACTGTGGATTCATTAATATTCGTTGAATACCAATTTTCGTGGATTTCTTTGGAACAGGAGAACCACGAATTAAAATGTTCAACGAATAACAAATTTTCTAAAGGAATGATTGTAGACTTTGCCAAAACCACGAAATTAAATAACCACGGATATATAAATTTTCCTCAAACCATGAAAATTGATATCCATGAAAATAAATGATCCACAGTATACCACAGCTTTGAGTGTGATACAATATTTATCCACTCGAGAAAATTAATTTAGTGGTGGATTTTGTTTCTCAAATGATTTCTAGAAGATATGCAGTCAAACTTTTAAAATCTTTTTCGAATGATTTGCTAAATGATTTGTTCTTTATATATACGACATGATCATCACAGTAGGAAAGCGAGGTCATTTGATGTCACAATCATTATCAAATTTTGATCAATGGAGAACTGAGATCAAACATACTTCTCACTAAGGCTAGTAAACAAAAATGACCATTGTACAGATTATTGACATTAAATTTTGAAATAGATGACACTAAATATTTGGAGAGAAAAAAAAATCAAGATGAAATGACTAGCTGACTGACTTTTATTATGTCTATACATTTTATATATCATACAAAATTATTTATAAGTAATTAAAAAAAGAACATTGTAGTCACATTTTTAACATTGTAGATACATGTAGAACATATAGGAAGATGTGAAATGAGTGACAATGAGACAACTCTCTGTCCAAGTAGCAATTTATTAATGTAAACCATTATGTCTGATCCATGATAATATTTACTTTTTCAGTATTGCACCAGAAATATGACAGCACAAAGTCAAGTACTTATGTCAAGAATGGAACTGCCTTTTCTATAAGATATGGAACAGGAAGTTTGACTGGTTTCCTAAGCACTGATTCAGTAACAGTAAGTTTCCATTTGACAAATTACTAGTAAACAAAACAATAAAATTGAGAATGGAAATGGGGAATATGTCAAATAGAACAAACCTTCCTGAGCAGATGACAGCTGAAGGCCTCCAAAGCTCTTTTGCCATAAGATTTTTGTCTTCCTTCTGTCTCAATTTTGTATTGGCTATACTCATGAACGGCATGACAGAATTTTGTGAAACATTGAAACTTACTCATTTGATTTACTATTGCATTTCATTCTCCAAAGAATTTTTTGGGGTTTACATAGCCATGACATGGACTTTGTCTTATCAATAAACTACATGTACAGTATCCATCATGTCAAGTGCAGATTTAGAATGGGGCACTCTTGGTGTGCACCCACTATGAACATAGTAGTTTAAATCTAAAATGAAATGACATGAATTTTTGGGGAGGCAGAATATTGCTTTGCCTTCTTTTTTTGCATTAATCGATAACATTTTAAACTAAACCTTTTTCGCTATTTTTTATAGATTGGAAGCATCACTGTGAAAGGTCAGACTTTTGCTGAAGCAGTAACCCAACCAGGAATTACATTTGTTGCAGCCAAATTTGACGGTATTTTAGGAATGGCCTATGAGAGAATTTCCGTAGATGGTGTTACTCCAGTTTTCTATAACATGGTTAAACAGAATTTGGTGCCAGCACCAATCTTTTCATTTTACTTAGACAGGTATAAATTACTATCGCATACTGAAGCATCACTAATTTTCAAGAGTAGAACATAGTAGCCACTTAACATGATAAATATTTTTATGTGTGTGAATAAATGATATTTAAGAATTGAATGTTTGAATGTTTTGCTATTGATAATCTTTGATTCCTCTGGAAATTTTTCAATCTCCATTAAAAGATTGAGTTGCAACAAGAATAAGGTTCAATTAGGTTTACAGTTATAATAAGTATACACTAATCCTACAAATTGACTAAATTGAGAGTATATTTGATTATAGATATGATTTGGGAAATTCATTTGTTTCTGAATTTACAGTATTTTTGTCTAAAAAGGTAAAGAAGCTTATGGTAAACAGAAATGAAAGCACATAATATATAACTTATAACAGAACACTATGATATATGTGAGGCAATTGGTATGTAGGACGGTTTTAATACCCAGACATTTAACAGATTTCTGAAATTGAAGTAATACCATTGATAATCGTCTAATATTTGTGCTGATGAGGCTTAAAGCAATCACCAGAAACTATTAAACTAGAAATTCATTGGTCCCATTATAAAACAAAACCCATCAGCTTTGCAGTCCACTCTAATCTCATGTTGTTTATAATTTTTTCAGAGATCCCACTGCAAAAGAAGGTGGAGAGTTACTCCTTGGAGGCAGCGACCCAAAGTTATACAAAGGAAACTTCACATACGTTCCAGTCACAACACAAGCATACTGGGAGTTCAAGATGGACGGGTAATCTATTTTTTATAAAAACATGAAGTTGAAAAAGGCAAAACTTGGGATCCTTTATTATTCCCTTGATATTAATTTTTGATGGAATTTGTATGGTTAAACCATGACTTTAAATGTTAAAAAAAGCATTTTTATTCTTGCAGCAACTTTAAGCAAAATGAAGCACATAAATATTCTCAGTAATACAATTTTTCCAAAAATCATGAAAATTTGTACCCCTGAAAATAAGGAAATCCACAATATAACTTAATAGCTTGATGTAGGGAAATTCGTTTTTACAGTTAAGCTAAATCTGATAACTTAAATATAACCTAAAATATAAATCAAGATGAATAACTTGATAACCCATGAAAAGTCCATTTTACTGCACTTTAGCTTTTGCCCTTGACAAAAGGTTATTACATTTGTCATTTGAAATCAAGCCATAGATTATGTATGATAAGATAACAAGTAAAGATGGTTTTATCAGTGTCAAGTAGAACTACGGATGTTGTTCAAGGTCAATAATCTAATTGTCTAATCAATCCATTTATTGACTTTTCATCCTTTATAATTATTATCTAATCAAATGTTTGTTTTACGGTCTACAAAATTAACTTGTAGTTTTGATGGGACAAAATAGATCATATAGTTGATTAAACTTTTAACTGACTTGATAAGGCATATATTCCAGACATTCTCTATTCATCTATTGTTCATTCAATACAATTATTTTTTTTATAAAGAAGGACTTTCTGGGATATATGAAAATAAGTAAATACATAGAATTTATTTGTTGGTGCAGAATAAAAATCATTCTATAACTTATTGTGATTTGTTATAATAAACAAGATATGGTTCAACTATCCTGTAATCAGAGGTAGAAATTAGCACTGGTCAGGTGGTCCGAGACCAGTAGAATTTGCATCAGACCAGTAGATTTGGTCCGCAGGTGGTTCGTTGGACCAGTAGAAATTCGTTGATAAAATTCACTTACAAAAAAAAGTACCTACGAAATCAATTACACGGTACTGTGGGAGGGGGTACTAAGTTTTACAATTGATCAAGTTAATCAGGAGCAACATTCACAAAGGCACAAAATGTGAAAATTTTCGGAAGGAGTTAAGCCTGGACCAAAAAAAATAAAATAAGTCATGTAAGTGGCATTCAAAAGGAAGATTGGAATAAAGTTTATGAGATTGACAAAAGGAAATGTAAATATTAAAAATTATAGGGAAAAGATCGTGAATGATTAAATTATATAGTCTATTGCAATGTAATGTGTCGTGAATATAGGCCAAGAGACTTTTTATCATTTTCTTATGTAATTGTTTCCCGTACTTTCGCGCACACTATTGTTAATGTAACGTAACGTTATTGTTACGTATATCTTTCATCTTACGATCATAAAGCATCTAAACTAGCAAGACGTTATTATTCCTCCACAACAAAAGTGAATAACCCTCAAGATATTGGTGCCGTGACGAAAACCACAACTAGAGATGAGTTTGAAACTCAAAACAATAAGAGCCGCACATCGACGAGGAGTAATAAAACTACTGAAAAAAGCAGACCCGACAGAAGAACCGCATCAAGATGTTATCAACCTCAGATCCATGATGGAGCTCATAAAAACCAAGAAGAAGACATTGTCTGACCTCAATGAGAAGATTCTAGAATCTATTAAAGAAGAAGAAGACCTCGACGAAGAAATTGAAGAAGTTGACAAATACGAGTTAGATATTCAAATTGGAATAACGAAAATTGAGAAGATCCTAAAAGAAGTAAGTTATTCTAAAAATCAATCAGCTCTTAACCCTCATGCATCAGATTTTATATGCAATAACCCCAGCGTGCAAGAACATTCTAACCAGATAATTTTCAACTCAGAGCAAACAAACCTAAGCCAGTCAAGCATGCCCATCTCCACAGTATCAAGTCATTATAACAAATTGCCTAAACTCAACTTGCCAACTTTCGGCGGTAATCTACTAGAATGGTCAGCCTTTTGGGATTCCTATAATAATTCCGTACATGAAAATCCTTCATTGAGTGACGTGCAACGATTTAATTATTTAAAATCGCAACTTTATGGAGAAGCTAGCCAGTGTATTTCGGGAATGCAAATGACTAATACAAATTATATTCAAGCAATACAAATTCTACACGAGAGATTTGGCCAACAACACAAAATAGTTAACGCATACATGCAAAATTTGCTAAATTTGCCTGCACCAACGCCCGGAATTAGGGGACTGAAATCGTTCAGTGACACAATAGAAAGTAATATACGTGAACTAGAAGGAATGGGTCGATATCAGGAATCGTATGGAAGCCTATTAATACCGCTTATACTCAACAAACTGCCATGTTTTGTCAGACAAAATATTACTCGAGACCACGGTAATGATGATTGGGATATTTCAAGTTTACGCAAAGCAATAAAGAAAGAAATTTGTATCCAAGAGGCCGCTAACGCCAATCCTATTGAAACCGATATTATCCCCACCGCATCGTTCGTGACAGAAACAACAAATAATAGATGGAGTTCAACAGGGTCTAAAGATAGTAACAACAATAGTTCAGTTAAGACAAAAAGGCCGTGTTTGTTTTGTCAAAACCCGCATCACCCAAATGAATGTACAAAGATCACCGATATAAACCCCGCACCCAAATCGTAAAGGAAAAACGAGTTTGCTTTTACTGTTTCGGTAATCACAAGGTTTCGGAATGCAGGTCAAAATACAGTTGCCGAAATTGCAGTAAAAAACATCACAGTAGCATATGCCGTAATAGTTTACTAAATGAAAACTTCACTTAAAATGAAAATAAAACCGTAACAAAACCTGTCAACGAAGAGCTACAAAGTACAACGGAAACAAAGAGCGCCGCTATGCATTCTGCCGTTACAGCACATACCGAAATTTTATTGAAAACCGCCGTAGCGCCCGTATGGTACCATGATGAAAGTGTTATGACTAACATTCTACTCGATGAAGGCGCCGAGAATTCATTTATTTCTCAAGAACTAGTAGAGAAACTTCATATCAAACCAACTGGTATAGTAAGCATGCAAATTTCTGCATTTGGCGGGAAAGAAGGTGAGGTACGCAACCTGGAGAAAGCAACATTATCTGTTGAGACCGAAAGAAAAGAAAGAATTCCAATGGAAGTAATTATTGTTCCAAAAATTGCCGCACCGATACATATGAAGAAACGAGTAAACATTAACAGCTTGCCCTATTTACGAGGATTACAACTTGCCCACCCAGTCACGCAGGATGAAAAGTTTTCCCTTTCACTTCTCGTTGGAGCAGACTACTACTGGTCTTTAGTACAAGATGAAATTATTCGAGGTGACGGACCAACAGCTGTTAAATCCAAAATAGGCTATTTGCTATCAGGACCCCTTAACACAGATACTGACAATACACAATGGAACTCTACAATGATGAATGTTTTAGTGGTGCACAAACCTGAGGAGTGCAATTTACAGAGGTTTCGGGACATTGAGTCGAGCGTTTTAGAGACGGATTCTGATGAAACCATACAAAATGTACAAAACCTAATGCTTGAGTATCAAAACTCTAGCCTAACTTTTAAGGAAAATAAGTATGTCGCAAAACTACCTTGGGATCGAGTTAAAGACACCATACCATTTTGCACATCTGGGATAGATTTTACCGGACCTCTACACATCAAGGATACATCTCATCTTTTACACGGAAGGATTATTACGACCACAGAGATGCACAACGACAAACACAACGCGAATATACAACTTGATACGATCACAGCAAACAAACTATTTGAGCAGCAAAAGTACGGACTTCTAGAGAACTAATTACCACACGACCAATTGTGAAGTTCTAACCGTTAGAACCATAGTAACTGTTAAAGGATTATTGTGAAGGACAGTTAACGTAAAGTGAAATTACAAAAAAAACAACTTTCAATGTGATTCATTTATAGAACTTTAAAGTTTTGATTATTTATCATTTCAAATAATTTTATTTCTTATGCATTTTGAGGCCCCCAGAATGTCGTGAATATAGGCCAAGAGACTTTTTATCATTTTCTTATGTAATTGTTTCCCGTACTTTCGCGCACACTATTGTTAATGTAACGTAACGTTATTGTTACGTATATCTTTCATCTTACGATCATAAAGCATCTAAACTAGCAAGACGTTATTATTCCTCCACAACAAAAGTGAATAACCCTCAAGATATAATGAATTGTATAACGTGGAAAAATTTGCAGTGACAGACCTAAATAAGAAATGTATAATTTTTGTAACAAGATCTTCAAATTTTAAGTTAGATTCTGTACTTGCTCATGAAAAATCAGAACAGCACAAAAAATCTAAGAGAATGTCATATTTGCAGGACCAGAAGATTTAGTGCCGGACTAGTAGACTGGTCCAGCTGGGCAGTACACAAAAATGCCTAAATTCGACCCCTACCTGTAATCCTTACGAATCTGAAACTCAGTATTGTTATTTTTGTTAAAACAAGGATGTATTTTTCATGCATTTGCAACAACTAAATTATGGTATGCCAGAAAACATTTGTTTATTGCACCCTGAACGAACCTTATTTTTGAGAGGTGATCCTATCTTTTTCACTAAAAATTGGGGAAATCATATTTTTACTGGTATAGTTATTGTCAGCAATGTTCTCTGTTCAACTGTTAACTTAATGCCAAAACTCATCAAATAGTATTGTCAAATTTGAAGAAAAACAAAACATCTGAAAAATACTAGCAACTATAACAGAATTACCTGGTGCTACATCTGTGTTGTATTTAATTATTTTGATGCTTTTCTCTCCTTAGAATCATGATGAATGGAAAACAATCCGATTTCTGCTCAGGAGGATGTAAGGCTATTGCTGATACAGGTACCTCCCTTTTAGCTGGACCTGTTGATGAGGTCACAAAACTCAACGAGATGATTGGAGCTAAACCATTGGCACAGGGAGAGGTATGAATTTTAAATGCTGTCATCTGAAATAGTTTTAATATGAATGTTTTTTTATTCCCTCTTACTTTTTACAATACTTGGTTAAAAAAAACACTTTTTTTATTAAAATTATTTACATTTTTACTTTTACGGTTTATACAATGTTACACCACTTTGACCACAAAAAAAAGAGAATGACCAATTCTTATAGTAAACTTTTACGCAGTGTAAGTTCTGTTTCAAGAGAAGCTCAAATTTGAGGTTTTTTTCACTTTGAATTTGATCCTTTTAATAAAAAGTAAGAGATTGTTCAATTTAAAATTAACAACAGGGGTTTGTGCTAAAGAATGGAAGAGCCCATCACGTAAATAGTTCTTGAAAATAACTTGACAAAAAAATCTTTTTCAGTATGTAGTTGATTGCAGCAAAATTGACAGCCTTCCACCAATAAGCTTTGTTTTGGGAGGAACAACCTTTACCCTTACAGGAAAAGAATACATTCTTCAGGTAACAAAACTACATCCAATATTCTATTTGAATTAAAGGTATGGAGTATTGAGCATGGAAATTTCTAAGCAATTTAAGCAGTATTTCCCATAAAAAAAGATGTTCTCAATGTCATTTGTGAAGAAATGTAGTAACTGTGGATTAATTTTTGTTGGTATGGTGCCATTTTTTTGTGGATTTTGTGAGAAAAGATGAAGCACTACTTATATTTCCAATGAAGTACTATTGTTCTATAGGCTTACAAGTATGCAGATTTTAGTGAAACTGCGAAATGAAATATCCACAAAATGCTTTTTTTTTATCAATCCACAAATATTGGTACCCTCAAAAATCAATCCACAGTAGGTACTGATCCACCAAATGGATATGTATTGCATCATGGGTTTATAATGGTACTGGATATTTCTGGTGGAACACAGGTGCAGACTAGATTGATACCGAACCTTAATGATGTCAAATACAATTTTTGATGGATAGAAATTAAAAATTTTGAATAAGTTAAGTTTTTGAAAAACCACATCTAGCATACAATCAAATGCAGGATTAAGTTTGTTTAGATTCTTTTTATTTTATTTAAAGAGCATATTGTACAACACCTTCCTACACACCATAGTCTTTAAAAACACATAATTACTCTAGTTAACTTTCCCCTATGCACAACAACGCTTAAACACAATTCAATATTACCTAAGCCTGCCTTAACACACAGGGCTTAGACAAAATCAATATTTTGTTGGATCTGACATCTAATATGATACTAATTGTTTTGCATTTCAGCTATCAAAGTTTGGGGTTACCATTTGTATTAGCGGATTTACACCACTTAATGTTCCTCCCCCAAAAGGGCCCCTTTGGATTATAGGGGATGTTTTTATTGGTGTTTACTATACAGAATTTGATCTCGGCAGGAATAGAGTTGGTTTTGCACCATCTGTAAAGCGTCCTAAGTAAACCTGGCTTAAAATTGCTATTGTGTCATATCTTTAAAACTCAATTTATCTCTTATGAAACAGAAAATGGGAGATAACTCTTCTATGACTTAAGTTGTAAAAAGTGTAGGATTTTGAGAATTATAAACAGTAATTGCTAAAAACATTATTTAAAATGATTATTTGGGTTTATTTCCATTAAGATTAAATCTTTCAAAGCAAACCTGGTCTGAATAATTGAATGAATTAATTGTACCCTTGAACATGACAAAAAAAATTATATGACTAGTTCATGGGAATGACAAATTCATAAAGCAGTTATACAAGTATTTGACATAATCATTGTTGGGTTTTTTTCTGCAAAATTTGTAAACCAAACAAATTCTTAAAACTTTCATATTATTGAAAGATTATATTCTTTACTCCAAATTTTTAAACCAGATTTATAAAACTTTCATATGACACAATAGCTGATATTCTTTTCTGTAAAAATTTATGAACTGCGCATGTTTAAGTCATCTAAATGTAATTTCTAAAATCTGTGGAAATGTCTAGCCTACTTCGTAACCTAGCTTTTATGTATATCTAAGACTGATTATAAAGAACTTACTCATCAAGCAATCATCCCTATATCAGTCATAACTGACGTCTGGATATGTTCTCAACTCTTTTATATAACAATCATAAAAATATAAGTCATGACTGCAGTTCTGTTGCCTTCTTAACTTCAACCATTCATTTGACCTTCAATCATAGTGTATAAAAATCTTAACATGAGTAATAACAATTTCTAAATGAAACCTTGGCAGATCTGGGAGCAGATAGTTTGTTTAGAAGGGGAGCAAAATGCATCTTTGATGGACTGATTTTAATGTAATAAAATTTATATAAAGTAGGAATCCTTATCTCTGGGAAATGTTAATTGATGAAGACAACTTGTCTGATTTCTTGATCTTCTCAAGTGACTGATTTAAAAGATTGGCCATACACATGGACACATCTGGATTTTGAAAGAGAAAAACAAACAATCAGATATTTAGGTTTTTATTACTTGAATATATAATATGTTTATTTGCTTTGTATTTCAGGTTTCACAGGCAGGGACATCAATTTGTCTCAGTGGATTTATAGGACTTAATGTTCCTTCCCCCTTGGGACCCCTTTGGATTTTAGGGGATGTTTTCATTGGTCCCTTTTATACTGAATTTGATCTTGGAAATAATAGAGTAGGGTTTGCACAAACCGTACAACCCACCCGAAAATGGAATTTGCATTAAATGTATTTGACCCAGTATACATCTGCCAGTGACAATAGAATGAACAATTTATTTAGAAAATCCTGGACAAGTTTATTTGATGCAAATTTCAAAAACCTACACAACCCTTTTACTAACAGTTTATAATAAATTTACTGATTATTGTCTTGAAGCTAAATGTTGTCAAAAATCTTGTTCATGTAACACTTTTGACCATTTTAAAATATTTAAAGACCAAAAAGAACTTTAAAATAAAAATTTCGATGAAAAAAAACCCCCAAAAATCAGTATATTTATCATACATTTTAAAAGCATGCAGTGTTTAAAAGAGATGTTAGATTAGCAACATAGATATATTTATTTTATTATTAAGCTGTAATCTAGATGTAAATGTTGATCTAAAAGATCCAGGCTGTATTGTATGGTTATTTCATACTAATTAACAGAATTTATAAATACTAAAAATTGCTAGCAAATTGTATGTTGCGACTAACAACAACTTAGCTTATTGGATGATTGTAAAACAATCAATTCAAACATTTTTGCATTATTTTGAGGGAATTTCATTAATGTTGATAACAATTTAATAATTTCTTACTGAAAGATTATTTGGGCTTCTTTGCATAATGCTTATTGTGGTAGATCTGTAAAAATGATTTTTGAAGTGATCTCGTTCATAAATGTCTATTGTTTTCCCTTTTTATATTTCATGTTTGTATATTTGTGAGTTTTTACATACATATATTTTTGTTTCTGGATAGTGACATAAATTATCCATGCAATGCAGAAGAATGCAGTTTTATAAAGCAAAAATGTTACTTAATAGCTCTTTAATTTTTTTTTAAAGGGGATTGAGTTCTCAAGTTTTTTAGAAAAAAAGAATCTCTGGAAACTTCAAAAGTTTTTAACTAATTTTTAAAACTTGAAATTGTGAATTATACCTTTGTTTACTTCCAATTACATAAGCATTCCAATAAATTTTATAATCTAAGACTAAGCTGTTTTTTTTTTTTTTAAAACCAAACAAACTCTGATGCAAATTCGACCTAAATATCCTTAATTTCCAAATTATGGCCCTGGATATCTCCAAATTCAACCTACATTGTAAATACATCATATGGGATAATGTTCATACCTTGGTTTAATTTTTATATTTCATATCTTTTTCATACTTGTACATAGCTATATACATCCCTATTGCCTCAACCTACCTGAGATATTGACTCATAGCTGAATTCCACCAACTAAACAGAACTTGCACATAAATCTGTTTAGTCGTGTATTATTATTTTTTCAGTCTGGAATGATTTTGATTGGTGCATGGCATGGTTTTTATTTAACATAATTATAAACATGGTTGAAATTTGTTAAACCATTAGGCTTGATTCAAAAATGTGTTTTCTGATTGACAGCACTTGTACAGATGATACATGAACTCTAAAATATATTTCTTTATATAGAAATTAAATTTCATAGAGTAATTTGGAAAAAATTGCCAAGTTTTCAATTTCATTAATTATTTTCAGCATCAGTAAAAATAATTCAATGAAGAAATTAAATGACCAAAAATTTTGTATGTCATTGATTTTATTAAAACTTTTGTTTACATCAAAGATTTACATTCTGAGTTTCATTTAACTCAATATCAATGAGGCAAAGTGTTGTTGGGTATAAGTTTTATCATCATATAACCACACACACTTCTTTTTTCATGAAATTTCAAAATCACTACTAATATTAACAAATTTCAACTGAAGCATGAACTAACTGTTGTCTAAGCTTATTCTTGTGCAAATCCTGCTTATTCTACAGGTCAGTCAACAAGGTACAACAATTTGTCTCAGTGGATTTGCTGGAATTAATGTACCCGCCCCTCTTGGTCCATTATGGATTCTTGGAGATGTTTTCATTGGACCATTCTACACAGAATTTGATCTTGGAAACAACAGAGTAGGTTTTGCACAGACTGTCAACCCACAGTAAAGAAGATAATAATGGAATGTTGAGATGTTAAAAGAAAGATTCCGATGCTTGAAAATGCTCAAAGACTCACCGATTGTGTTTTGTTTAAATTATTATTTATGAAAGTGCAAAAAAACCTGAGAGTGCAAAAATTGTTAAAGTGCTTTGTTTTGAAGAATTTTGAATAAATGATTTCTGTATTTTTGTTAAAACTGGTTTTTATTATTAGCATCTCATAATAGTAATTACACTGATTTGAGTCCACATGAAACATAGTATAGAGTAAACACTAATTAACATCCATATAACAGACATTTTGATAATTTGCTGTTTCCGAATCTTTTGCATTCTACGTACAGTTTTTATACGACCGCAAAAATTGAAAAATTTTTGGTCCTATATTGGTATTACGTTGGAGTTGGTGGCGGCCGCGTCGTCTAAAAGACATTTGGTTTTCACACTATAACTTTAGTATAAGTAAATAGAAATCTATGAAATTTAAATACAAGGTTTATGACCACAAAAGGAAGGTTGGGTTTGATTTTGGGAGTTTTGGTCCCGACTGTTTAGGAATACGGTGCCAAAAAGGGCCCAAATATGCATTTTCTTTGATTTCACACTATAACTTTAGTTTAAGTAAACAGAAATCTATGAAATTTTGACACCAGGTTTATGACCACAAAAGGAAGGTTGGGATTGATTTTGGGAGTTTTGGTCCCAACAGTATAGGAAAAAGGGACAAAAAAAAGGCCCAAATAAGCATTATTCTTGGTTTTCGCACAATAACTTTAGTTTAAGTAAACAGTAATCTATGAAATTTTGACACAAGGTTTATAACCACAAAAGGGAGGTTGAGATTGATTTTGGGAGTTGAGGTCCAAACAGTTGAGAATAAGAATTAGGGGCCGAAAAAAGGGCCCAAATAAGCATTATTCTTGGTTTTCGCACAATAACTTTAGTATAAGTAAATGGAAATCTATGAAATTTAAACACAAGGTTTATGACCATAAAACTTTGTTTGATTTCATCAAAAATTGAATAATTGGGGTTCTTTGATATGCTAATCTAACTGTGTATCTAGATTCTTAATTTTTGGTCCCGTTTTCAAATTGGTCTACATTAAGGTCCAAAGGGTCCAAAATTAAACTAAAGGTTCTTTGATATGCTGAATCTAAACATGTACTTAGATTTTTTATTATGTGCCAAGTTTCAAGTTGGTCCAAAAAACCCTGTGTTGTGTCAACTATTTAATCACAATCCAAATTCAGAGCTGTATCAATCTTGAATGTTGTGTCCATACTAGTCCCAATGTTCAGGGTTCGAACTCTGCAATCCTATAAAGCTGGGCCCTGCGGAGCATCTGGTTAAAAGCTGACACAAAAATGTATGGTTGATATCCTAAACTAACAAATTCAACTAACAAACTGACATTATTTTGATTTTGATATGTTTGAGGAGCGAACAATAAAGTTATCATTATCTGTTATATTCCAACAGTGAATTGAGAATAAAAGGTGTAAAAATCATTAAATAGTTTGATATTATTAAACCCAAGTGGACTTGAGCAAAATAGCTTTTACAGTCTTATTTAGTTCAGCATTGCATAAAATTGAGAAAGGAAATGGTGAATGTATCAAAGCGACAACAACCCGACCATAGAGCAGACAACAGCCAAAGATGATATACAATTATCTTATATATAAAAATAAGATGTGGTATGCTTGCCAATGAGACAACTCTCCACAAGAGACCAAATGACACAGAAATAAAAAGCTAAAGGTCACTGTACAGCCTGCAACATTGAGCAAAGCACATAATGCATAGTCGGCTATAAAAGGCCCTGAAATACATGTACATAGAAACAATGCACAGACAAACATTACAGAAAATCTTGTGAAAAAAACAAAAACAGCTTGCAGAAATTCAAAATCAGTGATGCATATTTACAAAGCAGGAGAGGCTTATACTAATCCCTGGTCTTGCTTCTTTTACAGTTCAAACAAATTATTTGTTTCTATCCTCCTGTTGGCAAGTGAACCTGTAAAAATTGTGCAAAATTAGTTTTCATTGTTCTTGATTACATTTAAAATCTTTTGCTTATAATTTCATTCATTTAAAATTTGTTTTCCGGTATTTGTTTTATTTTTGTTAGGAACAAAATTAATAACTCATAGATATATAGGAAGATGTGGTGTGAGTTCCAATGAGACAACTCTCCATCCAAATAACAATTTAAAAAAAATTTCAACCATTATAGGTCAATGTACAGCCTTAGAAGACGTGAACAAAATCTGGACCACTGCAGCATTAAATTAAGGTCAAGGGCAGACAAATAAATATGTATACCACTTACAATAAATTACGATTATCTGGTCTATTTGCCTATTTGCTTGGGTTCACCTTATGTTGGTCTATTCATTGTTCATTGACCATGTTTATGTAAGACCTCTTAGTAGAACCAGTATATGGTAAATTGGGTCATTTCTCAAGAATTATAAGGTTAACTCAATTCTTTCTGAAATGACACCCCTGCTTTACTGTTCATGTATGACTGATTTGATGTTGAACAAGAATGTGTCCATAGTACACGGATGCCCCACTCCCATTATCATTTTCTTTGTTCAGTGGATCGTGGGATAAAAAATACAATTTGGCACTTAATTTAGAAAGATCATAACCTAAGGAACATGAGTACAAAGTTTCAAGTTGATTGGACTTCAACTAAATAAAAAACTACCTTGACCAAAAACTTTAACCTGAAACTTGCACTATCATTTTCTATGTTCAGTGGACCGTGAAATTGTAATCAAAAGTCTAATTTGACAATTAGATTAGAAAGATCATATCATAGGGAACATGTGTACTAAGTTTTGAAGTTGATTGGACTTCAACTTCATCAAAAACTACCTTGACCAAAAACTTTAGCCTGAACGAACGAACGTAGGTGGGGCATAAAAAAAGTTTGACTAAATGAATCACATAAACCCGACATTATCAATGATTAATGTAGTTTAGGTCAAGGTTAGATGAACCCTGTAAGACGACATGCATTTACACCTTGCAATTATTCCTTACACCTTGGTTAATATACGAGGAATATATATATCCATGAAAAACTAACATTGACCAATGAACTATGAAAATAGGGTCAAGTTTCGATTATACCTGCTAGAAAGACATGTTCAAATTACAATCATTCTATACATCAAACATAGTAGATCTATTTCTACCAAAACATAACATTAACCAATGAACCATGAAAATTAGTTCAAGAAAGACATGTACAACTAATAATTATCCCATTCACCAAATGAAGTCCTGAACTACAAAAGGCTTCTAGTATTTGAGATATAATTACTGTAACCACTCCAACTTAACCTTGATCATTGATTAATGAATTGAGGTGGAGTTAAGATAACTTTTTAAGACGGATATTTTGACCTAGTTATGATAACATACAAAGTATAGTTATCCTATTATTCGTGATATAAGTAAGTTTTTCAAGCAGTCACTTAATCATAAATGAGGTCAAGTACAATGAACAGATGACTGAAGGACACTTTCTCTATTGAATTGTTTCATATTTTTCATGTTGAGGCCTTTTAAAGTCAACCACACAGTATGTGCTTTTCTCATTGTTGAAGGCCATACAGTCGCCTATAATTACTTACATTTCCTTCATTTGAACTTTGGTGGTTAGTTGTCTCATTGGTAGTAATACCACATCTCCTTATTTTATAATCATAACATAATGCAGCTGAGTACATGGTACGAAGCATCTAGTTCTTTTAACCCCTAAAATATAAAGCTTTATGCAAATAGTACCGCCACCTGGTTATAATCCCCATGTCTCATACTTTTCAACTTTCAATGCATGAATGTAAAGGTTATATCCATCAGCTTTTTCTTTTCCCTATTTTTAAAAGAACATCTCTTTACGGGATCAATAAATTGTCATGTCTTTTTTCTAAAATTGCTCATAATGCCTTTGTTTTCTCCTGTCCTGACTTTTTTCAAAGTTCATCCTTGCCCCCCAACTCACCCTAAAATTAAATGGTAGCTTCCTAACAAGCTAAACTATAAAAGTGTAGTGTAGTGTATGCCCTTTTATTTCACTTATTGGTTCTTCGCTTTTGAGAGAGATGTCTGTAAATAGTATTTTTATCATGAACTTTGGTTGCAATTGTTTCATTATCAATCGTAATACCTCATCTAATTATTTTTATATATATATATATATATATATATATATACATATAGAAACTTGTACTTACTGAACCTCAAATACATTGTTCGCCTATACCAATTCAAATCACAAGAAATGGTATCCCACGAATAAAAATATATCCGCAGTATGTACTTTGTATTACAGGTGTTGGTTTAAAAAAATCTGTTAATCCTTGAAGTGACATGAGGTATTGAACTTTGGTATTATCATAATTCTGCAGGTTCTTTCGTACCAAACAAATGTCAAACAGCATGGTGTTGCAACTTTTTTTTATGCTGTAATACAAAGTAACTTGTTGACGTTGCAATTACATAGTAACAGACTGAATAAGGTCATTTGCACTATTCAATATGTATAATATTCAATAAAAATTCAGAGCACAGATGTTGTACGATAAAAAGGTTAACAATCTGTATTTACACGAAAGACAATACAAATTACTATAACTTGACAACTTACGAATAGTAATTAAAATTTATCCCATAAAGAGATGTTCTTTTAAAAATAGGGAAAGAAACAGCTGATGGATATAACCTTTACATACAGACATAAAAAGTAAGAAATTTACTATATTGCTTTTGTTTGAAGTCAATGAAAATAGGAACCTACAGATTTGATTTCAAATTATTACTGAAAATATGACTCAGTAAAACAAAATCTTACAAATAAGACTGATCCATTAAAAAGACATTTATATTGACCAGCTGTTCAACAAGTGATTTGGTACATGACATACCACAGGTAGTTGGGTGTTTTTTTCTCTCTTATTTCATGAATAAACAATGCCAACAATATAATCCAAAATTTTAATAAGAAATTAGATTTTTTAATGCTTCACAAGAAGATGGGGTATTTTTTGAGACAGTCACTGACATAATCCATAGCTGGAGTTTTTAAAATTCCATGCATTTTTGAAACAAAGAGCATTAAACTTAGTGCACAAACTTTCAGCTCTTGATTGATAATTTTCACCAGGAGGCCATTTCTATAAATCTGATAATCTATATGATATGTCCAGATTGAAGGGCCACACATGTTTAAAACTCAGCAGACACAAATAACACATGAATGAGAAATGTAAGAATATTTAATATTTTGACTAAACAGTAAACAAGATCCATGATAACTGTTACCAAATAAATAATATCACTTTTCATATACTATGTACACAGAACAATGAACCAGTTCATTAAATCAAATGCATTCTATACAAATTTTGTCTTTGGCCAAGTTAATAACTTGTGAAAAATTTACACACAATGAAAAACTGAGTTTTTATTTGAGATTCCATCTCAGTTCTAAGTGTTATAAATCAGGTTGGCGACTACGATCCACCATATTTTCATTACACGCATGTTTTTTTAACAAGTCCATAATCTTATTGTCAAATTCTTCAGGTGTTGGCTTGTTACCTGAAAAAAAAGAGCATTTTTATTAGCACAAGTAATTTAAAAGTTATTTCAATCTCGAAGTAAAAAACTGAACAACTTATATTATCCATAATAACACTTTTCATATATAATAATACTATGTACACAAAACAAGGGAGCAGTTCATTAAAATTAAACGCATTCTATACAAATTTGACTTTGGCAAATTCCATAACTAGTGTAAACTTTACACACAATGGATACACTAAGTTTTTATTTGAAATTCTATCTCAGTTCTAAGTGTTATAAGTCAGGTAGGCGACTACAATCCACCAGATTTTCATTACACGCATGCTTTTTTAACGTGTCCATAATTTTATTGTCAACTTCTTCAGGTGTTGGCTTGTCACCATTGAATTACCAAGAAAACCATGAGAATAACATAACATTAAATTTTGTAAAGTATTGTATGCAGACATTTGCAAAACCACAAAATCATTTTTCACCGAAAACACAATTTTCCTTGATAACAATTGAAGAATCCACAGAATAGAATACATCTTGTATTTAAGGCAAAATCTGCCAAAACTATGTCAATTGAAACATGTTTATGTCATCAATGTGACATTGTCGGAGAACTTTCTGCACACAATTGTCAAGCATGCCATACCATTCATTTATCTATAAAATTAGCATAATTTTGAATAATTTCAATAATTCTACATTTTTGCCTTTTGGTAGGCCAAATAAAGGCTTTTATCACACCTTCCTCTAGTATTTCTGAAAAAATCACTACTTGTACATTTTGTTATCAAAAATGAAATAAACAGAATACCATACCTATGGCCCAATAATATATTTCCCAATCATTAGATGGCTTGTTGATCAGTCTGTCATACATGGTGGTTTCTTTCTCATCAAAAGAATTTAAAAATTCAGCTGCAAACGAGCTGAAAAAAAAACAAAAATATTAAGTTCTTCACATTTCTACTGATTTATATAGATCGTTCTATAAATGTTGTGCTGTTACCATAGAAACACCAGTGTTCTAGGTTTGATAACTGTTGGGGACTAACAGACATTGTTAACTTATGTTATCATTGTAACTTGTTTGGTTTCTTCTAGATGACCTATTCTAGCGTCTAAGTCAAACTGAGTTATACTGTGTGTACATAATCTGATATCTGGTTGATACTAGTCTTATTGGCAAGCATACCAAATCTTGAGTCTATGAATAGCTGAAGCAAGTTTTACCCTTCATTATTGCATGCATTTACAATTACCATGTATATATACAAAATGGTAGCATTATAGAACCATGTTTAGTTGAAGTTAGACTTAAGGTTAAGAGATCTATGATATCTTGAAACAAAGTTTGCCATCATTTAACTCTATCAAATGCTGCTGTGACCATTGACCTGTCTGACCCCAATATCAATATGACATACTGTATTCATGTATCATGTATGTACTATAAACTCTGTTTCAGAGGTCTTGAAATATGCCTGACAGTCAGTCATGTCTGTCAAGTATTGATTCCAAGAGAAAAGTATTGCCAACTGAACCGAATTTCAGACAATTATTTTTATACTTTTTCAATGTCATCTCAACACCTTAGTGAGCAAATGGTATTTTCGACAAATATATTTTTTTTATTTCAAAAGTCAATTAAACCCCATATTTACCGAAACAAAAGACAGTAATTGTATTATTCCATATTCCTAGAAAAGAAAATGTATTCGATGACAAACATATACGAAAACAAATTTTACATGAAACATTTAACCAAAACGTTACATGTAAAAGCGTGTGACGTTTAGCGCGGTGAATAACACTTTCTCAGATCATGATGAATATGTTTTTTTATTCAAAATCCAATTCATATAGAGGAACCTACTAAAATAATACCAATATGGAATTAAAAATTTATTTCCCCTACCAGATGCCAGAACACAAATTGAACTCTAAGACTGTCTACCTTAAAAGAAGACCATTTTCTAGCATGCCCCTTTTTCTACTTTGATATAATAATCTAGCTTTCTTCACTTCAAGTGCTTCTGTCTGTCTTTCCTGGTATTCAGGTAAAGGATATTCTTCCTCTGTGTTATTTGTTGAAGACAATCTGTGTGACTGGAGAAATACCTTAAAATATAACATTGACATATAGTTCATAAATTTAGAATTTGGTGTTGCATTATTGGAATTTTAATTGTTATGGATTTTCTAACTGATCAATATAAGTATAGATTTCAAAGGTTTCAGGGCTTCTCTAAATTTCAAGACCAAGGCCACATTTAAAAGAATGTCTGTTTCCCCTCCCCCCGGGTCTACCCTTTGTAAACAGACCAGGAGGGCAGGTTCTTTTTTTTCTTTTTTTTTTTAACTGGATTTGATTGTCATAGCATGGTCACATGAATGGTTTGACTTGTCCTGTCCAGGCCACTTATCAGTTGTTTGTGCTCAATTTGAGTGTATTTATTTAGATTATCAATCCTTCTGCTTTCAAGCACTTTCCAAAAATGGAAACATATTATTTTCAGGAAAAAAAAAATTCTATTTCTAAAGATTTTTTTATGGAAAAATGAAAAATGAATAAAGTAATTCAATCTACACTATTTTGGCATCATCAGTGGCGTAGCTAGGTCATTTTCAAGTGTACGCCTGAACCTCGGTCAGGGACTAAAGTCCCTATTGTATTCAGGCCAATGAACCAGTTGGTAGTTGTCTAGATGAGCGGGTGCTAAGCCTTTGGGAGCTTTTTTAAAAAGTACATACCATTCCTGTCATTGAAAACTCATATCAATAACAACATTCTTTAGTTTCAAAATGGTTATTTTTTTATGTTTAATATATTCATTGTTTATTTAGAATCGTAAATGCACATGAAATGATTAATTTTCTGAGTTGTTCAGGTGCAGTATTAAAATGTGTAAATAGAACCCTGGTTCTCGCCTGAAATTTCTCCCCGCGAAAAGTTTATTCATTTATCAGTCCATTACAGGATTTAAACAAATAGTTTTTTTTCATTTAATTTCTGCAAAAGTTTCATGACAAAATATGGAGGTTTCAAAGTATAACGTTATCATGTGAATTAACTCGACATCATAGATACATTTTTTACCAGGATGGAAATTTATTCTTGCGCTATACGCGTTTTCTACCAAGAAAGTTTCATTAACTTTGACCACGGTTTTACAAATAATTTATATGTACCAAATTTTAACCTCAGAATGTAATTACTTTTAGACCGTTGGTTTTCCCATTTGAATGGTTTTACACTAGTAGTAATTTTGGGGCCCTTTATAGCTTGTTGTTCGGTGTGAGCCAAGGCTCCGTGTTGAAGGCCGTACATTGACCTATAATGATTCTTTTTTAAATTGTTATTCGGATGGAAAGTTGTCTCATCGGCACTCACACCACATCTCCCTATATCTACAGAATACATAAATTACGGAAAAAAATCATCATAAATAATTTCGTCATGATGCGCCTGATACTGTTTTGACCGTAAACAGTTTTTGTCCAGCTATCGTAAAACCATACATGGTTTGGCAAATTAAGTTATTGATATCTTAAAACTTTAACCACATACTGAACCTACATCTACACAGTTATAATTTAAAAAAAAAAGCAAACCACATTTTGAATCTAAGTACATGAGGAATTGCTTTTAAAAAGGAAAGCGAGTATAGGAATCGCAATAGATTTAGACTTTGACAGAAAATGAAAAAATATATAATTATGACACAAATTTTGTCATTTTTATTCGAAATTAGAAGCAATTGAAGAAAGACTTAGAAGGTTGATGTACTGTTAACCAATTCTTCTAATAATACTAGTATCTAGATGAAAACATTTTGTTTTGCCAAATTCAAGTGTACGCCCGGGCGTTTTGACGTAAACGTAGCTACGCGCATGATCATTTAATTTTTATAATAAATTGTAGTATTATATTTATTAAAATAAAATAATAAAACATGTAATATTATTACAATTTATTTAAAAAAAAATTTGGGGCAAATTCAGTAACATGCTGAAATAATATTGTTTAATAATTTATATAGTTCAAATCCTCTTTTAATGCTTTGACTGTGTTCTCCATATAGATGACCCAAGTTTTCTAATTGACGCCATGAGTTGTCTTCTTCTACAATCCAAGTATAAAAAGCGTGAGGCTTGCCGAGCTCTTTAAATAACTTAAATTTAACTGTCGAGAGTGGAGAAATATAGCAATACACGAGTTATGTTGTAGGAATCTTTTTCTCTAATGGTTTTTATCCTTCTTTTTCAAAGATTTTCAGAAAGTTGTGTTCTGTATGTGCGATGTCATCAGACATGATCGCTTTTTTTCATGACGTCACAATAGGAAAATTCAGAAGAAAACAAAACATTTTGACGTCATAATCAAATTTCGACTAATCATTTGCAATTGCCAAGAACAGATTTTTCACTAGTGAAGAGAAATATTTTTCTCACACCGGTCAGGAAATGTGAAAATAGCACAAAAATTAGAGAAACATAGTTTTCTGTGTTCTAATAAAGACCGTACTTCATAATTACTTTTCTGGTGGGCCTTACAGGTTACATTTTTTATTTGTACTTCACTTGACTATTATTATAACCGACTTCTTAATACAATAATCGAAATATATTTCAGATAAACATACCCTAGTAGAGGACTGATATATAGGTTGTCTTGCATAGGACTGACAAGCTCGAATTAGAGAGAGAAATCTCATTTTCACTGTCTTGTCTACACCGAAAGTTGTATAACAATTTTCACAGCGGGGTTAGCTCCCCTTCAAAATTTAACTAAGCACCAAAATATTTATTAAAAATAGCATATACCGAAAAGGACATATACTAACGTGCGTATCTACTAAAGAGATATTTTTATTATTGATATAATTGTCAGGCCCGTAGCCAGGAATTTCCAAAGGGGGGTTCGTTTGACTCACAAACTCGACTTTAACAGTCACAATTCGAACAGAACATCGACTTTAACAGTGCTTAATAGTTTTCAAGGGGGGGTTCGTCCGGATACATGTCAACTCGTACTCAGCCAACTCGTACTTCTACCAACTCGTACTTCTACTAAGTCGTACCCTATATTTTTTTTAGCATTATAATATAAGTTTTCTACGTTTATATCTGTAGATATGGATATTTAAACTCCCTGAAGTATCCCAGTGCACCCTGAGGTAGATCCATAGAATATGAAAAGGATATATTTTTTAGTGAACATTGCGTTAAACATGGGCGTAAAGTGCTTTTCAATAAAGTTTATTAACATTGAAAGTTGGTTTTTTCATTTGTATTTTGCTATATAATGATATACGAAAGAAAGTTACAATAACTATGCATATAAACTAAATAAATAATATCAAATAAAACATGGTTACGAGTTGGTAAAAATAGGGTACGAGTTGGTTGAGTACGACTTGCCGAAAGTACGAGTTGTCGTGTACCCGTTCGTCCGAACCCCCCGAACCCCCCCCCCCCCCTGGCTACGGGTATGATTGTTTTACAGTTTAATTGTTGATAACAGAGACATATAATACATTACATTGTTGATAAGCAAATCGACAAAAATAAAACAATTGTAGAGCTGACCCGCTGGATAAATCATTTTGAAAAAAAATTATTCATTTGCGAACACTGTACAATCGATTTTATGCAAATCACAATTAATTATAAGTGTTGTTTTTTACATCTATTTTTAATATCATCACTGCATATATACGTATAAAAAGAAGATGGTATATGCTTAACAAAGGGAAACTCTCCACAAGACCAACATTTACAACTATAGGTCCCTGTGCGACCTTTGACAATGGCGGGCAAGGTATATACCGCAGTCAGCTATTAAAGTAACCATTCAAATATTTTATGGTGTTCTGATATACTGTTTTACATTGAAAAAAAACCTGGATGTGGATGATCTAACTATCTGCAACTTAGTAATATAATTTATTCAAAAGAGGGACGAAAGATACCAGAGGGACAGTCAAAGGTATAAATAGAAAATAAACTGACACTGTGACAACATGGCTAAAAATGAAAAAGACAAACAGACAAACAATAGCACACATGGCACAACAAAGAAAACTAAAGAATAAGCAACACGAACCGCACAAAAAACTAGAGCTGATATGAGGTGCTCCAAAAGGGTACACAGATCCTGCTCCACATGTGACACCCGTCGGGTTGCTCATGTTATAACAAATTCGCTTAATAGTCAAATTCGTTGAGTCACATTTAAATTATGATTGTATCTATTTATTGCATCATTCACCAAACGATTATTTACATTTAATCATTCATGTTTAAAAATGGTTATAGACTTGCTCTTCAAATATTGTTTGGTCACTAACTACCTTTTATCGGCTTAATTTCTAACAAAATTTTGTAGCAAATATTTTCAAGTCTGGCATTGAGTCTCTCGAAATCAATCAGTTGAAAATGATCGCACTGACTGTTTACATTGAAATACTGACAAACGAAAAACGAAAAAAAATCGAAAGAGAATACTTTGCCACAGCATCATTTGGTATAAGAAGAAATTTGATAGTCTAAGACTAAACGCCACCTCTTTTTCACTGATCGATTACAAGTATGTTCGGAATACTCGTCGACGTGTTGCCGCGGATGACGTGAATGACATCCCTGAACTTTAATTTATGCAATCGGTGACGAATTACCGAACATGGTGCTGTGAAAAACAATTTCAACTTTGAAGATTTGTTTGCGTAAAAGTATTTAAGATAATTTTTACAAATCTTAAGGCAATTACGATGCAAACATTCAGGGTGGCAGACCTTACGCGAATCTTTTCAATAATGTACTTTTTTATTTACAACTTTTCCATCCACAGGTACAAAATGGTTTGTACCATTTATCACTGGTGTGACTTTAACAAGAAGCTGCTGTGCATTCCCTTCACAATTGTCTATGCACAATGTGTCCCAATTTTCGCCAAGTTGCAGTTTTATTTTTGCGTTTTTCCTTTGTTGAATTAAACGTTTAAATGTACAGGTCACTTGGAACAGGGACTTTCTATACTATAAATAGTATACTTTAGTATAGAAAGTCATGCTTGGAAACATGACGGGAAAATTTGTCATTTGCTGACGCTTTCTTCAACTTCAGAAACGAGACTAATATATCTTTACTACCGGTATGTTGTCCGAGTTCACTGGGTTGAATATCTAGACATCTGTGACAACATTCTCGGCTAGACGATTTCTTGGACCCCAATTGCTTTTATTGGCATGGTATATCCTTCCCATTTAACTAGACTGAAAAGTTGACCCTGCAATACTGAGAAAGGATTCTTCAATTAAATTGTGTTTGGCATTATGAAAGAAGATAAATAAGAGGGTCGAAAGTAAAATCAACTAAAGATATGATCAAATATAATTAACGGTCTACTTCCTTAACAGTTTTCATGAAAACAAGGCAGGATAAATGTACAATTCCTTGTATGAATCGCATGATTGATGATATTTCTGGTTGGGTAAAGACCAATGGCAAATATTTCATACATTAATTTCTGGATTAAAGATTATGAATATGTATACATATAATGCAGAACAAACATGTGTAAGTTCATGTTCTTACTTTCAAGTGTCAGTGGAAATTGGGAGATAAAAAAAACCTTTTCTGCAACCGTTCAAAATATAAATAAAGAAGTCCGAAAATCAAACATCAAACTTGAAAATGACACCAACATGTTACTTAATTTGTTTACCTACAACATTCCATAATTTCGTTTACTCTTTTAAGATATATATGACGAAAGTAAATGGTTTATTGACATATATCATATCAAAACGACAATAATTTATGATAATCGTTTCTTGTTTTTAAGTGTGACCAGAAGCCACATCCATACGGATAGTATACACATGCCACCACTGACTATCATCTGATAAACAACAATGATAATATTTTATTGTTTTAGATCTTGGATATAATATATGTCCCATATAGAGACTGTGGTTTAATTAATCAAGAAATAATTGATGCCCGCTATAAAGGTTATTGTAGTTTTAACCTGGATAGGCATTATATTCGTGATTATTCAGTTTGCCCGAGTGATAGTGAGGGCTAAAATAACACGATTATAATGACTACCCATGTTAAAACTAGTCACGAGACTGTGGTGTAGTATAGTCAGGCTCAGAGTATTCTTTTGTTAGTTTTGATATACATGATTTCCGAAACATATAATAATTGAGGGGGAGGACAGGGGGTACCCTTCTCCCTTCTCCCACCCCTTTTCTCCTTTCTCCTACCCTTCTTCTCCTTTCTCCTTTCTCCTACCCCTTTTCTGCTTATTTTATTTTTTTTAATTTACCGGAAAAAAAGAGTGATATTTTATTTTTTCATATTTTATTTTTTTCTCCAACTTTTTCTCCTTTCTCACAGCCTTCCTCTCCTTTCTCCTACCCCCTTTCTCCCTGTCTCCCTTACCCCTGTCCTCCCCCTCATAATTGCGTTTCATCTCTGATGATATATGACAATGTGTTAAAACTGCCTGTAGTGGGCTAGTTCTAAAAAACAACTAAACTTATAGCTGAGACTACTATACAATACAATACAATATTTTTATTGTCAATCAAAGACGCTCTAAAAGAGCAGTATAATTACAAGCAATTTGTTACAATGATTATTATTAATTCTTAATGATATGCAAATGACAAAATATAGAATACAGAAAATGAGCCCAAAAGTAAAATTAAAACCACAGATATTTATATATGCATATATTGAACATGTAAAAATGATTTTAAGCTGTTTATGGATACCATTAGTGCCATAAAATTTTAATTTGGTCTATGAATGATTCACTGGGTCAGCTAATTGGCATTACCAAGTATTTACATTTTTATCAGTTTATCCCTCTCAGTCCAGAGACTGATTATTAAATTACATAAGCGTTTTAGAACTTCTAGATTCTCACAACCCATTAGCCATATAAACATATTTTCATCATTACATTTCTTTAAATTAGGATAAGAAATACAAAGTTCTTTAATAAATGTCATTCTGTATGTTTCTAATTTTTTGCATTGTAGGAGAAAGTGGATCTCATCTTCCACCTCCTCCTCACAGAGTTTACAAATACACTCATGAGCTGGGATGTTTTTGTGTCTGCCTGTTTCAATTGAAAGTTGATGGTCCCCATATCTTAGTTTTGTTAATGCCTGCCTTTGTTTAGAGTTTAGCAGGTTTAAATAAGGTTCAAAATTAAAATTCGTTTTGAATAAACGAAATGTGCGAAGTTTATTTTTTTGGTTATTAATACTTCTTACATCATTAAAAATGTTATTTTTCCATTCTTTTATATATAATCCTTTAAGTTTTCCCATGACTATTTTTTTAATACAATATTTACTGTTATGTAGTAAACTGTTGGGAGTGAGATTCAGAAGCTCCAAAACTTTAACAATATAACTATACCATGAAGTGTGACCTTTTTCATGTAGGCTTTTAGATAGTGCCAGAGCTTCTTTAAGTAAAATGTCTTCAGATTTTTCTAAAGTTATCCAATATTTAAGGATGCTTAATAAAATAGACAATTGTATTGGTAAATGTCCCACTTCTGCCATAACCGAATTATTTGTGCTCTTTCTGTTCACACCAAGTATATATTTACAACTTTTTACATTCAATTTTTCAAGTATAAAATCATTACATAGTTTATAAAAAGAAGATGAATCACTGAGTTTCGAGGGACTGCCAGCACCCCATATTTCTGATCCATATAGTAAAATTGGCTGAATTGTATGGTCAAATATATGAATGAATGTTGAAATTTTTGGAAGTGAGCCCCTAAATGATTTTCTTAGTTTAAAAAAGGCCTTTAACCCCTTTTTGTAAAGTTCAGACTTTGCCTCTGTAAATGCACCAGATGCTGAAAATACAACTCCCAAATATCTATAATGTTTAACATTTTCTAAAGTGATATTATTGATGGTAAATTTTGAACTTAATAAGCGACCAGATGTGTTAAATATCACACATTTAGTTTTTTCATAGTTTATTTTCTGGTTCCACTGCAAGCAATAAGATGACAGCTATATGTGTTATAGTAGTCTCAGCTTATATTAATATGAAAATCACAATTTTTAAGGAGAAAACGCAATACTAATTTGCAATATCTGTTTCTTTATCTGAATGGGAAGTCTTTGAATAAATCCATTGCTTTTAATTTATTTTTTAATATTTTTTATCTAACGAATACAGTACGTTATTGTATATAACTTTATAATTGGGTTGAAGGTTTTGAGACATACCATAGCGCCATCTAGATACAGATTCTGCACCATAATAAATATGAAAATAACTAGAAAATTTACAGAAGAATCCTATTCTGTGATTGTCTAGAACCTTAAAACCATTACTGGTATTCGCATAGTAAGTTTAGAATGAACAGAAAAGATTGTCATGTGTACCAAATGTTTATTTTTGTGGTTTTCATAATTTCTGTGCAATACCTCGAAAATTATTGTTGACACATTTATCGACACATGATTTCCTGTATTAGGCTGTAACTTTAAGGGACTGATAGCAATTTAATGTAGCTGATATTTATCATATTTAGAACACAATTTCATCTACGAATGGCTGAAAGTCATGACTTCAAACTAATGCAGCAGAACAAAATCACTTTTGCCAGGTGATGATGATGAATCATGATAAGGTGATGCTACATTTGTATACACCTTATCACTATTTGTCCGCCATAAATGGACATCACACAGTTTCCCGTTAAATTTTGACCTCACAATGGAAAAGTGATTGTTGTATGAAGTCAATAGTTCGACCTCACAAAGGAAAAGTGATTGTTGTATGAAGTCAATAGTTCAAGGGGGCCAGATTCTCGGGTCTGTCTTAAAATTTATATATGTATGGCGTATGACAGTTGCTATAAATGTTCTTGTAGTGCTGCAAGTGTGACCCCTTTAAGTCACTTGCACTTCAATGTTGAGCGAGTGGTTTGAAAACTAAAATGCTATATTGCATGAATTATTCAGCAAAGTATATTCTCATAATTGACAATCCGCTCTGCTGTCATTAGGGAATTGTGATAAAGTACTTACAAAACAAACATTATTTCTAGTTAATCCTATGGGTGGAATCAGAAAAAATGAAGCAAAAGTGTGACATGGGGGTTCCAATTTCAAACTTAATATTTTGTATTTCTTTTTGTCTTGCCCTATTACCAATACTTTAAATTTTATAATTCCAAAGTTTCAGGCCGAACGAAACAGACACATTGAATAATCTTAAATTTTAATAGCATACATCTCAAAAATATTTAACAGAAACCATACTACTTAAAAACAAGTTTGGTAATAAAACAGTCAAGAAAACATCGCTCAGACCTTTTCCAAATGAAAGTCAATATAAAAAGGAAAATTTTAAAACCAAAATTTCCATCTTTTCTGCTAAATCATATAATAACAATCAAATTGAATAGCTTAATTTGAAAAAAATAATAGTAACTAGTGATTGAAGTTTTTGCCAATAAAAAGAATCTTAATATATTTCAGTTACAATAGTAAACTTTGAAAGCCCTGAAATTTTGTGATCATTTGCAAAAAACAAAATGTCATTTCATTGTACCGTTTTAATGTAATTGTATGTAGAAAAAGCCTTCTATTTTCAGTATTTTGTCACACTCCTGACATATTTTATAAAGATTGAAAAATGCTTTAAACTTTCACAAAAAATCACTAAACACATTGCTATATCATTGATTTCAATTTCTGATATCTTTACCCATAGAACAGGACTTTCTTTTTAGGACCATTTAAAAAAAACACAAAGAGAGGCACCCCAAAATGTCAGGAGTGTGACAACTGTCTTTAAACATCTACCAAAGAATACAAAGGACTTATATGTTTTATTTTTTTTATTTTTCAGAAATGGCTATTTCAAAGAGAAGAAAAAAAATCATTACCACTGTGATATGTTTATATCATAGATGTGGGAGTGCATTATATATGTCAGGAGTGTGACGCTTTTTTAAGGCATTTTCTGTCAATTCATAATTTCACAAGAACAAGTTCCACAAGTTTCTTTGTGTAAGAAATGTTAAAACCAAGTAACATTCCTATCATTTACCTCTTAAATGTGTTATTTATCATGATTGTTTTGGCACAATAAGTTTTAATTAGTCATTTTTCTATTTTTTTGTGCACTGAGTCATTGAGTTATGCAAATTTATCAAAGGAAATAAGTGTGTACAACTATAATATCATATAGGAATGTGAGGAAATGAATTTTGTACAAAATTGAACAATTATTTTGATTTAAAATGGTATATTTAAAGATGTTTCAAGGATTAACCATTCAGATGTAATTCGTCACACTCCTGACATGAATTTAACAATTTAAGAAAAATATGAAAATTAGCTTTATTTTTAGGACAGATAATTGAAAGACAGCTAGTAAAATGAAGAAACTTTTGGTAAACCTTCCACTCCTTAAAACATCTACCAGATTTGCTGAAATAAGCAGGGCAAAATTTTCTAGAAGAAATGATTCAAAGAAAGAGACTTCGAATGAGAGAACTCGCAAATACTGGCTGAATCTGAAATTAAAAATTGATCAGCGGAAGTTGTACCATCATAAAATAAAAACCTATAAAACCAAGCTAACAAAAAAAAGCTTAAAGAAAGAAGAACTTCAAATTCCAAATTTTATAAACAATATAAAGAAAAACAAAGGCAGTGGCAGAGAAACAGTAGAAAAAAAGGAAGAAAGATAAAAAAGAAGTTGGGTTGAATAAGGACTTAGAATCGAACAAAACCAGCTCAAAAATTAAAATGAGAACAGATCTGTGACTGTGTCAGATTCCAGATCTACAGTGAGAAAACCTGCACAATAAACAAGAAAACAATTGCCACAAAACAAAAATGCTTATAAATGATCCCTTCTAGAAGGCCCTTCTGGGTGTAGCATTTTTTATGATGTGTTTCAAAGAACTCGTCCAAGCATTTGGGTTTTGTGGCAGTTGTTTTCTTGTGTGTTGTGAAGGTTTTCTCACTGTAGATCTGGAATCTGACACAGTTACAGATCTGTTCTCATTTGAATTTTTGTGCTGTTTTTGTTCGATTCTAAGCCCTTATTCAACCCAACTTCTTTTTTATCTTTCTTCCTTTTTTTCTACTGTTTTTCTGCTACTGCCTTTGTTTTTCTTTATATTGTTTATCAAATTTGGAATTCAAAGTTCTTCTTTCTTTAAGCCTTTTTTTGTTAGCATGGTTTTGTAGTTTTTTATTTTGTTTAAGATTGTCCAACTTCCTCTGATAATTTTTTAATTTTATATTCAGCCAATATTTGCGGGTTTTCTCTCTCCAAGTCTCTTTCTTTGAATCATTTCTTCCAGATAATTTTTCCTGGGTCATGTCAGCAAGTCTAGTGGATGTTTTAAGGAATGGAAGATTTACCAAAAGTTTCTAAATTACTAGCTGTCTTTCAACTATCTGTCCTAAAAATAAAGCTAATTTTCATATTTTTCTTAAATTGTTAAATTCATGTCAGGAGTGTGACAAATTACATCTGAATGGTTAATCCTTGAAACATCTTTAAATATACCATTTAAATTCAAAATGATTGTTCTATTTTGTACAAAATTCATTTCCTCACTTTCCTATATGATTTTATAGTTGTACACACTTATTTCCTTTGATAAATTTGCATTACTGTGCACAAAAAATAGAAAAATGACTAATTAAAACTTATTGTGTCAAAACAATCATGATAAATAACACATTTAAGAGGTAAATGATAGGAATATAACTTTGTTTTAACATTTCTAACACAAAGAAACCTGTTGAACTTGTCCTTGTGAAATTATGAATTGACAGAAAATGCCTTAAAAAAAGCGTCACACTCCTGACATATATAATGCACTCCCACATCTATAATATAAACATATCACAGTTGTGATCAATTTTTTTCTTCTCTTTGGAATAGCCACTACTGAAAAATAAAGAAGAAGAACATATTTAAGTCCTATGTATTCTTTGGTACATGTTTAAAGACAGTTGTCACACTCCTGACATTTTTGGGTGCTTGTATAGAAGTTAATCCAATATGTGAATTATGCACCTCAGGATGTCTGTATAGCCTTTTATGGATAGCTTGTACATGTATACAATAAATACTTACCAGTTTTACACACAAATACTCCTTTAAAATACAACCATAACACTTTAATTTAGAAATTATCAAATTTTGCCAATATTAATTTTTGGTACATACCTTTTCACAATGTATATTTATTTACATAATATTTGTGCAATGATAACACCAATCTATAATCTACAAAACCTAGTATTGAAGAATGATTATAAACCATCTTCATATACATGCATTCATCATAATAATTTTTACTCAACATGTAAATTATTAAAAAAAAAATCCTGTCACACAAAAAGCGTCACACTCCTGACAAATTTGACATGTTTTTTTAATAAAACTTTTGGCTGGTACAAGATATCTAAATGAAATTTGGCTGCAAGTTAGCTGGTATTGAACTTGTTGGTTTGACATTTAATTTACTTTCCTAAATATAATGGGGGAAACAATATGCCCCAATATGTTAAAATCTTCATTTTTTCTGATTCCACCCCTATGCGCAATGACAATCACGAAGATGCTGGATGAACGATAATAATGCAGGCTAGGGATAGGCACACACAATTGACGATTTTTTTCTGGTGAAGGATGAAATCGAAAGTGGTATATTTTTAGACCCTGTCTTGTAAAACAAAAGTAGTTCAGTCAGATAAAACAGTTTGTCTTCCCTCCTTTATATCAATGTTCTTCAAACCACATGCTGTCATCAGATTTATTTTGAATCAATTTCTTAGAAATATTTAGACAACGCGGGAATTTGTGCACCTTCCCTGACATTTCCATGGACTAAACTTATTGGTTCATATTTTCATGATCAGGTGGGCAAATATATTTGATCATCTTGATGACCCACCTGTCGTGACCTGGGGACTAAAATACTGCAGTGAATTGAATGTTTACCATTCCCCTGTGATCAAAATAAAAACTTTTCCCAAACGATAACCTGATCTGACATCATGATCATGCTGATTGTGTGATCAAAGAGGGAAAATTTCAGAGAAGATTTAAGGGAACCAGTAAAGTCATGATTTCACTTACTTCATGTACAATCCAGTGGCAGATCCAGAACTTTTCCTAAGGGGGACCCGCTCCAGTCATGCTTCAATGATTCCCTATATAATCAACCAAATTTTTCCCACGAAAAGGGGGGCCCTTCAGACATTTCTACATATTTTGGTATCTATTTTATAAAAATAGCTCATACAGTTACATTTTGTACTTCGTAATAATTTTTTGAAAAATATCGATTTTTTTTAATCTGTTTCAGATGTCAAATATAACTTTTTTTTTTAATGTGCAAAAAAGCTGTTACAATGTAAGCATAAAAATATTAATATCACATTAAAAAAGTTATATGCGACATCAGAAACAGATTCCTTAGTTAAAATAATGTTAACATTAAACAGATGCAGCAATGTTTATATCTATTGAGGTACATTTGTAAGCTCATTTTAAACTTTTATGCCCCCACCATGGCTTGAAGTTATACCCTTGTCTGTCTGTACATCTGTTCATACCAATGTTGATTTCTGTTCTCTAAATTTAGTTGCCTCATTAAAAATAATGTTAACATTAAATAGATGCAGCATCATATACTTACTTGTAAGACTTGTACAACTACCAATAAATTCCACCATAGAAATCTAATAAGAGTCTGTCCTACATGTAATTAGCTAATTGTTGTGAATCAATTCTTGATTCTCTTGCAGTATTTTACAGGATATAGATAATGGTATCGGTAAATAAATTATAGAGATATATTTACAGAACAGCTAATAATTGAGTGTTTTACCGTTTATATATATGAGGGAGGGTAGGAGGGGTCCTGATCCAGAAAGCGGCCTTAAAATTATGAAATCCCAAAATCCCGGGCTTAAAAACACGAAATCCCAAGGTCCCAAGACTCGAAAAAAGAATTACTTTATCCCCAAAGGGTCAATCCTGAAATCCCGAGCTTAAAAACACCTGATCCTGGAGTCCCTATAAAGGTCCTATCCCCCTTCATATATATATATATATGAGTGTAAACATGAATTTCAAAATAGATAAAGATTTTATTTTTTTTACAAGTTGAGTTATCTTTCTTGAAATGAAAAACTTGTATTTTGAGGTGCCTTCAATAGCAGAGGCTTTTATACACAGTTTACAGTGAATAAAATATTGTAAACCAGACAAACATGAGAACTCATCTGATTTAAAAAAATCAATGATTATGAATTAAAATGAATTGATGTTTCCTAATTAGTTTATTACAGTTTAATATAGATCAAATTATGTATCCAAGCAGGGGCATCATCTGTGTCCAATTACCCATGGACACATTCTCCATTTAGAATAATATATATGTCCCATTGCTAAGAATTAAGCATTTCCCTGAAATTGTATTAGAAATTTCTTGTCTAGCAATTATTTTGATGAATGATATTTGCAGGAGTTATGACCCTTTGCAAGATAGATTGAAAATATATTAATTGTCTGTTTGCTGCTATTGAAATTTTAAGTTTAATACAAGTAATATGAGTAATCTTTCATTTAAAAATTCTGGACTTTTCTTGATGTCTATTTTCATGATTTTGATGTTTTATTTTCAGATAAACCAAACACTGTAGGAAACATGTAAAGCGAAAAACCGAATTTATCTGAGACAACAATGGACAGGATGGATGATCTCAATGAGATCCCGTTTTCTATTGTTGGCCAGACAGCCATGAATAGTCTGGCAAATAAATTAGACCCAGAAATGTCAGTGATTGGGAACAACTGGAGAGTCCTGGCCGAAAAGTTAGGTTTTTCTACGGAGCATATTCTAGTAAGTACATGTACAATGTATCACATCAAAGGTCCACAGAAAAAACTGTCAAATTTTAAAAAATTATTACATAGTGGCAGATCCAGAAATTTGCATAAGAGGGGACAACTGACTGCCTAAGAGGGGCCTGCACCAGTCATGCTTCAGTGATACTGGAAATAATCAACAAAATTTTTCCACAAGTAGAGGGCATGGGACTCTCAGAAGCCCTCTAAATCCGCCTCCGTTCCATTCTTCTTCAAGAACAGACCAAAATTTGAACTTAATTATTGCGATTTAAGTACATAAAGGAAGGTGTTTTACAGAGTTCAAAATGGTGCTGGATGGTTCAATAGAAATTTGTTTCAGTGTTACGAACAGTTATTATTTACTGGTGGTATGAATTAGATTTGACTGGTGGACAATCAATAATTATGTATTTTTAAATCCAAAATTCTGAATTTCTTATCTCTCATTTCTTAAATGGCAGTATACATTTTTTTTTAGAACAAAATTGAAGCAATTTAAAATTGTTACCTCAAGCATTCAGATATATATTATTTTAAATGATTATAGTTAACCTTGTATTAAACATTTTAATAGCTTTTGCATTGATATTTGTCCAAATGAATCTTGGTATTTCGTTTATTAATTAATTAATTTTGTACATGTATTTAAAAAATGAAAGCTATGCAGTAACCTATAGTTGTTTACAATCTGCTCATGTAGGTCTTTTTAGGCAACAAATAAAATTTGAATTCATAAAAAGTCAAATGTATTAATGATAATGTTCACAACTTCAAAAAATGTTATGTAAAAATGAAATAATTGATACTTACTTTTTTTCTCCATTGGTTGTTTTGAATTATCTGTTATTTTTGCATTTGATGTTTATATTAATTTTGCAGTATTTTAATGATATTGTCAAATTGTTACACCTTACACTGATGGTCTAGAATACATAAAAGATTTTTTTAAAGGTTCAACTGTGGTTAAATGTCATATTTTTTATCTTGTAGATATATATATGTAAATTTAATTTTCTTAGAAAAATCTTCATATTTTTTTTTAACCTTTCACCTGTTTAAACCATTGATAATGAACATGATGCAAAGTTTTATTAATAAAAAAACAAACCTTTCTAAGACACATTACATGAGACTTGATAAATGATTGTAAGGGGTCTGGATGGGGGTACGTCTTTTCTGTATTTTTCTGTAATTTTCAATGCCAATTTTTCTTTTTACTTAACACTTTGTTTATTAAGGATTCTCATTATTCCTTATTCTTTCTATTTTTCCATTTGTCTACTCTTTCTTCCTCTATTCTTAATATTTTTTGCCCTTTATAAGTTAATTCTCTATTCGGAAAACCCCCATCCTCACCTCATTATATTGTGGTTTCATTATTTTTTGTTGGATACCACTATTTGTTGATTTCGTAGGTGAGTGTTAACCACATATTTAAATGTCAACAAAAGTACAAATTATATATATAAACAACAAAAAAAGATATAAAAAAAAATCTTTTTTACTCCATCAAGGAAAATTGGCATCCATGAAAAATAAATAAAAACAAAGTAACTACTGTTTGAGAAAATGATGTGTTGTTTTATTATTGCAGTACGAGCATCATAAATATTAAACCTTAATATGTTTAAAAATTTGTCTAGATGTATGTAAGGCAAACATTTCCTTTAATCTTGTGCCATTGGCATTGTAGAGTCTGTTCTAAGTTTCATTTTTAAAAGGGAGGATAAAGATTTTCAATTCCACTGTTGTGATGAGAACATTTAGTTTTACCTTTGTCTGTCCATCTATCAGTCCAACCTTCCCATTTTTGTTGCAAAGCTTGAGCAGGTGCATTCTTGTCCACATACACATTCTTCTTTTTATTCCCCATTTATGGGCATTATATTTTCTGGTCTGTGCGTCCATTCATCTGTCTGTTTGTTCGTCCGATTGTCCGTCCGTGTGTCCGTCTGTCCTGCTTCAGGTTAAAGTATTTGGTCAAGGTAGTTTTTGATGAAGTTGAAGTCCAATCAACTTGAAACTTATTACACATGTTCCTTGTGATATTTTGATGCCAAATTAGAGTTCACGGTCCACTGAACATAGAAACTTATAGTGCCAATGGGGCATCCATGGTTTTTTTTTCAAGTTGCCCCTGCAACAAGTCTGTTTCTACAAGTGACCAGAGATTTTTGCTTCAGACATTTATAAGATTTATCCCAGTTTTATTGGTCAAACAAGGAATTATTTGGATCTGGAATAATTATGAATTCGGGAAAATTGATTAGAAATGTATGATGAAAACTAACCCAACTAAACACATGCTAAATAGGGTTTCAATTTTACTTTCACTATCATTTCAGTATGAACTAACTAACCCCCCTTAGCCATGGGCGCATGGCTAACCCTATTTAGTTGGGTTAGTTTTCATCATAAATTTCTCATAAACTTTCCAGAATTCAAAATTATTTCAGATTCAATTAATTCCTTGTTGTCAGAAGAAAAACCAATTTTTCTATAAATAAATGTGAATCTTGTTGGTACAGTTGCAACATTATTATGTCTCAGTTTTGTTTTACATCAATCTTTGCATCAAGCGTAATAGATTAATAAGTTGAAGGATAATATTTAATAAATGTTTTACTAGATTCAATATTATAACCACCAAACATTTCTTGTACTATTTGATCCTTTAGGCAACATTGTCGGAAAATAATTCGTGATGCAAACATCCCTAGGTATAAACTTGTATGACCTTTTGACCTCAGATTCTGACCTCCTGCCAATACACATGTAATAATTACTCAGAAAAACATGCATTTGTATGTTTATAATTATATTTTCACCTGTGCAAGCTGTTATATTTTTCCAGGTAAGATAAATATGAATTTGATTTGTAAACCAGGAAATTATATAAAGCACATTTCATATTCGCAATGACAGACTTTTACGTGAGTAGTGCAATAGGGTGTCATGTTTTTGAATAATTACAAATTGATTTTTTTTTTAATATTTAAATTTGTAATAAATTTAAATAATTGTTTGTTTATGTACTCATAAGTTTTGTTATTAATTAGAAAAGTTCAAAAATGTTATGAATTTGTTTTATTGAAAAAAAAATCAAATATATAAATTTTTAATAAACACTTAAGAATTGTTTGTACATCCTATAAACAAAATCACATGTAATAAAAACACAATAATTCCAGTATATTACTATTGTTTACCCCTGACTTACTCCAATTCAACTAGATTTTGTAAAAATGTCTTACACTGTAGATTTAACTTGTCTTTCTAAGTTAAATTATTGTACTAATAATATGTGCATTATAAATAAAAGAAGGAAATTGTCAATGAGGAAGCAACCCAACAAAAAACCCAACTCTTTAGGGTAACATATAGAACAATATTAGCCAGGTGATTATAATTTTTTAAGCTCTATACGATCCCAGGGGCAGATCCAGCCATTTTAAAAGAGGGGGGGTCCCCAACCCAGGACAAAAAAGAAAAGGGGGGGGGGGTGTTCCAACTATATTGTCCTCATTCAAATGCATTGATTGTCCCAAAAAAAGGGGGGTTTCCAACCCCTGGAATCCTCCCCCTGGATCTGCCACTGGATCCTGAGTCTAAAATTGATGTTAATGAATTAACAGATACAATCAAAGAACTGCTCTTAATCAATTTAAAAAAAAACCAACAACATTAGAATATGACATACAGGATCTCCCAGGCAGCGATGGAGAAAGGAATTTGGCCTGAAAAAGTAAAAAGAACAATGTAGCAACGCACCCCCTTTTTTGAAATAATTCCTAGGGTAAAAACCAGTGTACTTTTAACACTTAAGATGGTACTGACATGACAGACAAGGGTCATGACTTAAGACAGGCATTTTAAATTCAGTTTAGCATGTTTATGAAAGGAACTAAATGACATATACACATCACAGAATGGACCCAGGGTCCATTTTAAATTTTGGACCCTGTTGATTTATGGCCACCGTGCACCACCACTGACATATATGTAAATAACAATATTTATCTAGATGTTGTTTACATATATATTTTAGGGTCATATGTAGTTTACATACAAAGTTTAGGGCTATATGTAGTTAACATACATGTACAAATTTTAAGACCATGTTCGCAATATCAAATAGTTTTTAGGGAAATACAAAATTGAGCAAAATATTCTATCATCTCAAGCAAATATACCTTTATGCAGATTTTTATAAAAATTTATGATATAAATAGATTTAACTGAAGACCAACTCTGGGTGCTGGATCTTTTTACTTTGTTGAAGAACTATTGGTGACCTCATGCTGTTAGTTGCTTTTAAGTCAGTCTTGAATCATATAACTTAATTTCGTAATAAATAAATTCATGGTTGAAAAAAAAGCTATAGACAGCTTTCTATTTTGTTGCCTTTTCGTAAAAAAAATTGGTTTTAGTGAACTTCAACTATGTGTTGACAGTTAAGGGGCATCAACTCTTCCTTTCCATGTTGAGTGAGTGGTTAGAAAAATTTGTGGCTATATTGCACAAAATATTCTGCAAATTCTCATAATATCTTATCAATAATGCTGTCATTAGGGAATTGTGAATAACTACCTACCGAACAAACATCATTTCTAGTTTATCCTGCATAATGACTGTCTCGAAGATGCTTGATGAACTTTAACATGTTTACTAAGTGATTCCCTCTTTCTGGTTAATGACATAATAAAAGTGTGCATAATTTACGAACTTTTCCGCTGGAGCACATAACTCGAAAGTTAGTGGTCCATTGATATTTAATCAAACTGTAAATTTTATTTTTTTCTATTTTTAGAACCTTGATTGCTGAAAAAGTCTTCATGGTCGAAATACTTTGAAGAATATTAAGTCAAAATGTAAATTTTTATTTTTTTCTATTTTCAGAACCTTGATTGCCGACAAAGTCTTCATGGTCGAAATACTCTGAAGTTATTTGAAGATTACATAAAACGTAATGGGAATTCTGTAGGAGCAGTAAGGACAGCGTTGGTAGACATGGAGCGAGAAGATGCTGTAGAGGCTCTAGAGGAACACATACCTGGTATTAATATGTATTTTGATTCCTTAATGAGGGTCTGGATGGGGTTAACAGAATTGTGAATAATAGATGATAAAAGCAACTACATAGAAAAGAAAAATACACCCACTAACTATCCTCCTATCTAGCCCCTCATTTCTTGATAGAAATTTGAAGATACCAGATTGTTGTCATATTAACAAAAAAGGGGGGAGCAGACATAATTAGAGGCTGATGCATATCTTTAGTGTCTCTGTTCAATTCCTTTACAAATTCATTATTGAAATTGTCTAAACAATACTTGATTGTCAATTACCAATTTCATTTGATTCTGTTATAATTATCTTTTTAAAAAAAGTACTTCCCTTTGTCAATCATAGACTAGTTATATACCTAAAAGCATGATAAGCTGAAAGTGATATATATCACTGTTTTAACCAATTCTAAATGAAGAATAACTTCTTGTATCAAAATTTACTTACAAAAAATATAGCTTAACAACAAATTAAATTTTATCAGAAGATTGTCTTGCTAGTATTGAATTATTGGAAGAAAACATCTCCGGGAATGCCTAAATTCAGCAGCCTAATTATAATGACAATGGATAAACATCAATTTGTGGTATAAAAAAAACATGCATTGTAGAGAACCGAAGGTTGGGCCCAAGTATTTGCTCGGGTTCCAGAAATATCTACATCAAGAGATTTTGTATAATCTTATTGAATCAGGAAATGTGGTATGATTGCCAATGAGATCACTTTCTCCAAGTGACCAAATGACCAAGACATGTAGTGTATAAAAATAATTGACCTTCACGATATATAAGTTAGCAAGTATAACGCTTGAAGATAAAGGTTATTAAAAAAACACCCCCTAAAACTTGTAGAATAAGAACACATGAAGATAAATTTTTATAATTGTGAGCATGAAAATAAATAAAACAGCACAATATATTTAGTGTTACATCATGAAAATAAATAAAACAGCACAATATATTCAGTGTTACATCATGAAAATAAATAAAACAGCACAATATATTCAGTGTTACATCATGATAATAAATAAAACAGCACAATATATTTAATGTTACATCATGAAAATAAATAAAACAGCACAATATATTTAGTGTTAAATCATGAAAATAAATAAAACAGCACAATATATTCAGTGTTACATCATGAAAATAAATAAAACAGCACAATATATTCAGTGTTACATCATGATAATAAATAAAACAGTACAATATATTTAGTGTTACATCATGAAAATAAATAAAACAGCACAATATATTTAGTGTTACATCATGAAAATAAATAAAACAGCACAATATATTTAGTGTTACATCATGAAAATAAATAAAACAGCACAATATATTTAGTGTTACATCATGAAAAAATTGTTTCAAGGATATTCTTTAATGTAACTTTTCTTTTTTTCTTTGTCAGATATCTGTGAAAAATACAGAGTTAGCAAAAATGAAATGCAGCGGCACAGAATGCCAAGGCAGAACTCTTGCTATGAACCAAGTACCCGTCATGAAAGTTTAGGTTACCCACGGCAAGCAGTTTTCCCCACACCACCACCAGCACACTGCAATCCACCTAATTACCCACATTCACAATATCATCTGAACAGTGTAACCTCCCCATACCACTCAATGGTATACAATGACTTATCGAGAAATGGGGACACAGCTGTTTCACGTTCCAGCAACCAGACCAAGGATTATAATGTTACTTCATCGTCTTATACATGTACAAACAATTGTAGAAGTCCTACAGAGACATATAATCATCCTATTTTACGGAATCAGGAACGGATTCAGGAAAGTGCATCGAAAATCGTTCATGTTGATCCTAGTGACACATATTCTTCATCAGACATCGAAATGATGTCTGAGGAGTATCCACCAGAAGAAGGACAGCCGCTTGCAGCAGGTATTCAGCGGGAACAGAATTATCGTAATATCATTAAGAGACCATTGAACACTAATCGTATGGAGGGTCAAGAGGGGGAAAGTCCCCCTGTACATCCCAAACGATTGGACCTGCGATTAAATATATCAAGAGGGGAACAATTTGCCAGTCCCAGTCCAAGTCCAGCATCAGGCTCAGGAGGATCTATCCCACTTGCTCAACTTGACCATTTTACTAACTCAAACCTATATATGCCAGGCACCGTTTATAATAATTTGATGCAAGAGAAAAATCAGCAAGAATACGATCAGGAGAGACGAGGTCAGAACAAAGATCCAACCTTTAAGGTTCCGACTCCTGTGAGTGCCAATCATAAACTTCCATATCAAAATGGACAACCTATACTGGATTTTCATCTGCATAGTTATCAGCCAGTGCCACAGAGAAGGATGGAACGTGAGGAATCTCGGACATTTCCACTACGCAACAGACAATTTTCTCACCCTTCCTTGCCACCAAAGGACAGACCGTCTATACTAAAATATTCTGTGTCAGTTCCTAATGACATGAAACCAGCAGAATATAGAAAAGGTATGGAAGTGTTTAAAGTATTGTAAACATCTTGTAAATTTAGTTGTTTTATTTGTCACCAGCATATTCATATAGTTTCAACAAATTTGCCATTGGGTTGTTTGTTGACCTCGACAAAACCACAAATTCAAATATTCAAGTTTTTTCAAAACACAAAAATTGGTACCCACAAAATAAATGAATCCACAGTAAGTATTTATTTTCATGCTGTAAAGAAATTATTTGAGTGAGGATAAGACTGATAGAAATTAGCACAAATTTTGAATAGTATATATGTACTGTGGATTCAAATATTTTGTGTTGTTACAAATTTTCATGGATTAAGGTTGATTGATTGATTATTTTACGCATCTTTCCTCACATTTTATTGGTGAAGGAACCTGAAGTACCGGGAGAAACCAACTGTCCCCCAGAAGTATTATAGACATAACACTATAAATCAATTTCGCAAGTAGAAAAATATTGCAAATATTTTATCGTCTCGAATATATATGTAAAACTCTCATGTTTCCTTACTTAACTACATCAATTTAATTTGAGAATCACGAAACTAAATTGCCATGAAATTGGCTAGAAAGGGCTAAATGGGAAACAAAGTATCCACAAAAGTAGTTGATTAAATTGAATTAGAAGTTCCTTCTACTGTAAAAACAGAAATTATTGCGAACTTTTATAAACTGGGTGAGTATGGCAATGATAAGAACTTCCATTCTGATATCTGATGCATATGATGTATTAATTTCATAAGAAATCCATAACAAATTACATTTTATTGTTTCTGTTGTAGCTTTCAAACATATCAGGGTATTTGTAACCTATGCTGGAGATAGTAAAAAACACATACAAAAAGTGTTAAACTTATGTCGATGTCTGGAGAAAAATGGTTTCACATGCTGTATGGATATGTTTGACAAAAGAATGCCGCAGGAACAGATGTTAAACCGACAAGACTGGTGTGCTCATCGGTACAATGAGGTATGTTATATTAATAATAAGGTGACGAGGGACATTTCTTCTCAAGTTTTAAGCTGTTTTCTGCTATTGATAAGCATAAATAGAATAGCAAGCAAATAAGATATCTGGTTTGTTCCTTTACAAATTATAAAACATTTATAGTCTTCTGCTCTATGCTTGTTGTCTCTTTGACACATTCACCATTTCCATTCTGAATTTTATAGTAATTGACCTTGAATACAGCCATTTTCAATTTTATTTTTGAAGACTAAAATCATCTGTTATATTACCTTGATAACAGACATAAGATATCAATAATCACTACAGATATAAACAGTGGTGTTCTGAGGCATGACGAGGGACCTTTATATTCAGCTTCCTGAAATCTGCTATCAATCTTCATATTAAGTATAGAAATAAACTCATCATAGATACCAGGACTAAATTTTGTATATAAGCCAGACGTGCGTTTCGTCTACAAAAGACTCATCAGTTATGCTCAAATCCAAATAAGTTAAAAAGACCAAATAAAGTACTAAGTTGAAGAGCATTGAGGACCATTTCTTAAAGTTTTGCCAAATATAGCTTAGGTAATCTAAGAAATTAGTCGAAATTTTATGTCTGGTCAGCATACCATGTGATGCTTTATTGCTTACATCTCTCATCAACTTCCTGTTTCATTAATAAGTATAGCAGGTTGTTTATTATCACATTACATTTGAATAAAAAACTCATCAGAAATACCAAACATATAATTTTGTACACCCTTCGAAATTTTGACGGGACGTTTTATGGTATACAAATGTCCTGCGTCCGTCCGTCTGTCTGTCTGTCTGGCGTAAACATGTTGCATTGTAACATGAGAATGACTTATTCAAATTTCATTAAACTTTATATAGTTGTTTCTTATGATGGTCAAATGATCTGTATACTTTTTGGTGAAAATAAGATTAAAACTTTTTGAGTTACTGCACTTTGTAACTAAAACAGGGGGTGTTTTTTTCACATGTCACACTGTATCTCAAAAAACGATTTTTGATTATTGCAATTTGCTTAAAACTTTACACACTTCTTAGTTATAATAATCTTAAGATCTGTATACTTTTTGGTGATGATTCAAAATTTTATTTTTGAGTTGTTGAGTATTTTGTAAAAAAGGGGAAGATTTTTTTACATGACGCTGTTTCTCAAAATAGATTTATGATTATTGCTTAAAACTTTACACACTTCCTTGTTATATTAATCTTAAGATCTGTATATTTTTTGGTGATGATTCAAAATTTTATTTTTGAGTTATTGAGTATTTTGTAAAAAAAAAAGAAGGGGGGTTTCACATGTGGCGCCGTATCTCAAAAACAGAAACTATTTATGATTATTGCATAAAACCTCCACACAAGGCGTCGGGCGTATTATGCTCTCATGGCGCAGCTGTTTATTTATGCACTAGATACTTGTAGAATGAGAGCTGTGGTATATGACAATGAAAAAGTAAGAGACCACCACAATAAACCAAAAGACATTTCGAGGTAACACAACAGGCGGGGGTCTGTATAATCTTTCATGCTGTAAATAACAAGCATCTGTCATCAGCATCAAAATCACCAAAAGACGAAGCTTAAAGACAGAAAAAACAACTAACAACAACTAATAGGTTTAAAATTAGACCAATGGTTATTTCATAGCACCCTAAAATCATAGTTACCTCCTTGGCAACAACAACAACAAAATTGGTTTGCAAACAGTTAATGCTATTAATCTTTTTTTTCACAGGCTGATTTCATTCTCATGTGTGTGTCGGAGCAGTACAAAACAGAGATTGATATGTATGAATGTGAGAGTCAAATAGACGACAAGGAACTACATATTCAGTATATTTATAGCCTGATGTTGGCTGAACTTAAGCAGAACGGAAATAAAAATTCCAGAGTTATTCCCCTTTTGTTTGAGGGTTGCACTGAAGTTGACATTCCACAATGGTTGCAACACACATACGTTTATACTTGGCCAGGGCAGTACAGGGACTTGTTATGGTGCCTAACAAAACCACATACAAGGATAAAACTACGATCACAGCAAAACCAGAGCACGCCTACGTCACCTGTTAATGGACCACACCATTTATTGTAGTATAAAAAGTGTCATCGTTATTTAATTGCACAGATTTTAGTATGATATTCTTATTTCTAAGTGTCTTTTGTACTGCTTTTATTGTCTCATACTGAAGACAGGATTTAAATCTGTGGCAGATGTTCTTTAGAAAAAAAGAAATTTGTTAAGGAGGTATTGCTGATGTTGGACAAGAAAAACAGGAAAAACCAGGATGTAAAAACTTTTTTTCTCGAAAAAGTCAATATATTGCATAGGGAAAAGAATTTATTTACATTTGTTGCAATGTTTGTATACATTTGTAGTTTTCTTACAATTTGCATATAGTTTAAATGTTGCAGGATATATGTTATTTTAAATATACAATATTGCAAAATTTGTTTTGAAATCCATTCTCCACATGGAGCAAAGTCTCATTATAACATATTTTTTTCATGTTTATAATTAATTTAAAAAAGAATTGAATTTGATTCTGATGTAAGAGGGAGAAAAGCTGTTTGGGGGCTAAAAATAAGCTTAGTAGACAAACATTTGTTAACATTTTTAAACCAGCCTTTTTTCAATCAGATTTCTATATGAGATTTCTATAGTTTCATTATTTTAATCAAACTGTTATGTGCAATGTAATTGTAAATGCTATTATGAATAGATGAATTTATGAAATAGATATAATGGCTACCTTTAGCCCTAAAAGGATTATTTAACTTATTGTGTATTTGATACATATATAGATCATAACTTTATAGCTAATTTTACATGTAGGTAAAATTATTTCTAGATTTTCATCCTTTTTTTGTTCATTTTGAAGACTGAAGTGGGTGGTTTTCACTATTGCAGCTTAATAGTCAGGGCTCGACATTACCGTTTGTCCGATTGTCCGGGACAAGTGGAAATAGGTGTCGGGCAAGTAGATTCATCATACTACTTGTCCGATGGGACAAGTAAAAAAATCAATGTCAGATGTTAATAGATCAAATTCAAGACTTATACATTCCTAAAAATATGAATGATTGTTTTATTGATCATACAAAATGAAATAAATATTCGTGGACTGAACCAGAGACATATAAACTTGTATATTATGTCTCTGATTGAACGTATTTGAACATGCTGGCAGCCATTGACCAGGGGAAAATAAGTAAGGGGAAGGAAACCAAATGTAAATGTTTCTTCTTAGTATAAGCCTCTTGAATTAGGAGCACCTCCATATGCATGATATGGAGTTTTACCTTAACTTTAAAATTTTAAATTAAAGTTTGTTTCATTTGATTTTGCTTTTAGGCATAATACTAAATTTAAAAAGGTATTATTTAATAAGATCTATTAGTTAAAATAATAAGTTAAGATGGAAAAATTAGATAAAATCTAAAAAGGCAGATGTTTTACTAAAATGTTTTATGTACTTCATGATCATATATCAATGTATGTAAAAATCAAGACAAATTGTAAAATCTTGTTTGGCACCATCAATAAATTAAAAAAGATTTATTTGCAAACAAGGTGCCAGGTATATTTAAACCATACCACCACTTCAGAATGAATATAGGTCCATGAATAGGAGAACCTAGTGGTATGGGAAGAGATATGATTTAATGAACGACACATGATAGTGACAATGTGTTAGAGAGCTCAGTCTTGCAAAATATCCTTCAGTCTGAAATAATAAAATGAATTTTGATGTAGTATTCATATAACATAACAAAATGCTCCCTTTATTGATCTTTATTAGGTACAACCAAAGGGCAAGTGTTATTATTGCATATAACATGACGTATAATCAATATGGAGAATTTTCAATTATAAATTCGGACAAGTGAGTTATGAGTTCGGACAAGTTGATTTTCTTGCAACTTGTCCGAAGGGACAAGTAAGAAAAAATGATAATGTAGAGGCCTGATAGTACACTTTTCTTTAATTTTAAGATTATAAAAAATGAAGTTGAAAAGATGATGAGAACTTAGAAACATTGTTACAGGGTTATTCCATTAAATTGCATGTAGGAGAATATGAAGGGTCTATAAAAATCCCCCCCCCTCACAACCCAAAAACTTTTTTTGAATGTTTTTGCTTACAGAATGTATATAGTAGATGGTTTCCTATTATATTTACACTTTGAATAAACAACCATAATTAACCAATGACCAATGTTCAAAAAATGAAACATCCTTTCCAACCCTTCAATATACAATTTAATGGAATAACCCTTGCATCTTAGTGCTGTCATTGTTTTAGTTTGTTATTAATGTGTTAAGATTCTAACCTAGAATAATTATGTAAATAGAAAGTGTACATTGCAAATGGTATTTCATTCAGTTGATATCAGATCTCTTTTTGTAAATATTATTGTATATTTCTTCAGGTCTTTGATGCCAACAAGTTTTGACATGAGTTATTTCCCTTTCGTAAGGAGAGAGTTGTTTCCCTTAGGAAGTGAAATATGATTTTTGTCACTGCAAGACAGATTGATTTGTTTGTATACAGTAACTGTAAATAATTTAATCATTGACATATGCAGAATTACCATATAAATTTTATTGTACATGAACCATCAAGAAATAGCTACTTCAAATAGAAAACCCTACATGACTAAAAAATAACAGGTCTATTTGGTGGAAACATGAGATGGAACCAGTCTGCACCAAAAACCTTTTCAACTACTAGTCCAAAGACCAATATTGTGACATTTTTCTTATTGGGCCAAACAAAATGTTGCAAAATTTTACAAGTCCGAATGAAATTTTACTAGTCTGGGGCATGGGACTTGTGGCTAACCGTGCAGACTGTGGAACTGACCAAAAGCACTAGCAATTAAGTAAAAAATGTGGAGGCAATTAATGAATTTCTTTCACTTTTTCACTATGCTATCATGTATTTGATTTCAATGTGCTTTCCCTGGACCAGTGAATGCCTCTATTGAACAGATCTCAGATTAAACTGGTGTTTGGCTAAAAACTGCCCAGGAATAGTTACATACTATGCAGATCTGGTGGTCATTTTGACTCACCCAAAGTTAGCAGCCCTTACATTAACGCTCTCAGGGTATCATCAGAAATGTGGTAGAAAGAGAGATCTATTGTTTTCATCCGTTTATGATACTGTGGATTCATTTATTTTCGCCTGTTGACTACCAGCTTTTGTGGTTTGAGGAAAATTTTTAGTGTTGTGATTTTGTTAAAATCTGCATAAGATCGTAGAGATAATTTGAACTTCGTTGCTCAAATTCGTGATTTATCTTTACACTTGAAGTCCACATAAAATTATAATCCAGGTATTATTAATGAGTCCACAGTAGGTCACTCTAAACTTTGACCACCAAAACAATTAAAAGCTGGGTAAAAAGACTAAGTGTAAGATTTGTTATAATATTGGACCATAATTCAGATTTTTGTTTTTGTAAAATCTAGAATGTTGTACAGACTTACGCACATATATATGTATAAACACACATTATACTATACAAGTATAAAGATTTTACATAAGAGTATAGATGTATTAATATGTGAAAAATATATATTGTTATGTACATAAAAATAGTATATTGTTTAGATATGAAGTATACATGTATTATGTAAAATGATTTTTTTGCAAGAAAAGTAGTTATTTGTTATAGAATTCCATTGAGACTAATAGAAAACATTCCTTTTAATGTTAATGATAGTTTTTGACATGTTAAAAATATATGATAGTTTTTAATATGTTCAGGATTTAATGATATGTTTTGACATGTTAAAAATTAATGATAGTTTTTAATATGTTAAGGATTTAATGATATGTTTTGACATGTTAAAGATTAATGATAGTTTTCAATATGTTAAGGATTTAATGTGAATCTAGTATTTTGTTAGACATGTTGCTGACATAAAGAAAATGAGAAAAGTTAAAATAATTCATATATATATATTCATATATATATATATTACTGTGAAAGTACTTTTATTCGTGGGGTACCAATTTTCGTGGTTTTCGTGGATGACTTGATCCACGAATTTAAGTGTCCAACGAAATAAAACAATCATTATTCCAAATTAAGACATTGAAAGGTCCCTATGAAGGTTTGACTACTGATATGATCTAGAGAATATATTGAATAACCTCGAATCTGAGAATACTTTAATAGCAGCCACATAACTACAACAGCATGCAGGAGTATACCCATTTAATCTTTGATAACCTAAACTGTACAACTTTTGATCTTTTAATTTTCGTAAAAAAAGTTTTTTTCGATGAAAGTAACATTTCCGGTATTGATATGCAAGTGTGATAACGTGTTCATTTTATATCCTCGTAGTTCTCGTACATATTGAAAATACTAATTTCATGCTGGGCTTGATTTTGATAAGAATTATTTGACAATTGTAGATACGCTTTCAGCATTTGTTTATGATACTGATTTCTTTAGGTGACATGTTTATGGCCTAATTAACACCTTTGATGGTCCTTAATCTGTTGATCACTTTATCTTAGGTTAATTAGTGTTGTCACTACGATTTACAGGATCAATGTTTACTTTGCAATTTCCTTCAATTCAGACTATTTGTAACCTTCGTTTCTAAAGGCTTTAATTTTTCTAATTTTTTTTCAGAAAAATAAATACCACGAATTTAAAAACCCACGAACATGTACATATTACTCAAACCACGAAAATTGATACCCACGAATTAAAGTACTTTCACAGTACTTGAACCAGACACTTTTAATAAGACTATGATAAAATTTTGCATCATTGGAAATATAAATTGTGAAAGATTAAAACACAGTATGGTCATTTCTTGTATTTCAATTGGTGCCTTCTCAACTATGGTTATTTGTTAATCCAATATTTCAACGACTGCTATTAAAATTGATTGAAAATTGTTTGTTCTATAAAAAAGGGGAGGGGGTAGACACAGTTCGAGGGAGAGAGTTACATCTAAGGATCTTTAATGATCAGTTTAATAACTGCTTTAAAAAAGCATTTGTGTGATCTACAATATAAAAGCTAAGAATGCATTTAATCTATAAAAATGGTTAACACAAACATATTTAAAAAAAGATTTTAGAGAGTTATCTCCCTTACCACAGGGTTATCTCCCCTTTAATCATTAAAGGAAATCCAACTTTTTACCATTATTATATGATAACCTTGTCAAGCTCCAAAATGAAGGACCACCCCTCTAAGGGAAAATGCCATTGTTCGATTGATTCTGTGATCTGTTGTTTATTTGTGATATTTTATTTCTGTGAAGTTGAATTATTAGTGTACAAAGATTCCTTAGACAACTGAGACATATCCAACTGTTTTGAAAATTGATTAGTTGGTAATAAATATGTCATTGTATTATAAACAAACCATGGTTTTACATCATTTTGTCAATTTATACAGGACAAACGCATACTGCGTATTCATTTATATTTTGGGGCATCAGTATTTGTGGATTGAGGAAAACTTGCATTTTCAAGGATATTTGATTTCATGGTTTTGCCAACCTTTGCATACAAAGCATATTGAAAATTTGTAATTCATTGAAAATTTGAAATTTTGGATCACAGGAATCCACAAAATCCACAAAAAAATGGTATCAAAAGAATAATTATGAATCCAACATACTTTATGTTGTATACCAATCTTTTTAAGTCAAAAGTTGTATTTGACCTCTCCCTCAGACGGCAATTACCATGATACAAGTTTTTTGGTTTATGGTGAGTTGACATGGATAATTATTGAGATGCAATTGTTCTTGATTATTGCTCAGGATGCTGCTTAGGTTTATTTTGGCTTTAAATTTTTAGATGACACAATTTAAGCAAAAGCTGTGCTTGGTTTCATTGATTACAACTATAAATTAAAATGTTACACCAGTTTAACCCTAAATCTACAATACTTTCCACTTTCTATGTTCTCATCAATTTTTTAGCAACTTGGCTTCCCATGATCTGGATAGTTCCTGGTGGTTATTTTAGAACAAGCCTTGCACACAGGGGGCGCCACCAACTAGGCACTGTTTAGAGTTGGACTTGTAAAATGTTTAGGCATAAACCATGTATGAAGCTCTATAAATCCACCTCTGGGCACTTAGGTCACAAAACCAAAATCATATGTACATTTTGTGAATAATAAAGGCACTTATTATCAATCTGTCTATAATGGCACTTTTTCTGCAGTTAATTATATTTTGTATATTCAGAATTTAGGGTGGTGTTTTATCAAGGCAAAAGTGTGACCATTGGCTACAGGATAAAGCTACAAAAAATAAAAAAAAAAGAACAATTTATTTGATTTTAAAAATGATTTTTCCAGTATCTCCAAAACATTTATTTATCAGACATAAGATTCTGGCTCTAAAGAAGGTCCTTTTGTGGGACAAAAACTGGTGGCCCTCCTCGTGTGGTATTTGATTATGTGATAATTTGGACGTTTTTATAGTGATTATTTGATCATATTAATTACCAGACAAAATATTTCATGAGTATTTGATAATCAAGGACTTTTTTATACGACCGCAAATTTTGAAAAAATTTTCGTCCTATATTGCTATCACGTTGGCGTCGTCCTCGTCGTCCGAATACTTTAAGTTTTCGCACTCTAACTTTAGTAAAAGTGAATAAAAATCTATAAAATTTTATCACAAGGTTTATGACCACAAAAGGAAGGTTGGTATTGATTTTGGGAGTTTTGGTCCCAACATTTTAGGAATTAGGGGCCAAAAAGGGCCCAAATAAGCATTTTCTTGGTTTTCGCACTATAACTTTAGTTTAAGTTAATAGAAATCTATGAAATTTTGACACAAGGTTTATGACCACAAAAGAAAGGTTGGGATTGATTTTGGGAGTTTTGGTTTCAACAGTGTAGGAATTAGGGGCCAAAAAAGGGCCCAAATAAGCATTATTCTTGGTTTTCGCACAATAACTTTAGTTTAAGTAAATAGAAAATAATGAAATTTAAACACAATGTTTATGACCACAAAAGGAAGGTTCGAATAGATTTTGGGAGTTTAGGTCCCAACAGTTTAGGAATTAGGGGCCAAAAAGTGACCCAAATAAACATTTTCTTGGTTTTCGCACCATAACTTTAGTATAAGTAAATAGAAATCTATGAAATTTAAACACAAGGTTTATGACCATAAAAGGAAGGTTGGTAATGATTTTGGGAGTTTTGGTCCCAACAGTTTAGGAATAAGGGGCCCAAAAGGTCCAAAATTAAACTTTGTTTGATTTCATCAAAATTGAATAATTGGGGTTCTTTGATATGCCGAATCTAACTGTGTATGTAGATTTTTAACTTTTGGTCCCGTTTTCAAATTGGTCTACATTAAGGTCCAAAGGGTCCAAAATTAAACTTCGTTTGATTTTGACAAAAAATTAATCGGTTGGGTTCTTTGATATGCTGAATCTTAAAATGTACTTAGATTCTTGATTATCGGCCCAGTTTTCAAGTTGGTCCAAATCGGGGTCCAAAATTAAACTTTGTTTGATTTCATCAAAAATTGAATAAATGGGGTTCTTTGATATGCCAAATCTAACTGTGTATGTAGATTCCTCATTTTTGGTCTTGTTTTCAAATTGGTCTACATTAAAGTCCAAAGGGTCCAAAATTAAACTTAGTTTGATTTTAACAAAAATTGAAATCTTTGGGTTCTTTGATATGCTGAATCCAAACATGAATTTGATTTTTGATTATGGGCCCAGTTTTCAAGTTGGTCCAAATCAGGATCTAAAATTATTATATTAAGTTTTGTGCAATAGCAAGTCTTTTCAATTGCACAGTATTGCGCAATGGCAAGAAATATCTTATTGCAAAATATTGTGAAATAGCAATTTTGTTTTTAATTAGAGTTATCTTTCTTTGTCCAGAATAGTAAGCAAGAAATATCTAATTGTAAGAATTTTTTTTATTTGGAGTTATCTTTCTTTGTCCAGAATCAACTTAAATCTTTGTTATATATACAATATACAATGTATATTCACTTTTTACTACCAACTGATAAATTAAAATAATCTTTACCATTCAGTGATAACAAGCAGTTTTTTTACATCTTAATATTTTATGATGTATTTAAATGAGTAGTAATTGTTGCAAACTCCATTAGAAATTTTAATTGAGATTAGTTTTGGAATAAGGGAAAGTGGGATGTGATTAAAAAAAATGGGTTCAATTTTCTCATTTGAAATTTCATAAATAAAAAGAAAATTTCTTCAAACATTTTTTTGAGAGGAATAATATTCAACAGCATAGTGAATTGCTCTAAGAGAAAACAAAAATTTTAATTTCATTAGAACACATTCATTCTGTGTCAGAAACCTATGCTGTGTCAACTATTTAATCACAATCCAAATTTAGAGCTGAATCCAGCATGAATGTTATGTCCATACTTGCCCCAACCGTTCAGGGTTCAACCTCTGCGGTCGTATAAAGCTACGCCCTGCGGAGCATCTGGTTTTATTATTTAATTATCTTGTTTAAAAGATTAATCAATGATTATGTGATCATAGTGGCAAAAAAAATCTGATTATATGATAACTTGGACATGAGGGGCCTCACAGGTCAGGCACTGATATAATCTTTAGGTGCTTTTAGTTTTGTGCAACTACATTGCCTATCCTAGTTATGTAAAATTAACAGTACTAAATTACACACCTTAAATTCTGAATATACATTATTATATTGTTTATTCATGGTCAGTATTTAAATTAGTTATTGAAATGTAATATAATGTAAATTTCTTTTTATCAAGATATTTTGCTAGTGCTTATGCTTATGATTTTTTATATTATATGTAAATGAATATTTGATATTAGCTGTATTATTCTTACAAGAGTACATACTGTTTCAATGAAAACCAACAAAAATATGTGCCATAGTACTAACATAACTCCAAATTTAGGGTCTGGATGGGGTCCTTTATGTCTCAGTTTTTTAGGCCATGATTCTCAATTCTTTATATTAAAGCAACTCATTATTCTCTATTCTTTATTTTTTGGTCCATACATACCCTCAATGTATAATTTAACCGATAGGTAATATTTCAGCTCTGCTGGTCAAAGACCATGGGAATTTTTGTCTCCACTGGGTATCTTTTGTCCATTGTTCTCCCAATTGTTTACTTTCCATTTCTGACTGATTCTAATTTTAGTGTATTTTGCAAAGGGAAACAACACCAAGGTATGACAAAATGTATCCTTGTCTATACAAACCTTATGAAAAAAAGCATGTTTTGATGAATTCAAGCTTTTATATATTTTCATGACATTATCACCTAATTAAAGTATTTTGCAAGTCCATTTTTACCATAAATGTGTTATGAATTGCTTATGCATTTAAAAATTATTGTCAAATACTGTATGATACACCAAATTCTTTCCTCTTGCTTTGAATGGACAGGGATAGTTTGCCATTTCCTTTACAAAAATATTGAATGGGGAACCTTCGATATTTGGCTAATGCTAAAATGTTTTATACCAATTGATTCAGTTTTGGAGAATAATCTTGTCTACTTTGAGCAAAAAATTAACTTTTACTTGGCCTTCTTTGATTTGATAAGATTAGTCTACCAGGTGAGCTAATTATGTAAGCTTACCGGGTAGTTTAGTTTACCATGTGGTCTAACTAGGTCAGTTAAGTAGGTCAGCGATACCTGACAATAAGCTGACATATAGGTAAAGTGCTTGTAATATGTATATAATTTACAGCTATGCGATGCAATTCAGCTTGCTCTTTTTCAACTAAACAAAACCTTAGATAATGTTCCTAGATTTTCATTCCCAACATCTTAGTTATTTGGTGGATTTTTCATTTCTATTTATAGCTAATATATCGGGTTTCAACTTTTTCTTTTAAAAAAAAATTCATATACATTACAAGAATAAAACTAAAATGAAATTGACTTTTAATGTTATGCTGGTATATGCAAAAAACACAATTGCCTATAATCTAGATAATAAATATTGAATTATAGACATTCAACTCATAGTTTAAGCATACTGACTAGTTCAGACATTTCTGTGAGTCCTTGATTGTTTTTTTGAAATGATGGAATGAAAACCTAGGAATTGACTTAAGAGTTAGAACTTGGTGATGTATTTTTGATGAACAGCTGACCTTAGTTGCAAACCTTGCATTACATTGTATTGCATAGAACAATCACTGTTGTCATTGTATAAAATATGAAATAATAAATATATAAAGAGGCACATTTAGTTGTTTGTATGTATGTATATGAATATTCTAGTATTCCCCCTTTCTAGAAAGAACTAGATTGCATTCACCTTACCTGTACTCAGTTTGTCCTGGGAACAGTATATCTAATCTTAATATATATGTTCCTGATTCGTCTTAAAAATAATTTGACACATTTTTCTCATGATACTACTGAACTGAACAACTTCATACTTGGTCAGCAGTTTAACAGTGATGAGTTGTAATCTTTGAGAACATTTCAGATCAGTCAGATTTGTTGATGGTCAAGTAGACAAACTTCTGTAAGGGGTCTAAGTAGTCAAACTTCTGTGTAATAAGCCTGTAAACTCTGAGGTTGGAGTTCGAATCCTGAATGCTAGAGGTGCACTCAAATCCAAACTAAATTGATAAGGATTGTTAGTTTTCCTAATGAATATTGTTCTTTATAAGCACTCTGGCTGTCTCTAACATTAAGATCTAACTTCAACAAAATATCACAAAAGTGTTAAAATGGCTTAAAACACCAACCAATCAATCAATCAATCTCAGATTCACTACAAGAATCATAAAAAAACTGGGAGTAAGAGACACTTAAATCTGACATATACATCATTTTTTGCCAATAATGAAAAACTATTAAGTACAACAAGAGACAACTCTTTACAAAGTTCCTGATTTGAAACCAACACACAATCATGTCTTGTTCTGATAAAAAATGCTCCCCTTTATCAAAATCTTCAAGAGTGTATTAATAAATGGCACATACAAAATTGGTATGCTACTTTTCTTGAAGTAACAATTATTAGTTTGGCTTTTATGTCCATTGTTTAACAATAGCAGTGATAAATGCAAGCATCATTTCTGAATTTAAAGTATATGTAGTGTCAAAATTGTGTTGAATTTAAAGTATATGTACTGTCAAAATTGTGTTGAAGTCCTGATTTACCTATATTTTAAATTATTGATACGATCATCTGAAGAAGTGACAGAATTTTGTATCAATTGGCCCAGGAGGCATTGTTTTTGGGTGAAATGTATTACACAAGTAACATGATAACCAGAAACAGGTGAAAGTATTTGTATAAAGTATTTGAGATTGCAAAGATGAAGCAAAGTTCAAATGATATAGGAGATTTAATGGAAAACTTAAGTGATAGCGGGAGATTTTTCGTAGTGACCTTTTATGAATGGATTCTTTGAAGAGGCCAAAGAGAAAAATTTTGCTAACCTTCTCTTAACAATATTTCTATACAATTTATGTATTCATAATTTGCACACTTGATAAATATAGGAAGATGTGGTGTGAGTGCCAATGAGACAACTCTCCATCCAAATAACAATTTTAAAAAAGTAAACCATTATAGGTCAATGTATGGCCTTCAACACAGAGCCTTGGCTCCCACCGAACAACAAGCTATAAAGGGCCCCAAAATTACTAGTGTAAAACCATTCAAACAGGAAAACCAACGGACTAATTGGATTTGAGTCGGTATAAAACGAATGAGGGAATAACATCAAAGAAAGAATTCAAGGTCTTTTGTCATTGGTTAATTACACCAGCCATATCCATTCTGTTATATATGTTATTATTAATGATTAAAACATTTATATAAATATATAATTTATTACATAAAAGTTAACAAATCTTGACAAAGCACTACAAATACATGATGTAAATAATAGCAAGCCTTTTTTAGTGTAACAAACTGAGAGAACTTACTATTAAAATTTTATTTTAAGGGAAAACTTTTTCCTGCTTGACTCCAGAAAATAAAATACAAAAATTATAAAAAAATATATCCACCTTTCTTCCCAGTGAGAAAGACAAAAAATGTTTTTTTATGTACAAACAAAATGTATATAATTGCACTATTATCCCTCTTTCTATGCATTCATGTAACTCAGAGTTTATGTTTCATTGAAATGAGTATGAAGTTACATGTCTTAATTTGACAGTAAATGTTGTGCCTTACTGCTTAAGAATCATTTTTGAATTAGCTCTCCGAAACATTCAATTCTTTATCAACATCACTTATATAATAAACAAGTTAAAAAAGTTTTGGCCCTCATCTTTTAGCCACTGAAGATAACTGGTCTCTAATTTTAGAAAGTCCATCTAACATTGTATCTAAGGTCTCTTTGGAAAGTTCTACATTTATATTTGAAATATCAGCGGTTTGACCAACTTTGTCTGAGTTCTCCTGCACCTGAAAGTACAAATATATCAGTAAGCATAGGGATAAATGTAGATATTAATGGTCCATCATCATTCATTAGGGTACTTATTTTTGAAAGTTTTAGTTATATACCCATGAAGCTTAATAAAAACATACTGTAAATTCAGAAATTATTGTGAGGTTTTTATTATTACAAAAAATGCGACAGAGTTGTAAACACAATAATTTAAACTCACATTTTGAAATATTTTATATGATTTTAACAGGATTTTTTTTATAAAAATCGTAAAAATTTAAATTACATCTTAGTCTTAAATGATAAAACACAATAATAAATGCACATAATAATTTCAGAATTTACAGTATATAGAAGTCACTGTCAGTAAGCATTTATATAAAAGAAGGTATAAGTTCCTTTTATTTTTTGTCGAAAGTTCTACATTTATTCTTGTTTATACATATTATCAAATATGTGTCTGTACCAAATTACACGGACTAGAGAATGTGTAATTCACTATTGTTTATCTCTGTTTATAGAATAAGATACAAGAAGATGTGGTATGAGTTTCATTGAGACAGCTCTCCATCAAAGTCACAATTTGTTATTAAAAGTAAATTATTATAGGTCAACGTACAGCCTTCAACACAGAGCCTTGGTTCACACCAAAAAACAAGCTTCTAGAGCTTAAAAATTTAGTGTAAAACCATTCCAACCGTATTAGTTGATGTTTAATCGACACCTACCTGCATTTGTAGTATACAAGTTGGTACAGACATTCTACTTATTGCATCTGAGGCTGTTTTAACATCTACTCTCCAATCAAAATCAACCAATCTCGGTAAAGATACTGAAAATCATAAAAACATTACATAATTAAGAATAGAATGGTTCATATATATGGAAACACATATACATGCTTGTAATTTGGCATAGCATTTATGCATGCTTTCCTAACACTGTTTATGTTATCTTCAAACTAGGATTTTGTTACTGAGATTAAAATTGGTACTTTGTAAAGTTTGTCTTTTTGCTTATTAATTATTTATTTTTTTTGGGGGGGGGGGGGGGGGGGTGCTCTCATGTCAACCAGATTAGTTGACCCTTTAAAAATGAATTTTACAGGTTTTACTTTTGTTGTGCCGTTAAGGGGTACCCAACACTTTCACTAAAAATAATTTGGCTTGTTTAATTTTCATGAAATTATGTCCAAGTATTTACTTAGACACTTTAACAAAAATATAAAAAACTAAAATTTTTTGAACCAATCGTTTTGCCAGAAAGATTACACTGGTTATATAGCAATTTGACAAACACCAATTTTAATCATTGAGAAGCTTAATATTCCTTTTACAACACAACATAATTAAAACGTTAAGCTGTCTTTACAGAGTTATCTCCCTGTAGTGCTAGGTAGCACCTCAAACAAGTGAAGGGGATTTAGTAAAATTGAGAATGGAAATGGGGAATGTGTCAAAGAGACAACAACCCGACCAAATAAAAAACAACAGCAGAAGGTCACCAACATGTCTTCAATGTAGCGAGAAATTCCCGCACCTGAGGTGTCCTTCAGCTGGCCCCTAAGTGCACAGTCACCCAAATTGTTAACGTCCTCTTACTTTGGTCACTGGTTGATAGGTGCATGTCATAGTAACAATAATACCAGAGAGAGTTACTAACCTTTGTTCATACTTGAAAATTAGTTTGTTAGCAAATGTAGAGTCTTTAAATAACTTATTTAATAGAAAACATTGATTTAAAATCATAACAAAATAAGCAATAAGCTTCCCCTAGTTTTTGGTGGGGTTCGTGTTGTTTATTCTTTAGTTTTCTATGTTGTGTCATGTGTTCTATTGTTTGTCTGTTTGTCTTTTTCATTTTTAGCCATGGTGTTGTCAGTTTGTTTTAGATTTATTAGTTTCACTGTCCCTTTGGTATCTTTCGTCCCTCTTTTCCAAAATCTTGATCATTTGTTAAGAAGATAAATTTAAAGATACATTTTTCATTTTTTGGAGAAAATGTATTGTAAGTTTACCATACTATCTAAAATGTTCTTACCTTGGTTATTTATGGCATATGTTTTCCAGCTGTTTATATTATCAACAATGATCTTGATAAGTAAGTCTCTAAGGTTCTTATGGAAACTACCTGGAAAAACAGTAATACAAAGATTGCTTTAAAGTGGTATATTTGTCAATACTAATACACCTGCATATCAAATATCTTTGACTCACCACTAGTGGTTTACCATAAACTAGACCTAATTATAAAGTAATACATTGCTGACACCTCTGCCGTCGCTATCAACGCCAGAAACAGCATACCTATGTCTGGCTTTTTTACTCCGTCAAGCGAGACAAAAATGAAGAAAATTTTTTCAAGAACAGAGAGGAAATAATAAATTACCTGGAAACAGGGTCTGTATCTCTGTTGGACTTGTGTGACCTTGGAATATTGCTGCTTGTAAGAGTGATTTCAATGATTGTAAAACCTAGAAGAGAAAATAAATAATTACAAATAGATGAAAGAAGTATTAATATACATTTAGAACCAGATCAATTAAACAATAAATTAAGTTGATTCTTTACATTGGGTGAATTCAATATAAAAGGGGAAGAATTGAAGCCCTGTAACAAGCTTCCAGACCGCTCACAGAATACATTGCCAAAAGAAAAAATAACAAAAATACTAAACTCCAAGGAAAATTCAATATGGAAAGTCTATAATCAAATAACAAAATCAAAATCTATAACACATTTAAGGAATGGATAACTTGTCATATTCCTGACTTGGTACAGGCATTTTTTTATGTAAAAACTGGTAGATTAAACTAACCCGAACAATTCAGTCATTATATTCCCCTGATCTACGATGGCTACATTAGCGTGGAAAGAAATCGGACACAGAGAGGGATTGAATTATTCCAGTTAGGATTTAACCTGGTTTTATAGCTTGCTAAACTTCTCACTTGTATGACAGTGGCATAAAAGAGATTTTCACTGTAACTTCCTATAACTTGGTATTCTAACTAAACAAGGTTTTAATTAAATGTTGCCATTTTGACCAAATATGGTTGTATATGCATACCTCATAATAATACAACATAACAGATGCAGGGAACTTAAATTGCCTTGAATATTGTAAAAAGCATTCATACAAAAAACCCAATACTATGAATTGAAGACCATAAATTGTCATTTGATTGATTCAAAAAGTACAAAACAAATGCATTGACAAAGAAAGATAACTGAATATTTACTTTAAATAACAATGCATTACTTGTGCTATTTTTATCCACAGACGTCCCTGTTTTATCTAGCTATTTCAGAGGCGGATTTTTTTTTGGGGGGGGGGGTGGGGTGCCCAGGGCCCCCTTTTTGGGAAAAAATTTGGTTGCTTATATAGGGAATCACTGAAGCGTGACTGGAGCGGCCCCCCTCTTAGGTCAGTCAGTGGGCCCCCACTTATGAAAATTTCTGGATCCGCCACTGTATTTAACATCTGTATTTCATATTTCATTGACAAATTTCTGGAAATGTTCATGGATAGGATGTATAGAATGTTGTTTTTTTTTTTTCTTCATAAGTTTAAGGTGGTACCCAACACTTTTACTTAAATTAATTTGGCTCGTTTAATTTTCATACAATTTTGTGAAAGTAGTTACTTTGACCTTTTAACAAAAATATAAAAATTTCAAAAACTTTTAACCAACCGTTTTGTCAGAGAAATTACACTGGTTATATAGCAGTTTGACAAACACCAATTTTGATCATTGAGAAGCTTGATATTCCCTATACAACACAACGCAATTAAAACGTTTAGCTGATTTTACAGAGTTATCTCCCTGTAGTGTTAGGTACCACCTTAAGTGATAAAATCTTAAAAACTGATTTCCAAGAAACAGGTGACCTGACATACAATAGTAAAAACCCAATTTTTCAAATAATAAACAAACTTGAAACTTGATATACTGGTAACTGAAGATATATATATTTTCAACTTTTATATCTGTCTATATTTTTGTGTTGATTTTTAGTTGTTGTTAGTTTATATTTTGTACATTTTTGGTGATTATAACGTTCACAGTGTTTGAACAAAGAATTCTTTGTTAAAATATTCTGATTGTAAAATAATCTTGTAGGTATTAATTTCCAAGTTCATCATTTAAATTAGATGGAAAACGTACACCATTGTATTTTTTACCTTAATTTATGAAAATTTAAATGAAAAATTTTATACATTAGGAATAAATACAAGTTTGCAATTTTTATCACCACCTTCAAAATTTAGGCACCACACATACTTGATTTTCTAGACATAAACCTGATTTTTGGGATTTATTTCTTTATCAGTATAATTTTCATTGATTTTTGAAAGACTAAAATTAAGTTTTCAATTCTTTGTCTAGTATTTAGATAAATACATGTTATTGTACACATTAAATAAGTAAATGTCTGAGTTTAAAGAGCACCTGTTTTTAAACAGGCATAAAATTTTCATTTTTTCGTGGATAAAATATTAATTTTATAAGTTCCATCCTTTAAAAAACAAATTGTTCTGATCCCCGATAAATGAAACTTTTTATACCCAATAACCCTCAATGGCCCCTCTGACATTCAAATTATCCCTTTTCACCCCCTAAAACCTATCCAGACTTAAACCACTACAAACAGCTAAAGTTACATAATGCAAACATACTCCATGCTAATAAATCCCTTTTATCTTTTGACCATTGATAATTGACACATGTCTAATAGTTATGATGGCTATATAGATTTATTATTTTATTGATAAACTGGTCATTTTCTTTGTACTAATTGAGTCTTGATAATTTATTGGTAATTGCTCTATAAGATTGTGGCAGAGGATAGGTTAATTTCCCTTAAAATTTATTTTCTGACATCAAATTTTAAAGGTGATTTTTTTTTATGAAAAAAAATATAAATATACACATTGAAATTTTTAAATTCCTGAAATAGATTCAAAATAATAAAAAAAATATAAATCTTAAAGGTTATTTCTTAAACAAAGCATGTAAAAGGATAGAAAAAATACACATTCAAAATTTTACATCACTTTTATAATAATTATTCATAAAATCAAACATATCCAGACTAATACAGTACAATATTGTTAAAACACAATTTTGATACAATATATTACTTATGTACATATGTTTAACCTGATTTATTACAATATGTTACAACTTATTATGTGTATTTCTGGTAATGATGTTTGTACATTTGTACTACAAACTGTTGAAATCAATGTTGTCATATTTAGCAAAGCAATTACTGTTACTGGCAAAATTATTGATTTCAGCAGCTGTCTTCAGCCTGATACAGTCACCTATTTAGGTTTTCACTAATCAAATATATTCAACTGAAGATATATTTGAACTCATTTTCAGGATTTTTATTCTGTGTATTCACTAGTCTTAAATTTAAAAAAAAAAAAAAACCTTTAAGATTAGAAACAATCTAAGTGTTTGACTACATGTATATGCACAAAACAAAAACAAAAAAAAATTAAAATTATGAAAACCTTCATAGATTTGGGAAAATGTTCAATAATTAATTCATAGGTAACATACCAGACATTATAACTCAAGAATCTGCTTTTATAATTCTAAATTGTCTGTGGTTTTCTTTCAGCAATTAATATTTGCTTATTTTTAATCTAAGAGATTGGTGACCTGCACATTTTGTTACAAACATTAACGGGAAACATGTACATGCTTATAAATATTTTCATGACTAAAAAATTTAAATATTTATTCAAATCTGTTATTTACTAGCTTTTTTTCTGAATGTTGAGACAGTGTCTCCTTGTCTATTTTAAATAACATATTACTCTCTAAAAACCCTGTTTGTTTTTAAATAAAATTTATCAGTATCAAATCTGTTTGTTCATTCTTGAACCTCTTTAAATGTGTAAATAAAAGATAAATGCACTTAAAGTACTTCAACATCTTATTTGTCATGTTTGTTACATTGTTAGCAAAAAATCATGGGGAGATAACTCAATTTAGTTAATTTTTTTAATGACTTTTTTTGCTTCTTTATTCTAAAAACCCTCTACCCACAAAAAGTGACCACAGCTGTATAAAGGTACAATCTTTCACCTTTCCTGACAGATTTAATGATGAAATTTAATTCACTTTGACATTCCAACTAAGAGTCGTAAAAATCTGTTTATATAAATGTATAGATCTAACAAAAGCCTTTTATCATCAGATTCTTACAAAATTAATGAAGGATTAAATCAAAATTTAAATCAATATCTAGTTTGTACTACGTCCCCTTCAGCTACAGGTCACATGACATAAGTATGTTATTGTTCATCATTTAATCACATGATTTATTCAAATAAACAATTAAACAGGAAGTCCAGTAAAGATTCATTTCTAAACCAAGAACATTAACAAAGGCCTATTATCAAACTTTTTTGTATAAACTTACTCCATTAACAGATAAGAAGATAAAGTAACATGTTGTTATACATGGCTTTTATCACCTGAATTTAGAATTTAATTAACAGATATGAAAACCAATGGAGATTCTAAAATAAAGCCTAAATGTGAAAAGTGCAGTATCCTACAGTACTTTAGTCTGAATATTTATCAAGATTTTGTTTGAAAAAGCTTCAAATTAAAAATCTTATTTTCTCAGAAATCAAATTAGGCTTTTTAGTATTTACCTGTAATATTTTTTTTAAGAAGATTTCCATGTACATCATATTTGTACATAAAAAAACAAACCAGAAGGATCTATATCTATACCAACACTACACCAGGTTCCCCCGCCCCCTCTCACAATGAATGACTTGGTTAAATTTTAAAATGTTGATTTTTTTACTTTCTTTGTTCATAAAATCTTTATTTTCAATGATATGATTTTGAAAGCTTTAAGGGCATATCCAACAGTTTCAGGGGAGGTAATAACAAACGTAAATGTCGTCTATTTTTTCCCGTAATTTAACGTTGTTTCAACGACGTCATGACGGAATCACCATTGGAATTGCTACGGACGTCTGGAAAGGGCGGGTTCTTTCATCAAAAGAAAGGACACGGCCAGAATCGTCAAAAAACTCATACAGAATATTAACAGAAATAGAACTCAAATCTTTAAAAAAAAAAATTTCGTTTTAGTCTATTATAAAAGAACCGCAATTATCTTGATCATTATAGACCATTATTCTGTTTTATTGAAATAAGTATCTTCATTTCAGGTAGAGAACAACGAGAACAAATGCGTCATGATTTATTACTGCATTAGAATGCAAATTGTAAATAATTCTTTACCAAACTTTTCAGAGATTTTGTCATTCAGGATAGAAATCTCAAAGTTTGGTTTAACTGAAGAAGATGGAAAAAAACTGGTTTCTTGAGAAAAATAAGATACAGCGTAAACTTACATTTATCATGCATCTAGCTTTGCTTTGAAGTCTAATGTACAGTACATGTATGTAGTAGATCTTTAAATGAATACTACCTTTAACTGGTAGACAATGTAAAAGAAAATATGACACTGTAATAAAAACGAAATTGAAAAAAGAAACCATTGTAGTATATGAATATACACTGACATACACGTAGAAAATATTTGACGATTTTGATGTTTTCTTATGTAAACGGAGGGCTTATAGTTTAATAACTGGAGATTTTGATCTTATTTAACTTTATTCTAGTACGGCATACGTTTTACCGCTAGCAAACTCTTTATCGGAATAATGTATCGATGATTTACTTCAGATCCACTTTCGCCTCGTCCTAAATATGGGTGATATATTTGCCACTGGAGCACGATAGCAATCAATTTATCAGTTTCATATAGTGATGCATACTCATCAGTTTTTAACGGATAATTGTCTGAAACAGGGTTCCGGTTTTGGTATTTTATTTTTATTTACATTTTGTCTTAAAACGAAAATTTTAGAATTTCTTTCCGCATCTTTCTCTTTGAAATCATTTGTTTGAATGATCAAAATATAATATATAAGTAGTCTATATCAGTGGTTATTAGCAGTTGTATGCAGTCAAACTGGGTGGAGGGTAGTAGAACAGAAAACAATCTCCATTGTGTATATGCAATAACTCATATATATTGAAGAGTAAAACAACGGAAGACTCGGCTCTTTCGCTGGTTTATTCTCAAGCTTTTGTCTTACAGATCTGGGTTTATTTTTTATATTAAAACTGTTTTTTTACTTTCAACCGCAAAAGGCGCAACAGATGTATAAAAATCAGCCATGTGACTTATTTGAATATTCATGTGACATTTGTTTAGAAATTTTATTCGAAGTTCGTATATCCCTTCAACCATTTATTTAGATGATTTTTTAACGTATAGATAGCACGAAACTCACTGCACTATGCATCGGATATACATTTTTATTTTGACTAAACAAGGCTGCAAATCCAAACAGCTAAACAGCCGCACCAAATTTTAGCAAAGATATACTGTCAGATGGGAGAAGTCCAGAAATGTGAATATTTCTATGCCCAATCAGTCCTTTTGTTTTGAAAAAGATTTTAAATGTATACATTACACGACAGCAACCCAACGACCCATATAATTCAAAACACTAAGAGTAAACACACAGATTTATGTTATAGCTAGAAGCCTATAAAGAATAAAACGCCAGAAACTGCAAAATGAATTAATACGGAGTCAGTGAGTTTTTCACTATCAGATTTCACAATTTTGACGGACACAATAGTAAAACTATCTGAATTGTTATCTCGTCCTGATACTGATTCATTATAAATAAGAAAATGCTATATGAGTGCAATCGAGACAACTATCCAACAAAGTCAAATTGTATAAATACATTTGTCTGCGACACCGTCGCACTGCCTTTGAAAAAATAGCGGGGAAATATAACGTTATTTTCCAAAACGTCTTATTGGCGCAATTTGTGAGGCTTACGGGAGGGATTGAGTAAACAGTATTCTATTACTCAATTTATCTCAAAAACGAGTATGGTGACAAATATTTTTCAAGACCTTATGACGTTCCATATTTTAAAAAGAATAACATATCTCACCTTGGCCAAATCGACACCGTTAGAAATATTTCAAAAAATCAAAAATGTGCATTTCAAATGTTCATTTCTTGCCGTTGTTTGGGTCCACCATATCGTTTTTGGCTTTATTTGAGTCAGAATTAATGCTTTAAATGGTAAAGTTATATTTTTCTAACCATCTTGAATTATTTTGCTTCAATTTGAGCCCAATTATATAAGTATAAGTTGGTTAAAATATAATATTTATTTTTTTCAATAAAAAACGTGTTTTACTCCATAATTGCAAAAAATGTTCAATTTTCAGCAGTAATTTTTGCAAAAACGAAATCGACAACATATATTTTTTTTGGCCAAATTTTATTCTCTGTCAACTGAAGAAGGAAATATCTTAAAGGGACAAAATTCTCACCGTCAGAAATAAACTGTTGGATATGCCCTTAAATCAAAATCTCTTTAATTGAGGAAAAAAATCAAGAAAAATGAAAATATGACTGTACGAAACAACATTGTTTATATAACACGATAGCTGTATTTCAATCAATAGATTATTTGGACTTTATATGGAGTTAAGCATCTGTTCTTTGATAAAGTCTCTTATTTCACACAAGGATTTCACACCTGTCAATTTCTATATTTAGTGAAATAAAGGTTCATCAATAGATTTCATAGTATTTAAGCACCAAGCTGGGTTTTTTTGTATTTTCTTTTCTTGTGTAAAACTTTTTCTACTTTTAATTTTTCTGAATGAAGAGGTCAAAATGCCCTTCTAACATTTAAAAAGCATTTAGGTTGCTATTGTATAAAAATGAAATGTCCCTTAATGAAAAGAAAAGTTTTTCCTTTACAAAAGGCATTTAACCAGATAATTATATGCTCAAGTTTTTACTGAAAAACATTAAAGTTTGTTAAAAAATGTAACTTTTACGGTTATTTTTATTTTATTTAAGTTGCGATCAACATAGTCTTTAATTACTTTTTACAGCAGATTTCAGTCAGTATGTAGCTAATTGGAATATCTTTGGTTAGCTTGCTTGTTAGCTGAACCATGAAGTCATTGTTAGGTAAGGTATATTACCCTCCTTTTAAAGTAGATTAGTCCTACAGAGAGATAGATTGGTTATATGTTGGGCTAGTCTACTATTAAAGGAGGGTAGTAAAGGGCATGAAGTAGTTTCAGATGTCAATCATAAAAAGTAATTTAAAACCAACACTTCAGAAATTGCATTTATAACAGGAAAAAACAAACATATTTATTTTTAATATTATCCACAATATTTGAGAACTACATCTATCTATCTAATAATAGAACGATATATCCATAAAATAAGTCAAAAACGATTTTTACAGAGTACAAAAAAATCAATGTTCACAGCACCATAAAGCTAAATGCTACTTCATAAATCCCCAAAATATGTTAATATCTCTTGTTATCATCTACCTGATACCTGTAACACCTGTATTTTACCTGCCGAACAGGAAGTGTGAATCAATAATGAAAGCCTACATGTCTATTGTAATAATAAACTGAAAGTGATCTTATCTATTGCCTCAGGTAAAAATTGTGACATTCCTAATCAATAATAATTTCTCAATTTTCACAATTAATATATAAACTCCATGTAGCTATTTGATGTTAAGAGGTTACCAGGGGGAGATAATTCAATATAGACATTTAAATTGGATTCAAGAGGATATTTGAACGTCTGGTCAATTTCTTTCAACCATTGAAAAATAATCAATCTGTTTTGCTGATAAAATTTGGTGTGTTTTCAATCTTCAAACATTTGGTTTTATTTTCCCTTAGTAAAATGACTTTATTTATTTTTTATTAAAGTATAAAAATAATTAAATCAAAATTACATTGAAATGGGAATTTTGAAATAGACTTTAGGAATTTCCTCCTCCTACATATTTACCGGAAAAATAGATTTTTTCAGCCTCCTGCAAATTTCAATCCCAACTTAAGACTGATTCAGTATTCATAAATAAAGTAAATTTTAAAATGATGAAAGTTAGTTCTTTTAAACATAAGATTGAATTAAAACACATCAAAAGATACCAGGTTTAAAACACCTACACATATTTGTATTTTTGTGACTTGAACTTTATTAAAGGTTTAATTTGTTATCCATCCAATGGCATTAGATAAATTGAAGACACTTCATTTGATAACACAATGTAAATAAAACCTCAAAAAATATTGAATGTTTTCAGTTTTAGTTAATTGGAATAAATTTGAATCTGGTATGAAAAAGGCTGTGAAGTGTTTGTTTTTGTGTTGACCACAATAAATTGATGGAGTAGCCAGAGTGAAAGTGATAATCACAGGTGTTAATTTGTCAAGTAATTAAACTGTTTTTTGTTCTTAGAGGAGGTCCATAGACTCCAGCTTTTATATAGAATTTTTACAGACATTTTGGTTTTTGAACACCCTTTTTCTTTTACGATCAATACTTTTAAATGGGGACAAGTGTATTGTAAAAACTAAGTGTTATGGCTCCATTATAAGACCATTCCATGACTTGCCAGAAAAAAACATTATGAATTTTCAGATGTACTAATATAGCTGGATTGTGCTGAATTGGGTTAAATTTTCATACAAAATTATCTCCCTTTGTCTAATTTTACTAATTTGACTTGTTCACACTACTTTTTGGAATTGTATTATCTAAAACAATGCAGATAGACAACTAATAAGCTTAGACAATTATTGATCAAATTTTCATTTTACTAAGGGACCCTATTAAATCAAACAAAAGTATTAAAAAAAAATGGAAACAAAAAATTGTCACTTAATTTTAATATAGATGAAAAGAATATACATGTATTTGAAAAAAACTGTCAAAGGGAGATAATTTCTAATACATGTAATTCCATTTGACTTATGTAGGTAAAGTTAAATTGTTATAAAATTTGTGATTAGATTGATATAGGCAAAATAAATATGTAACTTCTCTGCACTAGATATGTAGATGGCATAGTGATAACTCAACAATAATAATATGCCCTTTTGTATGAATCTTTTCACATACAATCAGGATTTCAATAAATTTTTTTATTTTTTTTTGTACACTTGGGCATGGCATTTGAAATCATCCCTTTTGTCAGAGCTGTAGGCAGTTGGGTCTGAACCATTTTGAAACCAGTTTGGTAGACAAAATGAAATGTTCATCAAATCTTCCAGTAATATTTTAAAGCATCTTCGCCCTAAGTTTATATCTAGTTATTACCTGTTGAGCATTTCTATTATCAACGGATAAACAGTCTGCTGCTGTTGTTGTGATAGTTTCAGAAAATATTGTCCCAGAATGCACAGCAGCTTCATTACATAATCTGATGACTATATCTTTTGACGAGGCCTGAAATAATTATATTTTCAATTAAATGGTGTGTAGATTTATAAATGTTAGATGGCAAATAGTATATGCATATACAGGATAATGCAGAAAATTAACCAAAACCCATTCAAAAAAATATTAAAGCAAAAAACATAGTATTTCCTAATACACATATTGACATAATTATAAACAGCGACTGGTCATGCTTTTAGCCCAACTCAGGTTTTGGTCATAAAGGGATCTTCATCAGAGGCAGAATGCTGGATTAATCCATCTGATGAAGATTCCTTTTGGATGGAAACTGGTCAGACAGTACACCTTTCCTATATTGCCTAAAATTAGAAATGAACTTAAGCTTCTTTTGATACATGTACTGAAAATTCAGATACAACATTGGATCTTAACATGCATGTAAAAATAAAATTTAGCACTTGTTATTTCAAAATCCTAAAATCCTATAGTAATAATGCAAGCTATTTCTCGTATCTGCAGAAGGTTATATAAAAGATGAAAGTTTTGAAAATTGTTTGTGACATATTGCAAGACTCGGAGAGTGTGACCCATGTATGGATAATTATCATGAATCGGATAATTGAGTTTTCCTTGTAATTGGTTATTACAAGATAATCATCTCATGACAACTTTATTAACAATGGTTAGCATGCCTCTGGCTTAAAACATATAGCAATAATTAATCATTTTACTTATATCTTTGTAAAAAATACCTTTAGGTAATGAGTGTTTTTCTGAACAAATTTTAGTAGAAATGACCATTTATGACAACTTCATTACCTAATTTGATTATAAAGTAAACTTTAACAAAACCAATTTGAGTAAGATCAGGTATCTAAAAAACTCATGATAATAACTTTCACTAAGAAAATTTAAAAAACTGGACCATAACTGTGTTTTTCTTCTTTAAAACCGACCAGATAACATTATTAATGGACCAATTGAGAATTGAAATGGGAAAAATAAGCAACAACCCAAACAAAAGCCACCAATGGGTCCTTAACTCAGTGGAGAAAATCCCCCACCCAGAGGCGTGTTTCTTCTCAGAATCTGCTGGCCCCTCAAAATAATGTTTGCCAGGTTAGTAAAAATGGACTTCACACTAAACTCTAACATTCAATGCAAAAGCTCAAGTTGACAACTCCAATTAAGTTATTACTATTCCTAAGAATTGTATTTTGAATTCTTATATTGACACCATAAATTTGGGTCATCTGTCAGCTTTAAGACTTCATGCTTTTGTTTCAACCCCAACCTAGTCCAAATAATTATGACGTCTGGCAAGGCTATTTTAATTTTTTTCTGGGACGCCTTTCTCTGCCAAACGTCATAATTATTTGGACTAACCCACACCATGGTTGTGGCAATATGAACAACAAGAGGCTACAAAATTTCTTAAACATTTTAATTATGCTATAAGATCAAGTGACTGTAACTTCCCGAAAGTACACTCTGTGCGTTCACGTGGTAATGGTGGAGTTATGATTTGCTGGA